>NC_135774.1:25493250-25576886 GCF_028453695.1 Augochlora pura | reverse complement strand
GCCACGTGGAAAAGAATGTGGAGAATCTCCCCGGCCCCGCGTGGAACGGTTCCCCGAACAAAATGGCGGCGGCGAGAGTGCTAATTGCCGGCGAACGCAGGTTATCGGGGGCCCGCGTGCGCGCACCGAGGCTTTCTTTTCGATCCCGAAACGAACCGAGGAACGGGAATGCCTGTGTAGCGAGTTACTCTGACCTTGAACTTCAAGGTCCCGTAACGGCTACCTCTTTTTTTTACCGGCCGGTTAAAACAGAGAACGAGAACTAGAAAGAGAAGGACGGGGAAGGGGGGGCGAGAGGGATCGGACGGAGGCGCCATAAAACGAATACCGAACGGAATACCGTCCGAAACGATCCGCACGGCTCCGTCTTAAATATCACTCCGTTATTAAACGAATTGCCCAATAAACGTGATAAACGCTGCGCATTACCCGCGGCTCGGTGGTCGATCAAAAATCGAACGCCCGTTGGTAACCCGGCGAGCGAACGGAAAGAAGAGCGCGCGGTCGCGCGCGGGGATAGATATGAATGGGCGAGCGAACAGGAACCGGGAACCGGCGAACAGAAACGAGAGAGAGAAAGAGAGAAAGAGAGAGAGAGAAAGAGAGAAAGAGAGAAAGAGAGGAGGAGAGATTAAAGGGGGCGCGTGTAAACGGTCCGCGTTGCTTTTACGACGGGTCATCAGTGACTATTATGCAAATAAAAGAAAGAGCGCGGTTGTAAAACCGCGAGATATCGTGTAACGCTTCATCGCGAGCAGCTGCCCCGGCCATCGATGCTCCCGGGCACCGATCATGCCCGGCATATTCGCGAGGCTTTTTGCTCGTAAACGCTCTCGAAACTAGAATAAAAGACCCGAGAGAGAGAGAGAATTTAACTGAAACGCGTACAGCGTAGAACGGTCTGCCGAGTGAACCCGTTCGATGAGTCAGTATCCGAAGAACGGTCACCTTTTTTCAGCCACCATGGAATTTTGGAGGAGTCGATCGGTATCGGAGCTAACCGATCAGCTCGTCGTTCCCTCCCCTCGCTTTAGGCAAAAATTAATCTAATTATGGATCTGTATGCGAAATAAAAATTGTATCGATTGCACGAGATAGAAACTAAATCAACAAATTATTGCTTGTTCAATCGTTTTAAACCCTTGCATTGTTGGAATACCCTGATTTATATGAAAATTTAATAATAATTCATATACGTTAAAAAATCTTTACATTGCTAAAATACCCCGATTTTCATGAAAATTTAAGGAAAAATAGCCCGATGCGAATGTGTTAATACCCTGTTAAGTATAAATGTTAGGTTATGGTATATACAATGGTATAAATATTTTTCCTTTTCCTTCCAAGAAATTATAACAGTAGAAAAACTGCTCATTCTTGTAACTATGAAGAAAATAGTACGGCAAGGGGTTAATGTACTGAGATGTTAAAATTCTTTGAATATTCTGACTACATTAAATTGCATCCACCCAAATGCATAAAATCTGATGATTGCCAACTATAATCACGTTTATACTAATTTGTTCTAATAACGATTAATTAAATATTACTTTTTGTGATCTATTACAATAACGATCACAGTATATTCGACAACTGTCGAGCTCCGCCCTTGGCCACCCTTCGGCCACGCGTTCCCTTTTCACCGCGAGGAATTCCAATCGAATATCAAAGGCGTTTCCGGTCGGGCTGCGCCCATTGTGACAAACTCGTCCGCCCGTTGTTCTTCTTTATTCCGTAGTCCAGCCGGGGAGGTTGCCGTCGAGTCGCGGGGATCCGTGAAAGGGGTCGGAAAAACCGACGAGCCCCGACAGGAGCCGGACGGAGAAGCCGCTCGC
The DNA here is from genome assembly GCF_028453695.1 of Augochlora pura. Classification (NCBI taxonomy): domain Eukaryota; kingdom Metazoa; phylum Arthropoda; class Insecta; order Hymenoptera; family Halictidae; genus Augochlora; species Augochlora pura. The sequence goes on along the minus strand of NC_135774.1, from coordinate 25,575,051 downwards.
GAATAGCGATACGATTGTGCGAACGTCGAACGGTAGGATATCGATTTTGTTTCGCCGTGAATCGAGCGGGACCGCGCCGTCCACTCTCTCCTGTCTGGCGTCGTTGAAATACGGGGTCCGATAAAGCTGTCTGGCCGAGTAAAAAGCGCGCGAGGTGTGTCCACGGAGATTCCCAGGGCCTGGAATCGGTGCCAGCCCGACAAATTGCCCGAAAAAGAAAGAAAAAAAAACGACCGAGAAAGCCCTCGATAGTCTCCGCGATGACCCGGTATGCGAAACCAGAATTCGGTGACGGGATGGCAGGGGGGATCCGCCGTTTTTCTCTCATCGGCGGCCTGCACCTGCCACGGCTAATTGAATTACACCGGCCCGTTGCCGTTCCGACGATCCGCGAACCGAGAAACACCTTGTTCTTTCGCTGAAATTTCACGGAAATCGCGCAAAAGGAACGTTCGTCGAAATGCTACCCGATATTGTTAACGATCGGATGATTTAAATACTTTCGACTCTGGTGAAAACTACGCTTGAAACGATAAAATACTTTCTCTTTATTCTGCAATCTTCTTCGACCTGTATATGAAATTAAGTCTTGTGATTTATAAAACAGTTGCACTTTTATAGGCTCTAAAATAGAATAGAAAATAGACTCATATAAAAATTATTTTGGTTATGTAACAATTTCCAGTGGCGTCTCAGAATCACCATTCGAGTGCAAAGGGTTCAACGCTTTCGAATAACAAAGAATTCCGAATAATCCACCGTAACGCGGAGACACTAGAAAAGAGGGAAAACCCAGCCGAGGTACTTGGCCGGCGATCTCAGCCGTTCGATTCGCAGGCAACACGAGCCGGACGGTTTCAATCGCGAAGACAGGTCCGTAATCCGCGACGAAGCATCGTCGTCGTCTTCGTCGTCGTCGTCGTCGGTCGTCGTGCACCAACGGCCGGGCATTGTTGCGCGTCCAAGGTTAATCTCCTCGAATCATGCAAATTGCCGCGCGCGAGCCACCGGGTAACCAAAGTCCTCTAATCCCATCGCAGAGCGGAGGCACGCGTGCGTCCAGTTGCAGCCGGTGCGCCGCCGCCGCGCGGTTACACTTGTACGGTACGCCGTGTTATATTGCCTTTTCCGCGCCGAGCCGCCGCGTCTCGGCCCCGGTGATTTCTGATGCACGGATAGAGAGACAGGTGCGCGTGCAGATACGTTTACCGTCGGCCTATCTCCTCCCTGCCCGGCTCCCCTCGCCCCACCGAACCTGTCCGTGGGTTCGCTACCTCTCGGCTTCTGTTACTAATAAGCATGCCTAATGCTGCACGTTCCTCGCGTGCCTTGGTGCCGTGCCAAAGTACGAAACCAGAGGTCACATTTTCCCTCTCGACGGGAGAAATTAAGCGAAACCGTTCCCTGACCCTCGCCAACCGACGCCGGAATCGGGATTTTCAGGTACCGACGCTAGACACAGCTGGCGCATCTATCGACGACACGGCGGACTTCTTTCGCCAATTTTCACATCATTTCAGAATGAGGTGTTTGATGATTAAATTATAATTTTTCATAAAGCTGTGATACACGCATTTTAACTTTAACAATCTATCAGACGACATTCGCGAAAATCACTATAGTAGGACTCAGTGCCTAAGAGGTTAATTGCAGGTGGCCGGAGACAAAGGTTTTTGGTTCGACGAGGTTAGATTTTATAGAGAAGTGGCTCGTTTCTTTATGATCTAGGTTAGGTGTTGGTCATTTTTGATTCTGGGTCGAGATCAGTCAAAATGTTTAACCCTTTGCACTCGAAGCCATTTTAACTGTAATTCTAAATTAACTTCTCTGATATATAGCATTTCCATTTTATATAACAAAATGTACTTTATGCATATGAAATTGAATCTAGTAACTCATGCAACAACAAGTTATGGTTTTAATAATTTTTGAAATTGTTCCAAATTCTTCAAATCTTCCTATTTTTCCTATTGTAATATAATGATTTTCAAATAGCTCCACCATAGCATCGTTTTATTCATACAAAACTGTAATTATGTTGCTGTTTATTGCAAAAGATCGCAATCTATTTTCAAGCAAATATCACAATTTACAGTTCACTCAAGATAAATTTACACCCAGAGTAAAATCAACTTCACTTAACCTCTATTCACTTTCCTCGCAAACGCGTAAAAGTCAAACAATTACGATCGACAGAAGTTATACCAAACACGTAAAACAAACAGCTGTCAAACTAATCGGCTACTTTGTCAGTGGTTTTATTAGCCGATGGCCGATAAATGAAATCATAGACGGTAGAAAGTACAGTTCTCACGGTCCGCACGACCATCGTCCTCCTCGTTTCCCAGTCGGTTCGAAACGACGACGATCTTCTGCTCGGCCGTCGTACAACGTCGATCTTGGGCAAGTTTTACGATCTCGATCGTATACGACGTAATCTTTCCCCTGATAAACCTAGTTCTCTGCATAGGCGGGCGTGCACGAACGAACGAGAGCTCGGTTCGCATAAAAACCGAAGCCGTTCGAAAGATCGGAGGAACGGGTACGAACGGGTTCGTCGCTGTCGCGGAGAGAAGAAAGATCGGTTGGAAAGCGGATCGGACAATTAAGTATTCCCCGGGACAAAAAGGGTATCAAGGTTACCCATAAGTCATTTAAGGTACTGCGCGAAACCACGGCGAGCCCGATTTCCCCCAACTTTCGGGCGGACTTGTCGAGGGAAGACGGATGTAAAGCAGTCAGGACGAAGACAGGCGGAGGGTGGGGAGGGGAGGGGGGACGAGACCTGAATGCAGCTGACTTATTGCCACGGTCCGAGCGCCTCTTTATAAGTCGATCTCGGTGTTACGACCTACATATCCTTCGCTTTTTCCGGATCGAAGAATCGACCGCGTGCACGGGGCAAACGAGGGTAACCGTGGTTTCGTTACCGACTAGACTTTAGACGATTGCTCCTTGATCGAAGGCTTTTACTTTCTTCGGGGTCGCTCGACCTTATCGTTAGAGGACCAATTTTAGAGGAAGATGTTCTTTGTTCGTGCAAGAATTTCATGGAAATAACTTCAATCGTGTATAGACTTCAATCGTAACATAGCCACTTCGATCGCTTGAACAGAATCTTTTGATGCAGTAAATGAATAATGCAGATCATTTATCTGTACTCTTTTAAAATTTAAATCTATTACAATATATAATTCTTTTATAGTATATAATTCTTTTATAATATATAATTCTATTACAAAACACATAATTCTTTTATAACATATAATTCTATTCCAATACATAACTCTTTCATAATATATAATTTTTATCTAAAACATAACTATTACATATTATATACTTTCTATATAATCATCCTATAATCTTTAATATTCTTGGTACACTAAATAACGTAAAAACCGTGTACACATATTTAAACAAATAAACGAATAATACTCGAAGGAATCGTTAATGTTCTACTTGATTTTCGGGAATTATCGGATCTTCGGTAATCTTGTTGAAACTTTGGCACGCTAGATAGACTGTCGCACCTAGTAGACCTCGAGGAAACTTCGGTTGATGTAGCACCTTGTGGGTACTAGCAAACTTTGCTACGCTATAGACAGACTATAGCACCTTGTATGTCCTAACGAAGTTCCATTAGCCCTTGTGTTAACAGCCAGAGAGACGCGTAACCAGTTCCAAGTAATAAAGAATCGTGATAGGAATTACAGTGAACGAAGCGGTCGATAATTTCTGACGGATATTAATTGTGTGATAAAAAGACGTTCCACGAGCGAAGATGAAACTGTTAAAACAGCGGCGCAGGGGTGAAACGATTATTATCTAATGAGGTAGCGGATCCGGTTGGAGTAAAGTGACCAATTGCTGTGTCTCTGGTTTTGTTATAGGTACTGTGTTATTATATTAATTATCAAATTAAAACGGTCATTGAAGTATATATTAAAATAAAAGGGATGTTAAAATATATATTACAGTAGATGTTAAAATATATATTATAGTAGATATTAAAATAGATATTAAAATACATATTAAATTAGGCATTAAACTGCACATTAAAATAAAATGAATCTGAAAAAAAATAAAATCAATTGTCCAACCCACAGTAACTGGCTCCAGAAAGCTATCAATAACCGGTCGAGAAGTGTTTACAAGAAACGCAGGGACAGTCTCCACTCGGATTGTCTTAATCGGATGAGGATACCATGGACGATCCAACCACGTCGTTCGGCATCGCATTACAGTATTAGCGTTACACTTATTCTCCCAAGACGATCGCGTCGAACGGTGCTCGGCTGATTAACGTGGCGTGAAACGCGTCCGACGCAGCTCCTCGACGAGCGGCCGGGATCAATGTTTTCAGAGTAAACGCCATTCTCTCGGGGAATCGGAGCCGCGGGATTCTCGATCGCGGGGTCCCCCGATCTGCTTAAAATGATAATGAGGCAACGGTCGGGGCCGGAAAATATTGGTTTACGGGGTGCTTGTGGGCATTCGCGCGAGACCCGGCCTGGACAAGCGACCGGGTATATCGCGCGAGCGTTTTCACGATCGTTCGGGGCCCGGGACGATCGAATTCGGAACGAGATCGTCGAGGTTTCATTGTCCTCGGAGTCGATTTCAGGACGTCACGACTCGCCTCGATGATAGCTGAACTGGTTTGTCGGGGGGGACGTGCGCGCTCGAAGTCAGTCCTCTCCGCGCATAAGCGACCGTTTAGGGCCCGCGAAGTGTCGTTTATGTTCGACATTCGTTCCTGGATCGCCGTCGCGCTTTAAGTGCGCCGTGAGCCGGGAACGAAACTCGTTTAATCCTATCGGTTACATTATATTAATCGCGGGAACGTCGTTTGCCTATCGAAAGATACCTCTTTTCCGGAAAAACTGCACGGCGAACACTGTGTTTTTATAACGTTCGGTATTATCTGTGCAGTTTGCGCTTCTTTTTGTACGCTATTAACCGATCGTTCCGATAATGTTATTCGATCTAGTTAATATGAATAAACGTCAAAGTAAAATACTGGTACGAAGGGATGAACATTGTAAGCAAGAGGACATTTTCTCGCTATATTAACACTTGAACGCATCATGTTAATGCATAAAGAAATTTGCTTTCAGAAATATTATACCCTGCAGAGTTGATGAACTCATTTTAGAAACTACTTCATTTATAATGTATTTATTTTTCATTTTCAAATGAGAAACTCGCCGGACTAAACCTACAGGAAATAATATGTGGTCATTTAACCTCCTAGACACGACGCGCCATTATAGTGGTTTTCGCAGATGTTTCTTGCTTTACTTAATTATATTATTAGTTATTAAAATAAACGACTAAAGTGAAAGTGTATAAGTATAATACATTACACTAAGAAAAGAATATATATAGTCAATATTATATATAGCTATACCAAACAATATGGTACTACCAAAATATGGTATTACCAAAAATGGTAATTTAGTTATGAAGAATTTTATTCACGCAAAATCCAGCCGTGCTTAAGAGGTTAAGTGTTGAGATCAAGATAGGATAAATCTCGACCCCAGCATCGATGAAACAACATAATTTGCAAATGTCTCATTGTGACATTTTCTGAGATACCAAAAACAAGGAAATAATTCAAATAAAATATATAAATAAAATGTGATAGACTAATTTGCGCAACTAGAACTCAAATAAAAGTTTTCCACGATTATTAGCCGCAAAGTCCGTTTCTATCGCGAAGTGTGCCATTTCACGGGACGTTCCGCGCCGCTGTTAAAGAGGAGGGCTCTCTGACACGAAGTTTTCTGATTTCAGGGATCAGGATGCGGTGGATCGGTTACGTGGCCACAATCCTCTGGTGGTCGGGCATCGCCAGGTCCCTCAGCACGCTGAATCGAGGTCACAGTCAGTAATGCTCGTTTTGGTGGCCGCGAAGCGCGAGTATTTCAGTAGCGCGGCGCGATTCTTTTCGTCGCGCGTGTCCCCGAAGGATCGGTCTCTCTCTCCCCTCGGTGGACATTCTCCGGGTTCCCGTCGTTGATCCCGGCTGACCCTAGATGGATCTAAACGCCGCGGCGACCGGGAAATCAAACAATCTTCGGCCGTCGTCCCGAGGCGAATTTAATACGCGGATCCGCGGCCGTCGGCCGGCTGCAGGAAGCCGCGCGGGGTCGTTTATTATTTTCCGATCGGCCTCGCGAGACCGCGCAAGGGGCCGCCCCGGGCGATCGATCCCAATCGAATCTCGCGCGCGGCTCACCGTCGAAAAGATGATTAACATTCAATGACCGGAGCGAACCAGGCCGCGCCAGCTCGCCGGCCTAATCGTCGAATAATGATCGCCGATAACGCTATCGGCTTCCCGTTACTCTGATCGCGAAGAAACGACGAATTATTCGAAATCATTGCTTCCGAGCCGGCGCTTATTTATCGGGCGAAATAACAGTTATTTGACGGTCCGGGGGCCCGCTCGCGGATAATTATTTATCTGCCCCGCGAAAGAGCTTTCTTCTTCTGCGCCTCGTTCTACGGTCACGTCTTTGTTCGACGGAGAACGCGACCGGTTTTCTCGCGGCGAGTTAGGGGCGTACACTCTCCTCTCTCTCTGTCCCTCTCTCTTTCTCTCTTTTTCCTCTCTTTCTCTCTCTTTCTCTTTCTCTCTCCCCTTTCGAGTCCATTTTTCTCCCAGCGATTTCATTCCGACGGAATAATCACGAGGAATGTTTTCCATTGAATTTTCGCGCGCGGCAGGCCGCGTCGTTTCGCGGATACTGGCATAATTCCGCGGGTATCGGCCGTTCGAGAATTTATTCCACGCTCAAAGCCGCGAAGTGCCACGCCGCCGCGGTGCTCCACCTGTGCCCGCGACGGACCGCGCTCCCGAGCCGCGAAATTTATATCTTGTTTACGGTACCGATCCGAGTCGAAATGGTTTTGAAATACTCGCCTCTCAGCCACCTATCCGCCGATATTTTCATCTAACTGTAACGCGGTTTCGAGCGGTTTTCATACCGCTAACTGTAACCGCGGTACCTAATGAACGCGCTCGCCGTCGTAAATATTTAGACGCACGCGCGCGCGCGCGTATCTTATGGGCGAACAATTTTTCCGGCGAACGCGCTCGGAGACTTTAACTCTTTGGGGCACGGCGGGATTGAAGGTGTCCCACCTTTTTGACGTATTTCACGGGACGGTGGGACATTTTTAGTCCCACCTCGAAATCTTGCTGCATCTGCATACGTTTATATTTTGTCTTATTTACGTAAAGCAGTTGGTAATATCTTCGAACAATGTTAGAAATGTATTCTTTGTGTTTGCAACATTCAACACGCAATTACCGGTTGACCAATTGTTATAAACGCAAGATTTATTGCACTAACATTGTTTTCTTAGTTTCATGTAAAAAATCGCGGAGGTGAGTTAATTTTTATAAAAATTAATTCGTTACAAGCGAGTAACTTTATAATAAGTAGTAGTTTTATAATAAAAGTTTTATAATAAAAAGTAGTAGTTTTATAATAAAAATCAATGGTTAAATTTGTTTGAAAACGATGAAAGTATGGCAGGATTTTATTTCTTTATATAAACTTATGTGGCACGGTGGGACTGTTTGAATCGCACCCAATAACAACAAATTAAATTAACTATTACTATTTTGTTATGTTTTTACACGATGTTATACTTTGATTAATAAAAATGTACCAATTTTGTTTCGTTTAAAATCCGATAAAATTCCTGTGCAACATAGGTCTATTTTTGATCTGAAATCTTGTGCCTCAAAGAGTTAAACGAGATTTTTTTTCGGACACGCGGCACCGGTCATAAGTTTCCCGGCACACTCGTTCCAGAATATCGTCCGAGCGTCTTACGAACGTAGTTTATTTATTTTACGAATTTATCGCGTCCTCTTACGTATTTAATGCGATTCGCGGAGATTACAGGAGATGTTTATTAAGAGACGATATTGCTTTAATTATTCAAGCGTACATCGCCGGAAAGATGTATAATACAGGGTGTCCCGGAAATCGTAGTACAACCGGGCAGGGGGTGATCCTACATAAAAAAAGGAGAAGATATTTTGGTACAACATTTTTTCATCCGGAGATCTGTTTTCGTGATAATCGACATCAAAGTTCGTTCAACTTATATCGGGTCATATTAACATATTTAATTAATTTACGTTACACATATGAAACATATGATTACCGAGGCAATCGAAAAATTAAAAAGCGATGACAACTTACTGTATGCAGCAGCGAGGAGGACATTTTCAAAAATTATTGTAGCACTGTAATAGCAAGTAGTAAAAAAAGATTAAAAAATGAGTAATGAGTAGACGCACATTGTATTGTTTCAACCGTACAATTACCACTGTTTGTTAACACTAACCCCGAACAGAGACAAGCAGAGCAGTGAAATACACGGCAAGCAAATTGTATTAAATGGTTTACAAGTTGAACAAACTTCGATTATCAGGAAAACGGAGCTCCGAATGAAAAAATGTTATACCAAAATATTTTCTTCTGTTTTGATGTAGAATCACCCCCGGCCCGGTTGTACTACGATTTCCGGGACACCCTGTATATCGATGGCGCGCAAAGCGATCAAGTTTTAGACAGGCTTATCAGCCAGCCACGTTTCGCGGCGCGATCCATTTATCACGTTTACTCCCGATAAGTGTTGGACATCTTTATACATTAGGACATTTATTGGCCGGTTAATGTTTAAAAACATCGGTCTGTGAGAAAGCTAGCGGAAAAGATAGCGGGAAAGTCTCGCGACTTCGGTTCGAGTTTACTAGATCGTCTCTCGCTAATGTACGCTTAAGCAATTAAAGCAACATCCTGCGCTAATAAATATTGGCCGCGATGTCCGGGGATAACGTTAGGTTTGTGGGACAGGACAATCAATCGGAAAGACGCGAGCAAAAACTTGTCGCCGGGGGTGTAAACTCTTAATTCCTATTCCAATAATCCGGTCGTTTCACGTCGATCTCGAAGTGACGTCTCATTGCATTTCCAATAACCTCTTCGTCATAGAGCGTTACCATTGGGTTGGCAATTAAGTGATCGCGGATTTTGTCGATAGATGGACTTTACACTTTCTTTTGTTTTACTAACGTAGTCAAAGCATCTAACCTATAATTTTTTCTTATCATTTGGACTTCTACCTTTAATTTAGTAAAAAAACTTATATCGATTAGTGCTTTAGTTTTGTTTTTATCTCAATTAAAAATGGAAGAACAGGACGTGCATTTCAGACGTATTTTATTGTATTACTTCCGAAAAGGCAAGAACGCATCGCAAGTACAAAAGAAGTTATGTGCCGTATATGGAAATGAAGCCAAAAGATTATACTGTCAGTTTGGTTATAAATTTTTGGTTAGAAATTTTACGAACGTGGAATTTTGACACTGCCAGAACGATGGCAATAGATCATCGACAAGAACGGACAGTATCTAACTGAATAAAGTTATATTTTTAAACAAAAATTTTGAATTTTCCTTCTTATTTGAAAACCGCAATCACTTAGTTGCCAACCCAATAGCTTGTCAAAATTATTAAAACGTCACAGAGGAGATCAGAAAGAAACTAGTAAAAGTAAGCTGGAAATAGCGACTGTCCGAAGTAAAATGCACAAAGTTCGCTTTTCTGAGAGCAACTTGGTCGCTGTCCGTTTCAACAGGAGTAAAAAAAGACGTCGAACAGGGGTTTCAAAGGAGCGTAGCACCGTGAGAAACCCTTTGCCCCGGGATTAACACGCTTTTCCTGAAACAAACACTTCACCCTCCGGTCGCCGCGTAGACGACGTCAAGCGGCGGACACCCAGAGAGCGGTCTGTGGCCCCCCCTCGAACCCCATTGTTCCCACCGAAGAGGTACGAACGTCGGACGCGATAAAGTTTTTCTTTAATTAACGCGGCCAGGCCCCGGGGAACGCGATACGAGCATATTTCTAACGGAGAAAGCGAGACCGTGAAGGTAGACACACACCGCGAACCGCAAGCAATTTACGTTGCAGTGGCCATACGCGGGACTCGGTTAACGACCTGGCCCAGGTCTACGTACTCGTTCCGCGATTAAGTTTCGTTTTTCTGTTCCTTCCCCTTTCGCCACCCCTCCGGCGGGGGGCAACCATTTTTCGTTTTTCCCCCCCTTCGCGGGCTGCTACCACCACCGGAGTGTACGGCACTTTCACCGGAGAACACTGGGAGCCGGGTAGATCGGATCTGCGAGCGCTAACGACGTCCCAATTACCGGGCCCCCGGGCCCGGAGGATCGTTCGGCGATCCCCTAATTAGCGGATCGACGAAAATCCCGGCTCGACCCGCCGCCAGAATTCCTCGTTTCCAGACCGGAAACGCGGAGATGCCCGACCGAGCTACTTCAGATCTTTCGAGCGTCCTCCGAAGCGATTAAGACGAATATTGGCTCGCCCTTCTCCCCGATAGCTATCTCCATGAGAAACGAAGGCTTCCCGGAGTGGCCAGGGGACCGGAGAGCCCCGAGGATGCTCGATCTCGTTCGGAAAAATTTCAACGAGTTCGAAATTGCGCGCGGTAGAACTCCGCTTATCTGAACTCCGTTTCTTGCTAAGACATCTTTAGCAATGACCGGTGTAGCGAACTTCTGATGGACTACTATTAGCTGAACTATTGTCGAGTGGTGATTCAAACTGTGAATATCTACGGTAGAGTGTTTTGGCTAAAGCTATAGATATGAACGCGAACTTTGATTTTTTTATTTATTTATTATGACCTTATTTAATAAGAATAAGAGCTATAATATATCTTATCCAATAAGAGTAAAAACTATAATACATTTTATTCAATAAGAATAGAAAGAATTTTATATCTTACTCAATAAGAATAAGAATTATAATATGTTTTATTCAATAAAAATGGGAACTATACTATATCTTATTCAATAATAATAAAAAGTATATTATATCTTACTAAATAAGACCAAAGGATATATTATGCCTCATTCAATAAGGATAAAAACTATAATATGTCTTATTAATCGATTGATATGAACGCGAATTTTAATTATTCAACACTCGGATTTATATTATGTGAATTTATCTGGTTATATGTAGTGTTTGCTTCCCGTCGAGTTCATATAAATGAAGTTCTACTGTCGATGTTCTCCGGTCATTTCGAAGAATTAAGGGCGCAGCAGGTAGCATGTTTGAACACGCTGAAGCGTGTTCGAGAATTGCATGTGATTTCTGCAATGTTAATCGTTCAGGATTTTCTTCTTGTTAGCAAGCAAATTAAGAGAATACTTGGATTCTGTATTCTCTTAATTGTGATTCGGAATTTGATCTCGTTTTCTCGAAAATGCAAATGATATTCTTCGTGGAGTCTAAGCAGATAAGGGTTGAAGTATTGAGTCGATTATTATGAAGTGATCAATTGCTTTATATTGATATTTATCTATTATTTTATTTTGTTTATTTTTGAATAAGAGATATTAAATCTTTTTTATATTGTAACATATCTTATTTGATAAATATAAAATTAATTATGCTCAGAAAAAAAATTGAAAGCACAGCAATTCAGAAATATATAAAAGAATAAAAATAAGAATAAAAATTACGACATGTCTTATTCAATAAAGATAAAATCTATAATATGCCTTCCACGATAAGAATAAAAACTGTATGTCCCATTCGATAATGATAAAGTTAATTACAACTTAATGAAAACCAAAGCAATTGGTCACCCCATAGTAACCGGCTCCGCTACCCTAATTCTTGACGAGGATTCGGAAGTGGGTCGCACCTCGGCTAGCCTTAGCAGAGGAGATAGCAGATTGGTAGTCAGCGGCGAACGATTCCGCGCGAAACAATTTTCCTGTTGCTCGTGGCCCCGAGATCGCCAGCCGGGCGTCGTTAAGAATCGATTCTAATCTAGACGTAAATGCTCCCATTAGTCGGCAGGCTTAATTGTATGTTCGCTGGCCTACTTCGGCCGGTGCTCTCGCGGCCACTGGGAACGGCGAAGGGAGAGAACGTGGACGAGAGAAAGAGAAAGAAGAAAAGAGCGAGAGAAAGGGGGAAATAGAGAGAGAGAGAGAGAGAGAGAGCGAGAAAGACTAGGAAAGGGAGAAAGAGATAGAGAAAGACCAGGAAAGGGAGAAAGAGAGAGAGAGACGAGAGATAGAAGGGGAATCAATCAGCCGAGTCCGCGGCCGGCTGCCGCGAAGCCGCGAGCGCAGCATCGCCGGGTGATTTGTGGGACTCGTGTGTCGTTCTATTCGCTGCCAGTTAACATTTCGACCCTTAATTCGATCGCCGCGTTTCTTGCAGTAGCCGCGCCGCGACCGTCAGCGCTAGGCGATCGGCTCCCCGTGAATTCCTCCCACCGCGATGATTTTTACGCTCGTTTACGGTCCGGTTTTTAACACCTTGACCGCGGCGGATGATGTCAGCTGTCGCGCTAACTGTGCCTCCCGCTGGCTGTCACACTGACCGCTAAACGTCCGCGGATGCTCGTCACCGACTCTTTGAAATATGGGCCTTTCGGTGATGGACATGTTTTATGGGACGCTGCGAGACACACGGTCACTTTTCGCGCGGATTCTGCGGCACGATGTCTCTGTTACCCTGAAACAGTCAAGCGAGTAATTAGAAATCAAACAATCGCGTGTGCGGAATCAAAGTAGCCCGGGTCGATAGCAGTACTTCGAAGGGACACGACGTGAATGCCTTCCATCAATTATCTTAGTAGGTCGACAATAATGTAACGACGTATTATTCGCTTCTATCGTAATAGCAGTTTAGATAATATTTCCAGTTCGAGACGTCGGGGATAATGAGTATCTAATATCCAAAGAGAACAGCGCGCAACAAATTGCCTACGGATAGATCACTAAACCAGAAAATAGTAAAAGCCGGGAAAAGGGGGGAAGACTTAAGAGCGTATGAAGGCCAAGAATGAAAATAATCGTATCGTTAACGTTTACCGTCCCCGCAAAACAACGAAGACGAGCGGAAAACGAAGAATCGAACCGATTAGAAAGTAGTGAAACTTCCAAACTGGCGGGTCGTCATGGTCGTTTGCTCCGCAGGTTATAAAATCACCCCGAAGCCCTGCCGGGTGCCAGGCCTCGAGACCAAGGAGGGCACGTGCATGTTCGTCTGGGAGTGCATCAAGTCGGAGGGGACGCACGTGGGCGTGTGCGTGGACACGTTCATGTTCGGCAGCTGCTGCGTGCACAACTCGACGACGAACTCGATCACCGCGTCTAATCAGCAGCAGCAGCAACACCACCAGCACCATCATCAGCAGCACGCGTCGTCCTCCGACCCTCTGAGGCCAACGTTGGCGGAAGCGTTGGGCAACGAGGCGACCCGGCCAACGTTGACCTCGTTGTCCAGCTTCCTGGTGACGGACTCGACGACCCCGAGGCCCAGCCACCATCAGTCGAGCTACGATTCTCCCGGAGGGTCCGGCAGACCCCATAAACCGTTGTCGGCTGGCTCCGGGAGGCCGTTGCAGAAGAGGCCGCACGCGAAGCCGACGTCGGATCACAAGGACAGGGTGCAGGGGGTGCCCGGATCGCCGAACTTCTGGGAGAAGGGCTCCCAGAGCACGAGGCGGCCTGGCTCCACCGACCACTGGGAGAAGGGGCCTCAAAGCACCAAGAGACCGGCCTCCGACCCCTGGGAGAAGGGACCTCAGAGCACCAAGAGACCAGCCTCCGACCCTTGGGAGAAGGGTCAGACCACCAAGAGACCCGGTTCCACCAGTCTCTGGGACAGGGATGCTCAAACTACTAAGAGACCAGGGTCAAATCACTGGGAGAAGAGTCCTCAGACTACCAAGAGACCCGCGTCAACGAGTCTTTGGGAAAAGGACGCTCAAAGTACCAAGAGACCAGGATCGACTAGTCTTTGGGATAAGGACGTTCAAAGCACCAAGAGACCGACCTCGGACACCTGGGAGAAGGGCTCTCAGAACACCAAGAGGCCCGGGACCGTCGAGATCTGGGAGAAAGGTCCTGCGAGTACGAAGAGACCTAGCTCATCTTTTTCTACATCCATCTACACCACGAAGAAACCAGCCACTACCGTTTTCTGGGACGAGGCTACCAAGAGACCGGACGTCCAGAGTCCTCAACAGAAGACCAGGCCGGACGATAGTCAGCACACGGCTGTTAAGGAGAAAGAGACTACCCACGACGGGTTCCAGGGCCATCACCAAGGGTTCAAGGACAAGGTGGACACTGGACACAACACGTTGATCATAAGGATCCCTGGCAAGGAGCACGCGTCCAACGACGACGAAGGTATTAGGCCGAACAGGCCGAGCAACCAAAGACCGATCGAGACGAGGCCGGACGAGGGGAAGACCGAGGACGCCGATCTGACCGTGCAGGAGTCCGTGCATCGGCCCAGCGTCAACTCCGTCGACGAAAATGTAAGAAATCCGCTTCGTCGGAAGCCCGGTTATTTTGAATATTTTTTTAAAGGCTGTTCCGTGTCGCAGGAAACCGTCAAGGAGCCCCACTCGAACCTGAACTTCATCCACACCGAGCGCCCGCAATGGGCGACGAAGCCAGTGTCGCCGAAGCCGACGACGGACTTCTCGAAACCGTACTTCTCGATCAAAACGACCACTTACAGGCCGACGTCGATGAACGACTCGCGGCCGAACTTCGTCTCGAAGCCGACCAACACCTCGAAGACACCGCCGACGATTAGGCCGAGCCAAGTCAGCAGCCAGTCTACCACCAGGTATTCGACTATGTCCTTACGTTCCATTTGCCGCCGTAGTTCCAGTCTAGATCCTTTCATCGAGTTATCGATCCTTTCGTAAAATATTCTGGAGGGACCTGGTGAAGGGTCCCAGCTAGTAGCTAGGATCATAAACGTCTATCTAGAAGCGTAGAACGAGGAGACGAGGAGATAGTTCCAGGCAACAGCTTCAATCTTTTCTTTCATTCTAGCGCAGCCGGATCCGTGCCACAGACCTCTCACTGGCAAGTGACCACAGAGCCGGCGTTCATCACCAAACAAAGGCCGTCGTCGTCCACGAAGCCGTCGGGCTCCTTGGAAACCGCTAAACCAATGCCAGTCAGCTCCCATTTCTGGTCGGAGAACAGCTGGACGCCGCCCAGACCGTCCTTGAAACCGCACTGGACGGACAACCCTAGTCTCCTTCAGAACGGCCCTGAAGCCTTCCCTCCGCGACCCAGTTTCAAACCCACGGAACCGCAGGAAGTATGTCCAGCCAATCACTCGTATCGCTTGTCAACTTGTCAACGTGACAGGATTGTCGCGTGAATCCTCGGTTATCCCATCTAAATCTCCACTCCATCCACCGTCAACTCAAGAATTGACAGAGTGCTTACTTGCCTCGATGGTTGTCTCGCTATAGCTTCGGAGAAGGTTCGGTTGTGATAGGTAGACAGGAAGCTGTAGGCGGGCCCTGAGAATTTGCAGAAACATAGTTGTTAGACTGTCCTGTGCGAGAAAAAGTTTTCAAGACTATGTTAAGGTTATGTCAAAGTTATGTTCACTATCTTTGTGACAATTTTAATATCAACTCAAATTTAGAAGCATGAAAATATGTACAGGATAAACGGTAGTAGCTAGATTCCTAGCATTTATTGAAATATCTACTTGCCTCGATAATTGTGACAGCCCGATCTGCGAATCAATCGCAAAGGGCCCACGCCAGCGGCGACGTAAAAACAGGGAAGTCGAGGCTACAATTTTTGTCTCGAGAATCGAGCGTCTCACCGCTCCAAGTATTTTCCGACACGTTTCCCTGCACCCTGTCGTGAATATTCGTAACTGTACAGCGAACAACGCCGGCATCCGCATTATTCGAATAACACACGGTCCCATGGCTCCGCTATAATTCACGCGGAGCCGGGGGAATATTCGAATTTCAATTCGAACGGACGCTCGATCCGGAACAGCGAGGAATCCGTAATCCTTGGACGGCTCTTAACGCGCGGTTGCCCATCGTCGCAAAAACCATCCTGTTCCTCACCGTCTGTCCCCCCCCTCCTTTCTCATCTCTTCGCCTCTCTCTTTCTTTCCCTCTTTCTCTCTCTCTCTCTTTTTCTTTCTCTCTTTTTCTTTCTATCTATCTCTTTCTTTCTCTCTTTCTCTTTTGCTATCTCTTTCTCCTTCTCTTTCTCTCGCTCTCTCTCTCTCTAAAACGCTCCGCGAGGTATCTAATCGAAGGATCAATCCCGCGCGCGAGGAACAGCTTTATCGCGTTACATCCTTGATCGGCCGGTGATCCGGCCGGGACGTTATTAGATCCGATCGGTATGTAGAAGGCCCCGGCTCGGCGAGTCGAATCGAATCGAAGCGGAATCGACGCGGAATCGACGCGGTTGTCGGGAGAGGCTCCGGACGATCCTCTCCGTCGGGTGTTTTTGCCGCGGTTACTGTGCATCGCGACAAAGAAACGCGCGGGGCCCCGATAAGGCCCGGCCATTCGATTACACAGTCCATTGAGCACCGCGAACCACTACAAAGTAGAGAGAACGACCGGCGATTTAGAGGATTAATATAAAACCGCCGATACCGTCGGCGAGCCGAGTTTTGTTCGGTTTAAACCGTCGGCTCAAACGATCGCTCCATCTTCGTTATTTGTTGACGAACTTTATAAAATCTTTTGTGACGCTGTATATGTTAGATATAATCGGTATAAAAGATTTTATAGAATTTACCGATCTTTTTACGGAATATGCAGAGTTTATTAAATAATATACTGGAAATAGTTAGGATGATATTGGTCATAATTTCTATTAAAACGATCTACATTCTCGTCTCGTAATTTTTATTGTTAGTAATATTGTTATTATTTATTAGACTCTCTTAAGTCGTGACAGTGAAGTAAACATTACAAAGTACAAGATTTAACCCTTTGCTGTCGGAGCCATTTCAACTGGAAATCCAAAGTATTTTTTTAGACTCACAGTGTGGCCATTTTATATAACTCGGTGCATTTTATACATTATGGAATTAAATTTTGTGACTTGCGCAACAGTTAACATAACCTTGACAATTTTTTGAATACGGATAAGAATTATTTCGAAACGTTTATTTTTACGTTGAAACTCACCGTAAAACCGCCACTAAAGTTGATACGTTTTTGTCAGTTAATTGTTTAAATATTCCGCAGAGCACCGAGTTCCACAAGCCTCTCGGCTCGGCCCACTACATCACTACGTCCCACTTCGAGACGTCGGCAAGGCCTAGACCGACGAAGAAGACGACGACGTCCACGACGACGACGACCTCGACGACCACGACGACCACCACGACCACGACCACGACCACCACGCCGAGACCGGAGACGACCGTTACCAGCGAGCCGGCAAAAGCAACCGGATCGGTGCTGACGGTTTCCGCGGCCGACGAGAGCAAAGGCACGCAATGCGGCGTCCCGCCCCTGTTCCCGAGACCGGAAACCAGGATCGTCGGTGGCAAGGACGCGCCGTTCGGTCGATGGCCTTGGCAGGTGTCCGTCAGACGGACTTCCTTCTTCGGGTTCTCCAGCACGCACCGCTGCGGCGGCGCTGTCCTCAACGAGAACTGGATCGCCACCGCCGGCCATTGCGTTGACGAGTGAGTAGAGATAAGTGATAATTAGAGGACTCTTCGATGGATCTTATAGATTTTGTTAGAAGAAGAAATTCTGGGTGAGAGAAGTGTCTTCGGAGATTTGGGCTAAAGCGCTGACGCTAGATCTGCGGGTGGGATTATTTTGTTGCGGAAACATGGAAGCTTTTGATGTGAGATTTTTCTTGGTCTTTGAGCAGTATTTTGGCGAAGTATATGAATTTTTAGAAAGGTGAAACTTTGAAATTGAGATCAGTATAAGCGATCAAAGAAGAGTCCTATAGCGTGATGTAGCAGACTAGGGTGCAACATTTTAGCTAACTTTATGATTTTTTTATTCTGAAACCGCGAAAGCTTTCGATATGCAGTTCCTATACACTCTTTTAGTTATATTTTACCAAGCTATATGATTTTTTATAAATCTCTAACCTAAAAATCGAGGTCGGTACAAGCGATCAAAGCGACAACTAAATATCTATCTTCACGACTTTTTCGCAATCAAGTCACGGCTTGGACGCGACACTTCCGCGTGCTCTTTCCGTCGTCTTTAAACGGAGTGGACAAATTTGTATCGACGAGAAGAATCAGAAGAGTCGAGTTCGTTACGGTAGATGATAAGGAGTCCTAATCTCCGCGGGGATCGACGTGCGCGCGGAAGCGGCGCGAATCCGTTCGCCAGATCAAACATCGGTAATCGCCTAATCAAACGAGCTCGAGTGAGTCATCCTACGGTGTGGAGCAGTCGGAAGGTGGTCGTGAAAAGCTGAATCGAAACCGACCGACTGCATTCGCTCGCTGGAAGTGTTAAGTTCTGCTGTCAGGCTGCCCGGAGAGTCCCTAAATAAGAGCAGACAGACAGACGCGGAATGACTCGATAATAGTTTCCGTCGGCGGCGGAGCACGCGTGAAGCGCAAAAACCGATCCTGTTATCCGTATTACGCTCGGCCTACCCGGGATGTGTCTATTAATTAGCCTGGATGCTGGCCCGATAGCGTATCTGTCCGCGTTTCACCTCCGTAGCGTCGCGCGGACCCGCATGACCACGTCCAACGAAAAACCTAATCGAAGGATCTCCGTGCAAATATACCGCGTCGATCGCAAGAAACGGAAAGTCTTTTTCTTCTTTTTCCCTCGTTTTCATAAACCTTTTACCATTCGAAATGTCATCTATCCAACTTTCTATTGGATTGGCAACTAAGTGATTTCAAACAAGAAGGAAAATTTTTGTCTAAAAGTATAACTTTATTTTGCCATCGTTCTGGCAGCGTCAAAAATCCGCGTTCGTAAAATTTCTGATCTTTGCTATCAAGAAACTGAATTAAATGTGATCTGACGTTATCAGCGTTGTTAAAAATTTTACCACTTAAGGAGTTCTGTATGGAGCGAAACAAATAGTAGTCCGTAGGCGCAAGATCAGGACTATTTTGATTTTATTTATCTTATCAATCGCGACAGATATTTAATATTTAAAAAGTTATGTAATAACATTGAAGCTTGTAAAAATTTGTCAACGCTGTTAAATTACAACGAAGCAGACAATTTTCACGAAAATCGCTCGCCCGGTCGTAAACTCGGCGAGCAGAAATCCGCGCGATCAAGTCCTCCCCCCCGATTATTATGTAATTGCGAGCGGTCAGGGTTCAGGAGTCAGAGGGAGCTTGTCGTTGGTCGTGTGTTCCAGCCTGCTGACTTCGCAGATCCGGATCCGCGTCGGGGAATACGACTTCTCGTCGGTCCAAGAACGGCTGCCTTACGTCGAGCGCGGCGTGGCGAAGAAGGTGGTCCACCCGAAGTACAACTTCTTCACGTACGAGTACGATCTGGCGTTGGTCAGGCTGGAGAGCTCGTTGACGTTCGCGCCGCACATCTCGCCCATCTGCTTGCCAGCCACCGACGACCTTCTGGTCGGGGAGAACGCGACCGTCACCGGATGGGGACGGCTCAGCGAGGGCGGCACTCTCCCCTCCGTGCTGCAGGAGGTAAATTACCCCGTAAATTCCATCCCCCCGAAACCGCCTGACACGGGGAATCGCCGGCCGTGGAATCCGCTCGCGTTCCTGCCCGCCAAATCTCGCCGCAGGAAATTCGGATTTTAAATTAGCTTCGGCCAACCGCGAAGCCGAACGAAATGCCGCGAGCCGGTGAAATATTTCGGTGCGCAATCTAGAGATCGTAAAATAACTTATTAATGCAGTGGCAGCTAGATTACGAATTTAATCCTTTTACGTACTTTAACGAGTAGAACTTGTAGTCGAGATTTATGGTAATGACTGGTTAAATGTAAATTTTATTCTCTTCTTTCGAATTTGAATATAATTCTGTTCTTTTTTAAATAATGTAAAAATATTCAAGGAAATATAATAATATTATCAAGGATAACTAGAAAGAAAATGGTACAGAAAGGGGTTAGACTCTGTCTTTCTCTCTCCTTCCTTTTGAAATAAACTACTGCAGTCTAAATTCATGTCAAAACCAATCCGAACATTTATAATTTAACAACGAGCCTCAGTTTTAAATTTTAAGGTAGAAATATTAGAAAAATTCTGGACAAAAAAACCGGTCCATGGTTTGTTACAAACAAAAAATTATAAATATCACCATTAAGAATAGTCAATTTTAATACAACGAAAAACTCAGTAAGTATTCTAATCGACTAGCAGTCAATCTACTAAATAAAAAAGCAGACATTTTAATCAGAAAATGTTATAAGCTATCATACTTCACCAGATTTATATAAATACTATGTTCAATTATCGAAAGATGTGTACCACTGAGTAAATAAATTAGCAAATAAATAGGAATAAAAAACGAGCTTTCATCCGTTTTGGCAATAGCGGAGGACTTTTTAATGGGCGTCGATTGATTGTTGAACATTGTTCCAGGTTTCCGTGCCTATAGTGAGTAACGATAGATGTAAGTCAATGTTCCTGAGAGCTGGTAGACACGAATTCATACCAGACATATTCCTGTGCGCGGGATACGAGACCGGGGGTCAGGACTCTTGTCAGGTAATTCCTCAAAGTCGATAATTTACGGCCTGATAACAGTGTGGCTGGCATAATGGCTGCTTATTAGACGTATTTACCCGGAATGCAATTTTCCAACGGCAATCGTGTGAGACAACTTGTTTCTCCGCCTTTTTAAGATCCAAACGTGAGACTCGCGGTTACTACACGCGTAAAGTAGCCACTGGACATCGACGATTTATTACAACATTTATCAATCGAAATGTGTACTTTGAAGGAAACATTATTTCAATTTGGCTAATTAACTCTATCCACATTGAAAATATTGGATTTATATGTTCTTTAGATTTGTCGTAAAATAGTTAATTAATTACCTTGAGACACTCTTAACCCTCTTAGTACCGAACAACGATATATCCTTGTTGGCTATTGTTTGAAAGATAGTTTTCTTAATATTTTTATTAAACAACAATTTAATTTATTATTTCTTCATTTCATTTCATTTCTTATTTCTTCATTTCTTATTTCCCTTTTTAAATTTATTATTCATCAGGCTGTACAAAATTCTTGCAATTTCTTTCCGAAACTTTATCAAACGAGTTTTAAACATTTCGTTTAGATACAGAGTTTTTTGGCCGGTACTAGGAAGGTTAAGTATAAACAGACACGACAACGCAAAAATTACTACTCAATAGGATATAATTTTAGCATTGCCTCAGACTCACCACTCGAGTACAAAGGGTTAGTAATTGCATGCAACCTATCAATCTTTAATCAAGTAAAAATAATTGAACACTAAACGTATTAAAACAGTGGATTCCATATTCAGTACCTTCACCTTACACTCTAGAAACTTTCGATAAAAAGATCCCAATAAATGAATTAAAATAATCCAAAAAAACCTAGAGAAACAATGTCGTAAAAGCAGTGTCAGCCACGCTCTTGTCATTGATCTATTCCGAATGATCGAATTGATAGAACCCTCGTCTGTCAACAGGGAGACTCTGGAGGGCCTCTTCAGGTCCGCGGCAAGGACGGCCGCTACTTCCTGGCCGGAATAATCTCCTGGGGGATCGGTTGCGCCGAGGCGAACCTGCCCGGCGTGTGCACGAGGATCTCGAAGTTCGTCCCGTGGATCCTGAAGAACGTGACCTGACCGATCCCCGATCTTGTCCACTGGAAATCTTGTTCACAGCTCGCCGGGACGGTGGCCGCTGGGAGCCTGAACATCGCGTTTCCTCGACGCTCCGTCGACGGGCCGGCTCTCTCGCCCCGAGAGCCCTCTCCGCTCCTTCGGGATCGAACGAGGAGGATCAGCTTTGGATCAGCTGGCGAAAAACAACGCCGGACGATCGATCCACGACGATAGAAATCGCGGGTCGGCCAGATGAACGGAGATAATAGCCACCGCACCGGCGCGGCGGGAAGAGTGAAACGGAAAAAAAGAATAATGGATTCACCGGATTTTCGACTGCCCGAATAAGCGTGGCCTCGTACTTCAGGGGGAGGGGGGTGCATTTGAACCGAGACCGCGCGAGAGGAGCCTCGCATCTCGAAGACTGTCGCCGAGAACGAAGCCAATCAAACGTCTGAGATAATTATGGGACCAGGATAGTCGTCCTTGCTTCTCGAACGCGGGACTGTATTTATATATAAATATATAAATATAGATTTTTATATATATATAGATATATATATACGTGCATAGAGAGATATAAGTAAGATAATAATATATTTTCTGTCACCCTGTACATGAGCAGAGAGAAAGAGGAGACCAGGGCTCGGCGTTGTAAACGATGACTCGATCGCGGTTTTAGCTTGTTTTCTTGGATCGGAGGGGACTGTTTCGACGCCGAGCTCCATCGCGGTACGATCTCTGTGGAAACGCGGTTGTCGATGGCTTAGATGTGACTTTTGTTGATGCGCTCGGAGACGGAGCTGTCGAGATTGATGTCTGCGATTATTAAGATGATTTTATGAAGGCTAGAATTGGAGATTTAAGATTTATGTACTAGGATCGAAGACCTAAGATCAAAGACCTAAGATCAAAGACTTAGGATTGAAAACTTAGGATCAAAGACCTAGGATTGAAACCCTAGAATTCGAAGACTTAAGATTGATAACCTAGGATCAAAAACTTAGGTTCGAAGACCTAGGATTGAAAACCTAGAATTCGAAGACTTAAGATTGATAACCTAGGATCAAAAACTTAGAATCGAACATCTAGGATCAAAGGCCTAAAATCGAAGACCTAGGATCAAAGACCAGTCTAGTTTACCAATTAGAAAATTGTTAGCGAACAAAACAGAATAACTAATACTTGAAAAATATGTAAACGTCGTAAATGCACGAAAATCTTAGATCTAATAATACGATTAAAGTCTACGGCGTTCTGACAAATGTTGTCAACCTATCCACGAACGTAATCGACCGATTATTAGACGATAAACACCGAGAGTGATCGATAGCATCTAAAAGCTATCAAGCTAGCGATAAGTCGAAAGTATACGCGATCAATCTTCCGAGTAAACCCGACAGTCATCTTTGATTCGAAAGCTTCGACAGGAAGCAATCATTTCGCAGACTAATAAAAACGACGAGGTCTCGAAAAGCCGCAAGCGTTGACAAAACCGTTTCCATAGGGAGCGATACCGTGCATTTATCTACCCGTTGTATAGCGAAGCCTGTAAAATGCTAAGTTCTTGCCCATCGCCGCGTTAGTAATCGTCAATTAACACACCGGAGAACATAATTTAAAAAGACACGTTCGCCTCCCTTCGACTCTCTCCTTTATTTACAACATACGGATATTTTTTTTGTACAGACATACATCGTGTACTTAAAGGTAGGTGTGTGCGAAATAGGAATGATCTAATAAATATAAATATATATAATTGTTTATAGATTATATCGATATTTATAAGTATGCCGAATAAACGTATATGTTTATTACTATCCCCGGACTCGTCCCTTGCCTCCCTTGACAGATGACAGTCGCCGGCGGGTCTCCATAGACCCGGGTACTTCCACGAAACGAACACATGGTGTATCCTATAAAAATCGAGACGCAGTTTGCTTGGAAAATATATTATCGCGTTCGCTCGCCGTTACATCGGTATTTTATGAACCAGTACGTTCGCGAAATTATTGTAATTGCCACGCCGGCGGTTATTATTTAACCAACGAACCGGCGTTCGGTAGGTCGATGAGATTTTTCGCCGTGGCTGAAATAAATGGTGATAGCGTATGAGTAGCGATCGTTAGGATCGAATCAAACAAGAAATTAATTGGCAACGTCAGGATTTAATCTGCGGGGGCCTACGATGACACGGCAACGACTGATTCCGGCTGGGTCGTCATCCACGACCTCGCCGACACCGCTAAAGGATCCGTGAATTCAATGGATCGTTGACACGGCCGGCGATTAAGGCCACCGAGGTTTCGGCGTCGACGATGAAGTACAGGAACGGATGAACGGCGGTGAAAAGCACTGGCCCGGCTCTTTCGAACAACCCGTTACCTGCGAAGACAGAAACCTTAATGGCGTCGCTCCATTGTCGGCCGGAACCGCGCGAGGTGCCCGGTAATCCGGGGCGAAGACAACCCGAAGGTTCGAGAACGTTCCCGAACTGCTTACGGTTCCGTCGGATCATTGTCTGCGCCGCGAATTAACGACCGCCTCGCGCATCGATTGCAAATTAGTGTACCAACAAGTTGCTGTCTTTTTTTAAAAAATTAAAATTTTTATTGGAACGTAATAAATGGTAGCAGAAAATGTAGTAGAACTTATTGATACATTCGTTTTAATTAACACATTGACGATACCAACGTGAACATAAATATAAAACAATTCAAAATTCTAAATCTGAGTTCTGAATAAAACTAATGCAACAAATTGCGCGATAGAACTTGAACGAATGGAATTCTTGTCACGATTAAATAATTGCTTAAGAAGGCGTCTTTGAGATATTATCAAATGGTACCGAAGGTGTTACCTCCGCTGGCACGCAATGTGTTAATTTCGCTAACAGGTTGACTGACATCAAGGTTTCGATTTCCGACTACAATATTATACGTGGACCGTGGATTCTAATACAAATAATTGGTTAAAATAGAAAATGATATCAAATTAAATATCGAAAGTTTGAAGAACTCGTTTTCAATTGATGAAACATAATTCAATTGATGTTTCACATAAACATTACAGTGTAGAGATCCGCGAGGTAGCACGAACGAAATGAAAAGACGAGCAGTCAACTTGTTTCGCGTCTTCATCGACCAAGTGCTAATGACGAAGGAGGATTCAGCCAGGTGGAAGAGAGGGCAGAAAATAGTAAGTAACAGAGCAGTCGAGTTCCAGAGCAACGACAGAGGTCGAAGTCATCGGTACGGGAACATTAACGAGGAGCATTCCTCTCGCAGTGATTCAAGAGTTTCCTAGTAGACACGGAGATCGACCGGGCAAGGTCTTTTTATTTATTTCCCTCGGTGAGTCAGAGTCCCAGGATATCAGCGATTAGATCCAGCGAACTTTATAACAATACTGAGAACATTCCCGATCGCGGCGTCAATTACAGCGAGCAGGAAACAGCGCCGCGAAGCCGCGCACACAACGGCCCGAGGAGAATTCGACATTTACCGATCGAGGAAAAAAATCGCTACCCGCTTATGCAATCGATCGTTTCGCGTGAACGTGAAAATGATATTCGCGTTTAGCGTTGCTCGAATTAGCTCGGCGCGAAACTATGATGCCGATGGAATACGTGAACGAAGCACCGAGGGTTCTCTGTCGGATGGAGTCACTCGGTGTTAAACGATTTCCAACAAAAGCGATCGTTGTCTATTGGAAATAATTGGTAATTCGTTCAGAATTTACATTGCTTTTAAATGGCAGCAGGTTGTCGGTCAAGTTATGTGAGAAAAGTAAGAATTAGTAAAAAATTAGGATCGAAAAAAGTTCCCTTGAGCTAAGAGATTGCTCACTGTAACAATAAGATAACAATGCTATTATAGCTTGATGATTTATACGTTTTCTTGCGTTGTAAAAATTTGCCCTTGTCACGAATGCATAAATAGTCACAGTTCGGTAACAATTGTTTACGCGGCTTATTCTTCTTGCAATAAATGCAGACAATTTTTAGACAGATATTTTTCTACTTCGAATATCTGATAGCATTGCAATTTGAATACTTCCTAGCCTGACCTAAGACATTGTCTTTGTTAAGACAAGAGTGCCATAGAACTTTAGCCAATTTTATTGTTTAAATAGAACTTTCATTAAAGTAAATAAATTATACGGATCACTGAACATTTTTAGGTTACTTCCAGTACTTAAATATAGCGAATTTGCAACTTTTACGTTCCTGTGACAGTTCGGTATCAATTCTATGTAATTTTTAATATCTTGCAATCTGTACAATTGTGCATCTTGCACAAAACTCTAACGACAACGTTGCCTAACAAACACCGATCTCGCTGACTATAAAAAGAATTTTGGAACGGCCTACGAAGTTTCAGCACTCGGTTGCAATTTAGTCGCACAAGTTGCACGGTAGACGGATGAAATTTCTGTCGGAGAGAAGTTGCTCAACATCACCGAGTCAAAAGATCAACCGGAAATGACAACATCCCCCTGAAGAATCGATTGGATCGTGCCCGACCTTCGCCGAGATTTCTAATCCAGCGTGAGTCCTCGTAGGAGGGGAAACCACCGACCTTGGTATTCGCTGTTGGAGCGTGGAATTTCGTCGGGTACCGCGAGTCAAGCTCCATCCGACGTGACGAACGGTGTTCGCACCGTCATTAACGACGCTAATGAGGAGAGGTGGCCGGAGTGGGGGAACCGCGAGAACGTGACCGAAGAAAAACGAGGGATGATACGCGCCAGTAGGAATGAACGACCGTCTCCCGTCGTAACGGCGCTGACGATGCACTGTCGCTTCATTGTCGTTTACGCGCACCGTGCATAATCGCAATTTCACCGGGGGAAGGCTTGCGTCACATCGATCCGAAAGTTTCGATCGTTTCCCTCCTTCGACCGGCGCGAATGGCCCGTGAAATCATTTCCCCGCATTTTTTTCTTCCCGTAGGGTATTCGAGGATTTCCACGGAGCGAGGCTGCCGCACGGTTCGAGGATCCTTTAGAAATTCTCCACTCGTGAAATTGGTTTCCGAAACTGCTCCTCGATTCTAAATCAGCGACAGACGTTGTCTCTCGGTCGGAAAAAATTCTTCGTCCGTCTGTTCGGTCGGAAAGTCGTTCCGTTCTTTCGCGAGAAAATTAAAAACGATTTTTTAACGAATAAAATAGAAAGAAGAAGCTTGCCGACATTTTCTGAAAACTTTGAAATTTTATACTCGTGAAAGTGTTTTTTCACTGGAAAAATACTGCATCAAATGCTTTTTAATGCCCTTACGAAAGGAAATTTGATTTGAAAATGAAATAACTTTTCCAAGGATCCGATAAATGTCTTCTTCGAAGAAAATATCTTTGGAGATAGAAATTTTATGGAATGAAATGTTATCTCTCGATCTACCGTTTGGCGAACATTCATCGTCAATCCGTATATTTCGTTTGAGGATCTATTGTTAACCGTAGAATTTTTATGGAATGAAACGCGACACCCTTGGGAACTCGTTCGAAAAATATTCTCGCGTGACACGTATGTTTTAGAACCCTTCGCGATAAAAGTTTCATCGACGCGAAGTTTTCTGGAACGTTTGAATCTGCGAGAGTATCGTAAAAGAGATTTCAAGAGAGAATTATTGAATATTGCAACATATCTAGAAGATTAATTCAATTGTAACAATTTTTAATATTCTGATGTGTTGAAAATATTCGAAACTGTTTCACAAATTTAAAAATATCAAGAAATATTGTATAAATGTTTCATTGGTAGACCACTATTTTCTAGAACGTTTGGTTCTACAGGTGAAAGAAATTATGTGAATATTATATTATATTAAATATTATATGATATCAAATATTATATTATATTAAATATTGTATCATATTAAATATTATACGATATTAAATATGTGATATTAGATATTATATGATATCAAATATTATATGATACTAAATATTATACGATATTAAATATTCTGTCATATTAAATATCTGATATTAAATATTACATGATATCAAATATTATATTAAATATTGTATCATATTAAATATCATACGATATTAAGTATTCTATGACATTAAATATGTGATATTAAACATTATATGATATAAGTAAATATTATATCCACATAGACAAGAATATCTGGATCAGATAATTAGAAGATTGAAACAAGAAGAAGATTGGAGGATAGGACAAAGTGCGCTAGTACGTAGAAAGACTAGAGTAGAAACCTGGATGATAGTATCGGTAATAGTCCCGTCGAGGTGGAACGATCAAAGGAGGATCGGAATTGGGCGACTCACGAGAGTGGGTTCGATCTGGCTTCATGTAATTCCTGATGTTCACGCCGATGCTTTGCTGCACGTCCCTCGCGTACACTCCCAGATCCGGGGTCATCAGGGACAGATCGGCGGCTCTTGGCTCGAAAACGTCCACGATCCCTAGCTGCGAATGAAATTCACGCTATTCAATCTCCAGGAAACCAATCTTGCATTAAACACGATACTTAAAAATGAAACGAGAAGACGCGGACAAAATTGATCGATGTACCAATAAAAGTTGGATGGTTAACGGAATTTTTAAAACCAAACTCAGAATATACTGAGTATAAATGGAAGGCATTAAATAATAATCCTTGAAGTTCTTTCACCGCATTCAGTAGAATTAATTTTTCATCCAAACGAATAAATTTTTACTTTAACAGAGTCAAGTTCACTAATAAAAACGAAATCGTGTAAAGGTAGCCTTAAATTTAGTTAAAACGTAGTAATTTCGCTAAACATAGCAATTTTGCTAAACGTAGCAATTTTACGTTTCTTCGTTAAAGTACAAATTGCAGAAAATCGCCCGAGCAAAGGAGATTCGACGTCAGAAAATTAATTTTCGCCCCTCGCTGGCAAAGCGTTTCGACAAGGCGAGTTCGAGGATCGCGAGAGATCAGTGGCGCAGCTGTTCCATCGGAAACGAGTCCCGCGAAGCTCAAGCTCGCAATTTCCCATCAGCGTTGTTGTAGCTGAGAATCAGCGAGGAGCTTCGAAAGTCGCGCGCGAGAGACAAAGAAACGCTCGTTGGCCACTCGCTCGCGCGCGCGCGCGCAGTCGTCCGGCGCGGCTCGTAAAACCGGCGCGAATGGTACCCCTGAATTACGTCGATTAGAACAATTCCCTCTCTCGTTCTTCTCTTTTTTTTCTCTGCTCTCCTCCGGTTGCTCTTTCGCGTTCCCCAGCGAAGCGCGAAGCTTTCAGCGGCCGGCGCGCTTCGGAATTATCGTCAATTACGTGTCGTCAAGGAAACCACCTATACCGATATCTTTGTTCGTGGAACGGCAGCCGTGACGAGAAGCGGAAAGTGCACTCAAGATCTCGACTAACGCGATTAAGTAATTAGGAGCTTAATGCCCGAGACTAATGGCGAAATATCGAGCGACCCGCGCCGTGAAACGCGGCTCGACCGTGCCGGAGCTTAGAGGACCAGGCCAGGTCGGATCGAGCTGATCCGACGTCGCCAATAATGTCGCCCGGATCCATCGATCGAGGGGGTGAGATAGACCGGAGGAGGCGCGGACAAGAGGCTCGTACCCTTTCGAGGAAGGACGTCAAGGTGACGAAACCGCGCAACATGAACGACGGAATGGTGGCCCTGACCCAAGTGGCCTGTAACTGCTTCCTCAACAGCCTCAACGACTTCCCGCCGAGATCCCGAGCCAGCCGATACGTGTCACGCCGATCGGTCGACATCACCAGCAGGATGTTGTACCTGGGGTCCTGCGACATTCGTAGGAAAAACGTGTCAAGTACATCGCGACAGTGGACAGGAATTTTTCCCGTATTCAGTTCCCGATGCGAAGCCTCCGATTTTATATCATATTTCCTGAAATTCAAAGCTTGGTATATTTTAGCGAGACCTGTAGATTTTAGAATAATTCTTCCTCCTAAAAATCTGCACCTAGTGCGTGCTTCAAGATACTACCTTCAAAATGGTAAACCTAAGTTAGACCTAAAACTGGCTTGGAACCTTCCATTTCCTAATTTTTAGCAGAATCTTTACATTTCTTTTTAAACAATTCTGCTTCTTAAATATCTAAACACAGTGCAATCTACCTTGCACTTAAATTTTGGAACAACAACTGTCGTTATATGATTACAAAGAACATGTCACGTGATTTCATTTTCGTGTAATCGTCGCTCAACTTTCTGATTCGCGACGCTTCGTGTTAGCAATGTTTCGTCATTTTTTGTTTTTCTTAAACCTTTCGAATTTGTCCTCATATTTCCTAATCAAATTGCAAATCCTATATTCCATAACTCGATTATAATTTTAACGCAAACTAATTTTTTTGAAATTCTAACATTCGTCTCTCTGCTGACGTATTATTGTCTTTGCTACTGTAACCTTGTTCTCTTAAATTGCGATGTTAACTCAGACCTAGCCCAGCGTTCAGGAGATCCGGAGTTCGACACAGATCGGCGGGCAGAGTTTATGCGAAACTCGTTAAAAATGTCTACTTTACGCGACAAAGTACGTTTCGCAGTGACGGTATCTCGCGGTATAATTGCCGCCGGTCTTACGTCCAAAGGAAACTCAAGGGCGACGGCGTGAAGCGACGGAAAATGTGCGAAAGGTAGAACGGCGAAGTATCTGGACGCCGTGACGGAGGACACGTCGCAGCCGTTCACCAGGAACGATATCTCCGTCGAGTCCCTGACGGAAGCCTCGCCCAGGCCCGTCGGATAAGGATTCCAGATACCTAAATCCTGCATCCAAATTCCCTCGTCTGCAATCCAACAAAACAGCATGAGCAAAATTAACATTAATCTCACTCTTTACACTTACTTCTACCACTACACTGCGAATTGTTTTAATGAAATCAAAATTGTCTGCACCAATTGCAAAAATAAGAGTCAAATATCGCCCTTTGTTTAGTCATAAAAATAATAAAAAAATACTATAAGAAATAAAATAAGAAAATTAACAATTTTCGAACACTGAAAAGGTACTCGAGACAGCTGGTCGCCCTCAGCTAAAAGATTCAAATAAAACTATCGTAATAAATAAAATAAAATACGATAATATACAACTAATAGAATTATCGACAAACTGAGGTTATCAACAATCAACTTATTTGACCATTTCAGTTGCTCATAACCCGTAAGGAACGGAACAAGAAAATGAAATGTTTTTGAAAGCTGACAGCCTTCGAACGAATTAGCTAATCATCCCCGGTTAAAAAGATCGATATCAAACCCCCCGTGTAATTCGCAACCAACAAAACGATCCACGGAGCAGGCTATCGATTAAATTCGTAACGAGAGATCCATCGCGTTTGTCGCGAGGAGCAGAGGTCAGGAACCTCGTTAGATTCTCAAAAACTCCGTTATTCAGATCCCGCGTCATTCAGCCCGACCGGCCGCATCAATCAATCAACTAGAGCAGTCTAGAAAGCTAAAAAACTGGTTCGAAACCTGGGTAGCTGGAGAAGAATCCCCTCGGGCTCCTCTTAGCGCGTTTCCTCCTCGTCATCGGGCCGCTAACAGTCGTTGCCACGGTAGTAGACTGTCCGTTCGACCCGGTTTCACCTGCAGCAATGGTGCCCGGCGAATCGGTAGATCCCATCTCGTCGCCGACTGTCTTATTATTCATCGAGTCGGTTGAAATGGCATTCTCGTCGGCAGGTGGTCCGGTGGCCACTTGATTAGCTGCGACAGGGATCGTCGAACCGTCCGCAACGTTGCTAGCGGCGGCGGTAGCCTCTGTAACAGTAACTGCTGCGGTTGTTGCTGCGGTTATTGCCGCGGTTGTTGCTGCGGTTGTTGCAGTGGTTGCTGCGGTAGTTGCTGCAGTAGTTGCTGCTGAAGTTGTAGCGACTACGGTCGTCGTCTCAGCTGGCACAGTGGTGTCAGGGCTCGTATCCTGGACGAGAGTCGTTTGGCCAGGTGTCGTAGTCTCGGTCGCCGCTTCTGTGGTCTCGGTAGCTGCAGGTAAATCAGTGACAGGATTGATCGATGCGGCAGTGGTGGCTAAACTCTCTGTCGCTGCAGTTTGAGTAGCAGCGTCGAGCATGGTTGCTGGCGGGACGGAAACAGTGGTCGGGGGAGATGCATCGGTGGCAGAGGTTATCGTGGTAGCAATCTCTGACACCGTCGTAGACGAGGCGGTAGTCTGGCCGGGCGAGGTAGCTGGTTCGGTAGCCTCCATCAAGATCGTAGACCCCAAAGTGGTCTGCGTCAATCTGCTCGATGCATCTCCCGTCATCATCGTCATCCGCAATATCTCGACAGGAGGGGTAGTTGACGGCGATGCTTCGGTGGTTCCCTGCGTCGGTTGCTGAGTGTCCGACACAGTCGTCGCGGTTTCATCGTCCGGAGGCAAGGTCTTAGCGTCCGTGGTCGGTGGATTCGTCGCTGATTCTGGAGTAGTATCAGTTCCGTTTGCCTCCTCCTCGGGGACCGTCAAGTCGAATCCGTAGAATCTCAGGATGTCCTCGTAGTCCGGTCGCAGCCTGGTGTTCTCTTGGTTCAGGGTCAGACCGCCCAGGAACCCGTCAGCGTTTAGATAAGTCTGGAAAATAGTGGAACGATTGAACGATCGCTATTTCATGGTAATACTTAGACCAAAATTATAGCCATTTAGTCTATGGTGAACAAAAATATCTAGATCGTCGCAGCTAAGATGAAAATCGTGCGGCAGGTGATCGACTGTAATCTTGTTCGAACGGCTCCAGAATCGTCACGGTTTGTCAGATCGAAAACAGTCGGGGATCATTTTCAGAAGGATCGATCGACCGAGAGAGAAACCGCCGGTTAGAGAAGAGAAATTGCGCGTTCAAGCTGCAAATTAGGTACTCGGACCGCGGCAAATTCTCCCCGCGTCCTTTTCGCGGACTAATCGGAAGATTGCGCGAACGTTCCCGTGGTTTCGCAACACGGTCTGGAATGTTCGAGGCTTACCCTGAGCCTGCGATGAATGTCGCGAAAACCGAGCCTGGTGACGTCCGGGTCCCTCGGCAGACCCAGGGCGTCGGAGATCTGCTGACGTCCTCTGCCGGCCGAACCCTCGTACAACGCCGCCAGGACGAAGCCAACCCCCGCCGGTGAGAATGCCACGTTCCCGTGGACCGTGTACTGCTGGAGAATCCGCACGCCCAGATCGTTAATAACGTCCGTGATGATGTCGACCGGCCTATGCGGAACCGGTTGATACCAGCCGTCGAACCCCACGTTGTCGTAGCCGCGGACCAGCACGGGCAACACTGTTCGAACATTTCAGGAAAGGTATAATCCATGCAGAATGCGGCGGACACCCGGACATCGGCAAATTACAGATCCGTTGGTTTCCATCGCAAAACCATGATCGAATACTTGCTGATGAATTCGAACTTTTCTCTTAGAAATATACAAAGGCGAAACTAACGCTGCCTTTTAGAATATGCTAAAAATTAAGCTCACTTGTGGAGAGAAAAAGAAAGCCACAACGTTCTTTTTTAAATCACGAAGAATATTTAATTTTTAATGATTTCACAACAAAAATAGCATTACTTGTGATTAGTATTTAGTTGAAATTTTGATAAGTCGATTTCGTTAACAAAAATATTCTTTATTCTAAATTATTCTTTATTTCGATGTTTGCCACTTAAATCTTGTTCTAGCAATTTAAATATTATGAAAATGTATCCAAATGAGTAAACGAGATGCAAATACGATTAGAAGAGCACAAGAGTGCTACCACATAATTCTAAACTACCTGAAATTATTAAAAGAAAAAATACATCTTCGTTTAACTCCTATGTCTCGCAATTGCCTTAGAAAATGTTCATTTCACGCAAATATCCGCAGCCTTATAGCAAGTACTTTTAAGTGATCATCGCTTCGTTCAAAGCGTTAGACGTTGAACTGGGTTAAAATCATAATGGCGTAAATCATTGCGAGAACGATATTATTTATTAACATCTCTATTGTTTCCTCACCAAGTTAATTATTAAGAAAATATAGCGATGAATTAATCAATATTATAATCTATTTCACTTGTCTTTTTAACATTTTGTCACGCATAAATTTCCTTTTAAGTCAAAATTTTCGAAAATATGAGTACAGTCATTTAACCTCTTAGGCACGGCTGGATTTTTCGCGAATAAAATTCTTCATAACTAAATTACCATTTTTCTTAATATACATATTTTTTGGTATAACTATATACATATATATACTCTTTTCTCCGTGTAATGTACTTATACACTTCCACTTTAATCGTTTACTTTAACAACTGACAATAGAATTGAGTAAATCAAGAAACATCCGCGAAAGCCACTATAATGGCGCGTCGTGCCTAAGAGGTTAAGAAAAAAACCAACATTGTCACGGATCGAGAGCCATGAGCGGCGTCGAGTTTCGTTGATTTTTCTAAATAATTGGAATACGTACGGTGAATGAGAATGGTCCAGGACAGTATCGTGCCCATGTTAATCGGTGGATCGCTGTCAGAGGATCGATGGAGGCATGGAAATCACTTGCGGATCGTTTCGAACCGACGGGACGTAACACGGCTTTTTCCCAGACGCCTATTAGGATTAGTCCTAGTCGTCCGCGCTCCACGTCGGAACTGGCTCGTGCGATGGTGCACGCCGCCAGCTCGAGGCTCAGCCGACCACTCTTCGGATTTTTTAAACGGCAAGGTCGTCAGGTAGATAAACCCGTGTCTATGTACGCCGTCATATCGCTCTCCGCCCTACCACTTCCAGCCGATCCAGCGGATCCTCGCCGCGCCGGGGTTACAGGTTCCCTGGAGAACGGGGAGATCCACGGAGAAACCGTGGATGAATTATTCAGAGGATCGGCGGGGATTCGTTTGCGAGGAACACGCCGCCCCGTTGCAATTTCGTGCTATCCGGCCCTGCCACTGCATTAGGCTGTGCCACCTTCGTAACGGCCTTATGAATTTTCGGCCGTCCGCAGACAATCGCGAGCCCGCGAGATCTTTTAGGTCACCGACGGCTAGGTCTTCGGAGTTATTAGTGAGATTTTTTGACACCCGGCTGAGAAGTCTTGGATTAATCCTTTGCTGACTTGATTTCTTAAGTATTAAGCGACGTGCATCCTTTTCTTTCATATAGCGATTTTTCTTTTCATATAGTAATCAATTATAGACTCAAAGTAACCTTTATATTTTTTACTGATATTTAAATAAATACTTAAGGAAACTTGTGTGTTTCTACATTAGAAATAATAGAAAATAGAAATAAGCAAGCAGATTTTCTTAATTCTTTTCTTTTAAATATTATTATTCACAGCACTGTTAAGACTCATATATTTGACAAGAACTTGTTAAAATATCGCAGATCCTCGCTAGAATTGATATAAAACTATATAAATATGATATTATGATAAGATTTCGTTTCGAAATCATTAACAGTGTACAAGTCACTTGGAGTCTATAATTATGTTAAAACAATGTTAAACTTCCTATTAGAGTCACCAAAAATTCTACACTATTAGAGATTCCGTCGATGAAAATAGATATCATATACAATTTGATTTGCAACTGGCGTGTCCAGAAGTAAAACTGCGGAAAGTTTGAAAAATCGAACAGACGAATGATCTGACCGCTCAATAGCTGTGAAAAGGACTATGTTTAAAAGGTAAATAGCGGATTACTAACACGATTCGAGACTCGTGGCAATCAGCCGAGCTCGCGACTGAATCTTCGCAATTATTACGAACCCAAGAATAGTCCCGAGATGCAACGTCGACCTTTCTACGCCTGGCGTTCGCACACATGCAACTCCCATTCTTCTTAAGACTGTGATCTTAATAAAGTATCTAGTTGTGGCAACTTCCACCGTAACGTAACAAGCGGAGTCATACGTGTCATAAGCGTTGCCCAATGCTCACGGTCGCTGTGTTTTTATTTTTTATTCGCGACGGAAGATGATCTCCCGGCGAAATTGTCCAATTAACAGCAGAACAAGCGACAGCCGGCCGCCAAATAATTCGTCCGAACGACCCGCCGTGTTCGATCCTCGTACGGTTCTAATCGGCAAACAATGCACCGACTTTCCTGGTTTCCAAATGAATCCGACCTCGCGATTTTTAGCGGGCAGACGCGTTGGCGGTTTAGTCACTGTCTCGTTCTGTTCGTTGTTAATTAATCCCGCGGAAACCGAGTGGTCTCACACCGTTGGCCTATCCCCATCCCCGCGTGTCTCATCTTCACCGACGCGACGTGCGAACGGACTGACAACTCCTCCGGCATCGCGGCGGAGGATCGCTCGTTGTCCGGCGTCCCGAACGTTGCGTGGATATCCGCGCAATATCCGGTGCCGTCCGCAAATTAGACGTTCGTGATGGTAATTGTAAACGGCCGCGGATACGTCCGTGTGGGGCTACATCGGCTGTCCGTCGATCGCCGTGGAATCGTTTCGCGCCTATCCCGCGTCTACCCGAGCCAATTAACACCGAGAAACGCTGACCGCGCCGCCGCGCTTCGTTTCGTTTCGTTTCGTCCGTTTTCTCGGTGCCGTTCACCGACCATAATCCCGACAATAAAAGGATAATAGAGGACGGTCCGAGGGAGGCGAGGACTTTGCGCAACGATTTCGGCGCTTCCGGTGACAATGTTTTGCCAACGTGAACGGAACGCGATAATTGTCAGGGGGAACGGAGGGGGTGCAAGAGTTGGGAAGAAATCGCAGCCGGCACCGGTGCGCGAGAGTGGTTTGTTTATTCGCGAGGAGAAATCGCCGTTTATACAGTGAACAGCTGGCGTGAAGAGAGCGAAAGCAATTTGCGTGGCTACAGAACGTGTCCTAGGTGGTCCTCGTTTACGAGACGAAGGGACGTATCAACTTCCGGTCCTTGGACAGCTTGCGACGATGCCAGTAGAACTCGCAGAACAAAAAGAAGAAGGACAGCGTGACGCCTGCAACATCAGACAATTTTCAGAGAGTTCGCGAGGTAATAGAAAATCCTCGGTCGCTGTAAAATAGAACTCTGTAGAATCGAAAATTGCAACCTGCGTGTTTCGCAACTTATAATTAGTTTGACGTTGGAACGTTTCTAGGAAATAACAATTCTCTACCCATGAAGAGAACGAAGAATATCCCTTGCATGTCCGCCACATTTACTTTCCGCTCGTTCACCACCTGGCTGTTGCCGCCGATCTCCCAGCACTTGTCTTTGATCGGCATCCGCTCCGTGATCCATTTGTGCATCAGCCCGGACTCGAGCATGCGGCGCAGCCTATTTGCCAAACGAAAAATCGTACTCTGTGCATCGCCGCGTGTTCGTGAAAAAACGAGATTCACGCGGCGTATTTCTTTAGGTACCGTACAATGCTTTATTTCTGTCTTATCCCGCGAGATGGTATTACTCCGGGACCATCGGTAGCAGAAACGGTCGTAGCGTGCAACTTACTCGGCGTTGATTACAGAGAGATAGGGGCTGCCTTGTGGGATGATCATCGCGATCGGCTCGTCCAGGAACTCGTCCTGGCTCAGCGAAAAGTGGCAGCCTCCGGTCAGCAGTAAATCTTTCCTCATCAGGAACCTATATTTTCAGCCCACGATAGAGTCTCGCCGTTCCTCTCGCACCGATGGAAACGTCGAGGGAAACCACCGCGAGATACCTGAGTGAACTCCTCCATTCGATCAGCGCGTGTTTCCCATCCTTCACCCGCTGGATCATCGCCTCGTCCTCCGTGTCGTTGTACTTCTCCGCGCGAGCCAGCAGAATGTGATACTTCTTCTCATCCGCGTTCTGCAGGTACACCTCGAGGAAGCTTCCGTTCAGATATCCCCACGTCATCCTGTCCCTGCGGTTGATCAGGTCGTCCACCGTTAAGATCAACGCGTCCATCCTTGGGAACGTTAAAAAGGCGACCAAACTTCCGGAATACGTCGCCACTATGACCATCACGATCAACCACCAGAAGCCGATCAGCAGGCGCGCGCTGTCTGACTGTGGCAGGTACATTCCTCCTGGAACGTTAGAGTACCTTCAGTTCTTCGTGGCACACGATGATGCTTCGTTTAACACCGTGGTCAAATGTTATCCTTACATTTTAACATTGCTCTTGTATGTTTGCAATAATATTTAATTTAACGTCTATTTAATTGATTTAATTGATATTTAATCATTAATTACAAATATTGTTTAACAAGATCCCTACGGCGACGACAATGCGGCAATATGAAAAGATGACAAGATAAACTAAAGAAGGGTATCTGGTACAATGTAAAGATAAAGATATCGAGATTGTAGGGAAATATTGTTCCTACACTGACTTATCAGCCTCCTTTATTCTTGAAATTATTATAAACTACCGTTCATTATATTATTACATTAGTTCATTCCTAATATTATTTATTAATATATTTACGTTCTCTTCGTTCATTGAAACCCGTTAAAATTGTTATTGTCGTTTCAAAAACATACACCCCGGCCAACGTGATTTTACTGAAAAAGTTTCGACGGTGACATGCTATGCTCCAGCAGTCGGGCCCCCCCAACAACCAAACGCTATCATCTCTCCCATATATCTTGGCCCAATTGCCCCATCGCCGATGCCCGAAAGCTTTTAAATTTCGCCATTAAACGGCGTTCGTGAATCACGAGGCATTAAGTCACTACCGAGAATAAGGAGGAGATTCCGGTCGCGTGATCGTTCTCGCCGCGCAGCGGGGAAGTGAAAACAGTGTGTCGTGTAAGGGCGAATGAAATCGTACCTTGCTGAAGCAACGCCCCGTACACGTACCACACACACTGGAAGGACGAGTTCAGGCCCGAGGTCTGCATGCTGTACGGGCTGCACTTGTGAATCAGGTACAAGATCGGACCCATTATGATAATGGACACGGCCACGCAGACCCACGTCTAAAAGCCGGGCCCTGGGTTAGAGAGAGGTGTACCGGCTGCAGGAATGCCGAACCAAACGACCGCGATCTTTACAGTTTCTGTCATTAGACGCTATTACGGTACGGTATGTCGGTTCGGGACCCTTAAAGGACGAAATATTTCTGCGCTCTTAGCGTAACGACGCCGATTAGTCCCCCTTCTTTTCCACGACCGAAAGATCGGTGGATCGCCTCGCGTTCGCGATTCCGTCTCTTAATATTCGCAGGATCCGCCATTTTTCAATCTTCCGAGAATCTTTCGCCAGCCATCGCGTAGCATTGTGCCGGTTACCGCGAGCAATCAGTTTGCTGTGCCTTTGGTTCGTTTTCGGGCATAGTTCACTTTATATTCAACGAATAAGACGTATTAAATCTTTGTATTCTAATACATGATCGTTTTATTCTGTTTATCTTCGAATGAAAAAGTTTAATATGTCTCGTTCGGTAAATGTAAAGTTGATGATTGCTCTCGTTAGAAGCGATAGGTATTGCAAACCTCTCCGGTGAACGGCGACGCGAACAACAGCGCCCTGGACAGCTGTCTGGGCCTGGCAGTTAAAAAGCTGTACGTCTGCACGTATATCGGCACCGTAAAATTGATCGCGTTCTTGCCGTCCTCGTTCACGGTGTACGCACACGCCGCGAAGAGGACCTTCTTCTGTTGGACCAAATCGATCACCTCCTGCGGCATTTGTCTCGTGTTCGACATCGTCATTCCCTTGACTTTCTGCGAA
The DNA here is from genome assembly GCF_028453695.1 of Augochlora pura. Taxonomy (NCBI): domain Eukaryota; kingdom Metazoa; phylum Arthropoda; class Insecta; order Hymenoptera; family Halictidae; genus Augochlora; species Augochlora pura. The sequence continues at coordinate 25,535,762 of NC_135774.1, read as the reverse complement.
AGACGACAGAGGAGCAACGTGCAGAGAAGACAAGGGAGAACGGCGAACAGTTGATCCTTACGTCTCCGAGCTTGTCGAAACGAGAAGTGATCCAGGGATTCGCGGTCTTGTTCAATTCCGGGTCGATCACCGTGTAAGTGAAGTTCAGCTTCTTGCCCAGATGCCTCACCACGTCGAAGACCAAACCCTCGTACGTTTTCTCGCCTGTGCTGCTCACCGTGATCACCTGCCACGGCGGATTCTGAAAGGATTCGTTCCGCGTGTATTTACAAGCCACGGCTAACAGAGGCTCGGTCATCGCCGAGAAATCGTTCTCAGCGGTTTTAGAAATCTTTTCGCTATGCAGATGCAACGCAAACAATGTCTTTTCTCGTCTACGCACAGGATAGGTTACGATTGGCAAAGTGATGCCGCGGAATCCGTGAGCAATATGAGGGAACAGCATGTCGGTCAAGTTGACACTGGATTCCGGCGTCCACGTTCCGATGTCCAGCAAATGCGCTTGATGCTTGCCACGGGCGAAGAAATTTCCCCAGGTGATCGCTGTGGCGAACTTCCATAAGAGACCTCTGTCATTGATCTCGGCTTCTGCGTGGATCTTCTAATAAAAATCGCAGTTTCAGTATGAATCCTCGTCGTCGTCATCGAATGAGTCCGCTTTTTGTTAAAGCGATTCCACTTACCCTGGCGTTTTTCAGGACCTCGTGACGCCTCTCCTTCTTCGTCAACCTGGTGATCTCGAAATCCTCGGCCCCGATCCTCTTCAGCAGCTCGTTCTCCGTCTTCGCAGACGTATCTAACGCTGTAGCCAGAGCTTCGACCAGCCACTTGACGTACTGCTTCAGAGTCATCTAACGGAAACATCGAGCCGAAGGAGATACTAAAATAATCCTGATCGTTAATTATCTACGAGCGCGTTCGGTCATTACTTCGTTGGCGCCGCCTTCGATGTTGGTCGCGTTGTACATGAACGCCACGTTTCCTCCCTCTGCCAATAAATCGACGAACGCTGTCATGTTGGTCGTGTTGTGCGCCGCGCTGTCCGTGATAACGTACAGCCACTGGCTCCCGGGGTGCACCATCTTCAAGGACCTCGCCTGCAAAAGCAAAGAGAACCGTGTAATCGATCGCCTCGATTACGCCTTTAAACGGGCTCGAATCGTTAAAATGCAATTTGTGGCAGGATGTGTCTAGGTGCTGCGGAACAGGGACGAGATTGCAGGGACTTGCAAGCTGTTCGAAGCTTCCCTCGACCCAGATTCGACGAGGTCATTAACGCTGTCGTGATTAATCCTCTTACCGAACCTAGCTTAATTGCAGCTGATCGTTGGACTATGTTGCGTTCTTCTATTTGACCCATCCGTGTCCCTACTTCTTCAATCTTGGAATGATTTCTTACCTAGTCGACTCCTCGTTTCGCTAACGTTGACCCTACACCATTAGAGGATCGCAAGAAAATTAGCTGCTAAAAAATAGCGGGCCACTGACAATTGTTAATCGAAACGGATAATTGTTAACCAAATGGACGGGTCTTTCCGTTAGCTAACGATTAACAGAAATCTCACCACTTCCATGACATCCGGGACAACGTCGACGGTGGCTATCACCAAGAAGCAATGGCCCAGTTGATCCACGTGAAAATCGCTCAAGGTGTTGTGCACCAGGGTTTTCCGAACCCTGTCGGTCTCGTTCTGCCTCAAAGTGAAGATCGACCTGGAAACCAGATTTACGTGCTTGTGGAACATCTTGTCCGATATGGCCTTCAGCACTCTGCTGATCATGTCCCTGTCTGAAACGGTTCGCGGACATACTCGGTTAGCGAAGGGTATTATGTGGACAGTATCGCGGCTGGTAGCACGTCTTATCACCGAACGACTCGTCGTGGAGAATGTTAATCCCGTTCCAGGACATGATGTCCATCATCCTCAGGTCGAGGAAGATCTGGGACAGCTCCTCGCCGGGCTTCACCATGGCGATGCTGATGCCGTCGGATTCCATAAATCTGGGGCAGTCCGCGTCTTTCAGGGAAAGGTTTATCTTTCACTATACGATTTATCAGCAGAAACATAGATGATACGAAAATCTTCTGAACGATTTAATAAAAATGAACAAACGTTCTAAATAATGGAAGAAAGGAAAATATAGAAGAAATAAATTCTGTGACGATTCGGTTAGAAAATGACGGATCGGTTAGAAAATAAGAACTGAACAGCTAACGGCCCATGGGATCATGATCCCTTACCTGTGATCGCAACGTGTATGAGATCCTCGTGGCGCGCAGCATCGTGCAGCCGCCAAGTGTGGTAGCAACTCGCGACAGACAGAAGTATCGTGTAACCTTGGTGGACGCGTCGAGCATCGGTAATCAGAAGGTTGAGCGACGACGATTAATTAAATTTATCGATCGTGCCACGCGCGCTTACCTTGCCGCAGATCGGCGTTCGTGTCCTGTAAAAGATGGACCGCGATCCCGCCCACGCGCATCTCCTGTTTCACTATACGGTTGATCAGATCGGGGATCGACTCGACCGCCTTCTGATGCTCCTCTTTGCTGCCGAAGTAGCTCTTGTCGATCACCACCGCTGCCAAAACATAGGAGAAATTTCACTGTTTCAACGTCCTTGCTGTTGCCCCGGCTATTTCGGAGGGTGACAACCGTACCCATGGAGGCGTTCGCGGTCACCAAAGACGGAAAGTCGTTGTAGCTGTTCCCATAGTCGACGCTCCAGAGCAGTAACAGGACCGATATCATTTTTCTTGGTGAAAATAACGACGGAACGGATCGGTCGGCCGATATATAAACCTAGGACACCGGTTAATAATGGATCACTTCATTAGTTTCGCCAATCCGTTATTACAAACCCGGCCGGAACGCAATCACCGAGCCGAGCGCCGGTCAGGCCTAATGTAAACTGAATGCGCCGCGAATCACAGGAAAGGTCAGCTGTTTAATAACTTACTACGGGCCGATCGAATCCCCGCGGAATTGGAACAGGATATTGTTCGGTCTAGTTGCATGCGCCTCTTCGATGATCTTGAATTTAACGAGCTCCTTCTAGGCTTCATGTTGACAGAGCTGGAGGACTCTGACCGAGTTCAGGATACATCATGCATTTTATACAGGGACGAGCGAAATTGAACCAATGCGAGTACATTTATTTATATATCGACGTAGGAAATGAAAGAAACTAAAGGTATGCGTTAATTTACGCTTATTTTTATATAATAAACATACAAAAGTTTTATTGTACTTTATAATACAATTTTGCAACTGTACGAATATACTTTTGATACAACTTTGCTGCAATTTTAAATACATTTAAATATTATTTGTTATATTCGGAGCAGCTAGAAGGTTGATAGAACTTTTGTATGTTTATTACATGTAAATTACGTAAATTATAAATTATTTATATAAACAAATTATCATGTTTCACGGAAAACACTTGCCACGAATCAATATCGATCCTCACTGTTATATGGTTAGAGAAGAATTATGTTTGTAATAATATATTCTATATCGTCCATTTCAATCTACATTCTAATGAGAATTTTGTAAGTTAAAAGAAATTCTTTGCATTCAACTGTTACAAACGCAAGAGGAATTTATTTACAGATGTATAGTCATCAGAGGTATATAATCAGAATGGAATCCAGCTGACAAAAAGTCGAGCACGGTGTAACCAAGCAGGTCGAGAGAAAAATTATGATTCGATGCAACGCTAAGTGGAGATCCGTAGCATGCGCATACGCTATGTATTTGGGTTGATATTCTGTGCTGTCGCGTTTACAATAGATTGCTTTCGATCGACCAGCGTGCAAGACATCAACAGTTAACGTCGCGCTGTCTATCAACGCAGGAGACAATTGTATTGTTTCATATCGGCCGGTGGAACGCAGCGGTATACCACTTCCGTGTAGCGAAAACAGAGATAACGCCGATGGCGTCGGTTATATTGTTGCAACCTACGCGAGGTCGTCACCATTAGAAAAATCACACGTTGCACGCGCGACTCTTTCTCCATTGTCTGCATGACATGCAATATTTCATTTATTCGTCGACTATCCATCCGTAATATTAATTTCTGCGATCTATACATATTTATTATACGGGGCCAATGAAATGTAATATATTTTATTTTGTGCACAATATCCTACAATTAGAATTGCTTAGTCCTCAAATTTCGTGGATAAAATGACACAATTTTTATTGTCTGAAAATAATATTTTCAGTAAATTAGCAGTATGTACAATCTATAATACAAAACATTTCCTCGCGTTTCTGTATACAATCAGTCGTTATCTTTTTAATGACTATTTTACTGTGTTCTTTACCTGTTGCCTTAATAATCTCTATTAAATATACTATGTAAACTGTTTTCTAAAGCTTTTACACCTATTGTCTCGTTATCTTCTCGTTTACAATAAGAATTCTATTGTACTTCTTATCGGCAAACTTTTGTATCAGAAACTGACAAAAATTGAATAAACCGCCAAAAAGGGTTCAAGTTTTGTACCCTTGAAGCAGCCCTTAGTTCCAGGTGGTTCCGCCAGTTCCGGTCCACCGGAACCGGAAGAAGGTCCGTCGGTCTTCCGACAGTTGTCGCCGAAAACATTACTACGGCGTTTGAATGGCACGCGGCTGCAATGGAAACGTGCTAATCGCATGTGTGATTCCACGGTGCTCGGTACAAGAATAACGATGAACGATAACGAAATTCGTGGCAAACAGTGTCCCGCTAGTATAATGCGTCGAAACATAACAGAAGAGGCGAGTTATCTGCTGGAATAGCGCCGTTCGCGACGATTCGGGTGACATCGTGCGGCACGGCGGCTACGTGCTAGCCTCTATTAGAGCTCCGACAGTTGGCTCCGAATGTGTACGGGAACCATGCAGCGACTGTACCGCTCGTGCATGTATAGATCGCGCGGCTCCACACGTACTGCACACATCGCTGGACGATTTTTCCACCGGAAATCTGGGCGAAGTTAACGCGACACAGCCACCCAAACATTCCGTGCAATGTCAAGCACCGTACAATATGATGGGCTGAACGTCTCCGGGAAAACTGACAGAAGGAACGCGCACGAGCTAGCCGTACGGGAAACGAGCCTAGGCGAACCAGTGAGAGGAATAGCACCGTCGTCGGTGAAAAGTGGGAGTGAAAGTGGAAAAATACCGTTTTTCGAAATTGCACGAGGGACAGGGCCGCGCACCTAGTGCAACAACCCACGAGACTATCTGCTGATGGTCCGCGGTGAACGATGGAGCCCGAGGAACCTCTGCTGCAAGGGATTCTGCTGTTACCGCCTCAAGGAATGCTAGGCCAACTCAAGGTTGGTTTCACATCGGCATAGATTTACAGCTCGCGTCTCGTAGACTGGTAGACATAACCGCCGCGACTTCGTTTCTTGCCCATTGTCTTCGTCGCCGGATGCAAATGATCCATCTCTCGTTATCAGTCATCGTCACCGAGGAATAACCTACAAAGCAGCGCGAGATCGAGTTACAGACGTATCAGTCGCGTTCGAGATCGCGCTGGATGCAACGTGATACACGTCACGCTTGATTCACAGCAATATTTTCTTCGAAATTTTCTGTAATATGTCACAGCGTTTCTCATCCGTTTTCCGTTGCGTACCGACACGTTTCCGCGGCATAATTTTAATTTGAAACTGGATCACGCATGCTTGACGGGAACGTTCACATTAATGTAATTCGCAAAAACTAGCACTCAATTTTTTTTTTTTAACTTGAGAAAGAAGTAAACAATTTTATAGGAAACGGATTATTAAAGAAAATATCTGAGATATTTTAACCATAGTCGATAAGTTGAGAAACACTGATTGTATCAAATGTTATTCTGTTGTAGAAAACATGGCACAAAAGGTTTTGCCAATTATTCAGAACCAGTAACTATGGAATCAAGCGCGTGGAGATCTACGATAACCAGGAAGAAGCTATTCTACAGTTACATACACCACGCATCATCACTTTGGATGCATGCATCAAAATTGCACCTAGCAACCAATCGCATGTGTTTACTGTAAGTATCGTTGATGTGTTTGTAATGCATTTTACTGCAGCGTGTTACTATTTCTTTTTATTATTTTGTTCGAACAGGTAGTAACAAAATCTGGAATCCATTATTTCGGATGTTACTCAGAATCAGACATGAGTCATTGGATTACTGCATTTCAGTTGGTTGCATTCAAAGATAGCGTGTCTAACCAAACTATAGAAGAGAACAACGATTTATATTGTACCAGTGGAGAAGGAGTATTTTCTGTGAAAGTTGTAGAAACAGATGCATCCAAACGATGTGGCCTAGAATGTAGAAATTATACCCTGGTAGTGGCTGCAGCTAATATCAAATTAATGGATGGCGATGTAGTTCTATTTACTTGGCCGTACAGATATATCAGAAGATACGGCTACAAAGATGGCAAGTTCATTTTTGAGGCAGGCAGAAAATGCGAGTCGGGAGAAGGTTCGTTTCGTATGGAACACAGCAGCCAACAAGAAATCTTCAGATGTATGTATGCGAAGATGAAATCTATGAAGAAACTAATGAACGAAGAAGGTAATCCAGCCATTGAGTGCAACGATGCTCAGTATCATGCTGCCTTGTCTATGGAAGCAGGCTCCAGAGCAGCATTACCTCCCTCCCCAAATAGTTCTGGTAATTTAATTGACATTGACTTTTCAACTCCGCAAAATTCCCAAAAGCAATCAATCTCGTCTTCAAACACGGACGCTAATTTATCTAGTAAACCTTCCTCTTCTCTTCTCAAGTCTAAACCCGCTAAACCACCACGGAAATATGCGTTCCAAGGTTTGCCGGATAAGAAGAATGCAGACTCTGAGTTACCAGACTCGTCCGCGTGCGAAGAATACAAGGTGTTGAATCGAGACAATTCGCCGGAATTGTCCCAGAAAACAATAGGGAGTTCGATATTTGACGACGAAGAGAGACACTCGTACGATTTAGTTGAAGTAAGAAACGATGCGTGGAAAACTCATGGTATTGATACTATACATCACACAGAGCGAACGAACTCGTTATTACACGGTGACAAAGGGAAAGAGAACGAGGACGACTTCCAATATGAAACTGTGATGCCCCTTATCTCATCCCAAATCTCATCGAAAAGTAAGTCTAGTATTTCTGATAATCCAATAACCACGTCGACAACTAATGTGTCGAGTAAACCCATTGATGAACCTGATTACGACAAGTTAGAGCACTTTGGATCGGCGAGCAAAATCAATCAAAAGGGTACATTTAAATTCGGGAATTTTAGCAATGTTTCTCAGAATTCACATTCCAATGTTTCGTTAAATAATTCTACGATCGACACTACCACTGCTTGGTCTCATTATGATATTGTAGAAGATATGTCCGCTGTTAGATTAGCAGATGATAGTCATCTCGGATATGGTGTTATTAGAAAAAAATCGAGCCAGTCCGAGGCTGGTTCTGCCAGCAGTACAACTGGTCCACAGCATAAAGTCTTTAATAATAGTGAATATGCAATTGTATCAAAACCAAAAAGGGTATAAAAAGTCCAAAAAAATTTCCGTTTCGTAAAAATATTAATTATTTTTAATTCAGAGATTCTAATTCTCCAAAACGATAAAAGTAACACTAGTCTACATTATGACTAGAATAAGAACATTCCTACCATTGTCTGTATAACGAAACAGTGGTGTTGATATTTTATAATTTTGTTATATATACTTATATATTCGCGGAAGTGAAAATGATATTCGTCTTCTGTAAAGATTAGTTTAAGAGATACTAGTCTATTTAATCATTGTGAATTGTTTAGGAATAGTTAATTATAATATAAACAAAATGAAATAATTTTTTTCAAAAAATCGATCGCTAATTCTTTAAAATATACAACCGACTGATCGCAACGAAATGATATAGGTGCCTTATATCGTAAAATTAGATAAGAAAGTCGAGATAAGTTTTATTAAAATCTCTGCAGAGATTCAGAGTTAAATTTGCATGTTATTTGAATATATGGTGTACTTAGAGATATTTAATTACTGTTATTATCATACTATGATTAGGTCTTTATTACAGTGACGTAGTAACTTCGATTACAGTTTCTACTACTAAGATCTTTGAAGTTAATGATATCATGCAATAGTATATAATATTATACGTGATAAGCGGAAAACAATAAGTCATTCCCCAGGTTTCTTATACATATATTTTATATACTTATGTACTATATAAACATATACATTTATAAAAGTTTTAACTATGTATCATATTATTAAGTGAAACATAGTTTTATGAAAAGTGTATTGTATACATGCATACTTCATAATTATTTATATAAATATTCATATTTTCTTAATTAGAGTTTGCCATAACTCAGTAACTCCTATATCATGTGCCAAGGTCTGCCATTCAAATTTATTGATATTAAATTGTGTAAGACAACGAAGCCATCTGCGCAAGAAAGTTAAATTACCCAAATGGGCAAGCTCATCAAATTTTTATACGACCTGAAAAATATTTTTCAAATATATATATATTTTCCACCAAATTGTACATACAAGTAATAATATTTACATTACATGCAATCGTTAAAAAACGTTCAAAGTATGTATGACACGGTAAATACAACGCTAGTTCTAGTATTTTTAATTTGAAGGATCAAAAACAAATCTTCAAGTCTTTCGATACTGACCAAACTTTTCCGATATTATTTTTTACGTATATAAGTTACACGTAATATTAGAGCTATATGTGGTATACAATAAATTTCGAAATATTTACATCAGCTTAAATATTTAATTCCCTATTTGTCCTCTGAAGTTCCTTCTTTCTTCTGCAACGCCTTTTGATCCAATAAGATTTGTAAATGATGGTATTTTCTCTTTTCTATCATTATTTCTCCGTTTTCGGAGAAATTTCGATGTAACCATCTACATCGTTCATAACTTTTTTAACCGTCTCTCCTTTTTTTAACAGAAATCTTTCTATGTTTTTAGTTGTTTTCATTTCTTCAAACCATCCAAGATTGTCAGCTATCAAATGATTATTCTTGCAGTTGTCACATCGAACTATAACTACCCCTTCCTCATATGCAACTTTTGAAATCAGTTTACTGTTTCTATGGTTACACTTTTTACAGGTGAACTCAAGTTTCATCTTTCTGTCGACCTTTCCAAGGAAATGCTTCGCAGTTTTGTCTTCATCTTCTTGCGGTATATTACAAAATTTCGTCTGCGTTCGGGAGACGAATCTTTTATCAAAATTAATATGAACACAATTTTTAGATATCAATAATGTCCGATGTAAACTTGTAAACTCTTGCGCAATAGCTAATTTATTTGCACACCGAACTGCGTGTCGAATCGTAAACATTTCGACTTTTCTTCGTGCATACAATGTCACTAATCACTTTCCCAATGCAACGATTCCGATTTTTTAATAATTCGAAACGATTTGCATTTACTGAATCACTGTACGCGACATGTGCGTACTCAGCATTGTATTTCTATGTGATATTGTCACGTGGTCTAAAGGGGAGTTCACATGCTCATTCAACCGCCATTTTGTTAATTCCTCGCATGCGTATGCTGCCTGTTAACTGTTATATAAATATGTAAACATAAGAACAAGACAAACCTTTTTGAAAATTACAATAGACTTTTATTCCTATGAAAAATTGCATTATACATTGTTTTCGTTACAATAAAAAGTCGCTTATTTCAAACGAGTACATACTTGATTGAGGAACCTCAGTGGACACAGCCACAGATTAAATTGTTCATTGAAACGGACCATTATTCTATGCTTACAATATTCGATTTTTCTTTTTTTGAATAAATTAAAATGAGTTTTACACGATGACGAAGGAAAAATTAAAAATGTCTAATAGCCTAGGAATAAGTCGAACCTACTTTACACTAATTTCTTTGCTTCAAAGAAGTTCTTCAAATGTTTCATTTGCCATAAACCCATAATCAAGAGAACCACAGACTGTGTGAGGGACCACCAGAGCACCCGTCTATGCGTGCTTTCGGATGTTTGCCGGAAGCGTTCTTCTCGGTACTGAAAGAGAAAGATTACAGATATTAATTCAAATGCAAGTGGAAATTGAAACACGCCTTAGAACAACCAGTTACCCTCTGGTAATTTTGTTCCTTGGTTATCTGGTCTACTTGGTCAAGAAGTTGACGTATTCTCAGTTCTAATTCAGTGAACTGTTCCTTTTGTTTGATATTGGCATACTCAATAGCATGTTCACCCACTTGAATGTCCAAATGGACACGCTGGAAATTAAAAGAAACAACTTATGTCAGACAAATAAAATAGTCCAAGTTCAAATCAACAAAAAAAGAAAGTAAGGATTAATTATTAAGGATCAGAGTCCTTTGGCACTAAGTAAGGAGTAGCTAGAAATATAGGATGTTCATATAAATGCAGTTCACACACCAACTGAGTACCACTGAACCAAGCACTGGTGTTGGAATATAGGCAAATAACATGTTCTCCAGGGGTGTGAGAAGTGAATGAAATTCGTCCCTCTGAACTGTACACTCTCGAAAGAATTATTTTGTCATCCGGATCGCTAACTTCCACGTGCATTCCCATTCCCGGACTGCTGCGAATGAAGTCGTCGGCTCGGGGGTCGTATACTTCGACCTTGTAATTTACTGCAAAAAGCGGAAACATGAAACACGGTACTGTCATTGATGAGATTGACACGAACAGATATTACTTTCATTAATTCGAATGTTTCATACACACCGAGAACTGTCGTATCATCTGGAATCTCTTCGATGAAACATTTTCTCTCAGTTTCACCGATGTGAAAGTACAGACCCGTACCATACTCGAGGATGCACAGAAAGACGAGGATTACACCTCCGTGTTTTAACATGATTACGAATTAGCGTGCTTTTGATAGCACGATAAAAATATTGAACTGCAATGAAAATTATGTGAGAGACAGCAGTACGCAGACAGAACACGTCACCTAAGAAAACAACCGTTGAAATTTATGCGAGAGGCGCCACTGGTCACAGGGCTCTGCTATGTCAATACACGTGTACATATGTATGCACTTCAGTAATGGGTCCTACTTCTATGCACGTTTAGTGCTCCCTAAGCTGGCTCGGACATCCCTACCATTTTACTGCGCATTCGACTTTGTGGAAGTATTGTAAAAAGTACGAAATCGGTTGAAAAGAAAGAGAACGATACTCATAAAATTGTATGTGTGATTGAGCACATGGTTAGGAAACCTAACAATCTGTCGTGTTTGCGGTCTCACCTTTTCTGCGCATTCGTTCGGTTGACGCGCCATCAGAGACAAGCGGCGCGAAATTCGATATTTAAAGAAGCTTTAAATAATAGAACATGTTACTTAATAGGATTCTGGAAAACGTATTTGCCGAGTCTATTTTTGCGTTTATTTACTATTTAAAAAATCCATTTTATATCAATATTACTTCACAGCCATTAGCTCTATGTAATTATCAATTTCAAATTAGTTATAGAATAATAAAAGTTTCTTCCGATCTATAACTTATTGGAAATCAAAAATTACGTCCACTGCCTGAGTCTCACCATGTGGAGGTTGCTGTAAAAGAGTATGACCGCAAACACGGTAGAATGAGACAAGTTACATTGTACGTCGGTGTAACTTGCTCCACATGTAGTTGTCTGGTTTCATGCTCTTTTGTTTTCTCTCTTTTTCTTTGATTGAGAGGGCAGCACTATCTCACCGGTAAACTCTCAACCAATCAGAGTCAAGAAAATTTCTACACTAACCTCCGCTAACAGATTGAGCTTCGGCCTGACGGTGAGCAGAAGTAGGATCAATCACTGTATACGCAGATGTATACTTTGCTGACAATGTGTAGTTTTTGATAAATAAAAAAAAAATGGACGTTACCTTATTAACTTTCCTGGCTATTGTAATTCTGCTTTTGATTGTGATTTGCATGGTATTTTTGAAAAGAACACGCGGTACGTGCCTCGCAATTCAATCATACATTTTCACAAATATTTCATTAAAACAGTACCTGCAACAAAACTTCCTAACCTCTTGGTTTATTTTGAAACAGATGTTATGAGCGTTTTTCGTATAATTATTGCTTTAATCAAACAGATACAATATTAATATGTAGAAAAAGTCTATCACTTAGAAACTCAAGGTTTCCATTATGAATCGTATTTTCGTTTGTCATAACAAAGTTTTAGGTTATATATATATTAATTTGAAATATTTGCTCCTCCTTTGGATATGCTATAGTTACGGAAAAGAAGCCAACTACTGCACAAGCTGCTCCAGAGAAGAGAATAAGGAGGGCAGCGGGTCAAAGAACCACCAGACGTCGTCTGCAAGCGACTACAGTTCCGCAGAATCAGGAAGACGAAGATGCATCAGGGAATGAAGCCAATGATGAAGCAGACGAGAAACCAGATCCGTCTGACCAAAAAATGGGAGCCAAGAAGAGGGCAAAATTAGCTGCGAAAGCAGAGAAGAAATTACAAAGGGAAGTAGCGGTAAGAGACAGGGAAGAGCGCAAAAAGAGGGATCAGCTGATTCAAGAGCAAAGGGACAAGCAATATGAAAAGGAACTCGAAGAAGAACAGAAACAAGAAGATGCTGAAAAGAAAGCCAGAGAGGAGAAAGAGAAGAAAGAGTATGAAGAATATTTAAAAATGAAAGAAGCATTTAGTATAGAAGAAGAAGGCTACGAGGACGACACGAAAGAGGATGAGGAAGATCTATTAGAAGCATTTGTACAATACATTAAAGATAGTAAAGTAGTAGTCCTGGAAGATCTAGCTGCTGTATTCAGTCTCAAGGCTGAAAGCGTCGTTGAAAGAATCACAGAGTTACAAGCGAATGGAAGTCTAACAGGTGTAATAGACGACAGAGGGAAATTCATTTACATTTCTCAGGAGGAGTTCGAAGCTGTTGCAAAATTCGTGAAACAACGAGGTAGGATCAGCATCTCCGAGTTGGCTGAAAATTCCAATCATTTAATAAATCTTACACCAAAGAGTAAGGTCAACATGGTGGAGGCAACATAGATGCTTGTATATGTAAAATAAGTATAACGCAATAAATTTATATATTACTGTAAATGTGATAGAAATATCCATCCACGAAAAATTATATAGATGTTATTTTATACACAGAATTATAAATATTTTATTTAAATGTATATCAAACGCTATTTAAATACAGTACTTATTTACCTTACGCATTGCTGCGTTTATTCTAGATATAAAGACCGAACAAATAATCGGTAATCGATAGACTGTCGGAATTAACATTTTACGTGGTGAATTATTTCTCCTTGAATATGTTCACGCTACGGTTTAATGGAAACTTCCACCTGGAATGGAAGGGGAGGGGGTTATAGGGGTCACTGTAAGAATTTATTAAAAATCATAATAATTATGAAATATTCGTATAATAAACAGTGGAAATTTTATTAAGGAAAAAAATTCCCGATCTGGGATAGTTAATCTTTTTATCATAAAACAGCTTGCTTACTTGAAAGTAACACCTGATGACACCTGAGAGCGATGTTGCGTCAGATTCTAGTTTGTCGTTGATGGCAAGCAGAACAGTTTTATTTTTTATTTGTCGCGAGGTGCATAATTTACTGTATTGGGCACGGCTCGGGCGTTTACGTGGTTACGCGATCGGAGGAAGAATAGGAAAACAGATAAAGCTAATTATTCCTCCGCGATCGAGATCTTCGAGAGACTTCGGTGAAAAAAGATTGATATGCCGTTGATTTACGCGACGGGGCCCTTTACGACCATTAGGTGTCCCATTCCTCACCCTAAAGTTAGTTCAGCAGCTTCGTGGACTCCGAAATTTTCCTCTCGGTGCCGGGAACAAACGCTCAGTTTGTTTTAGACCGAATGATAATAGTCCTGGTCCTCGGAGCCGTGTCGCAGCGAGAGAATTATAGTCTTCGCGCTATATAACCGATGTTTATTCTTCCCGATCAACCGAGACGATCCATGACCGTCCACGACTAGATCGGTAGTCGAGGAAAATTTATGAAATCTGTTTATTACCTAATGGCTCATCGTCATTAATTTATCCACCGGCCAATCTATTTTCACGCCTTGAAAAACGAGATTGCCATTCGAGGAATGAAACTTTGATTCATCAGCCAGCTAAATTATTCACGACATGTTTTTCCGTTAACGTATCTGGATCTCCGTCATTTTGTCCTCGATTTTCGCGACGACCTGTCGCAGAGATCTCTTTTGGGGGGAAACTCGGATCGACACCCCACTTATTTTGCGATCGAGTCACGTTTTCGAATCGTTAAACCGATCAAAAATTCCGCCAACCGATCGAGGAGATCGTGATCGGTCCCCACTCGATTTCGCGCGAAGTAGGGGACACGCAGAGCCTATGTAAGAGCCGCGGGATCGCCGGGGATCCTGCAGTCTTCCTGAAGATTTCGCGAGACGTTTGTTGCCCAAAGTTTTATAATCGTCCGTTTCGAGTCTCGCTCAAGTGATTCGCATAAGTCGATCTTTCAGATCTCCGAGATCCTGCTAGAGTATTTCGACCAGTGTTTCGTGTTGATCGTGAAGATCTATGTGTCGATGAGGTGCAAAGTCTTAGATTGCCAAGGCAACACACCGACCTTTTTGCCCAGTGTCAGGTAAATATCGCAAACAGGTTCCAGATTTGCTACGAATAGTCACCTGAAATAGTCGATCGATCGTACAATCGTCTTTTGAGCATATCAATCTTTGATGACGCGGAGCAACCGCGTAATACAATAAACGCAGTTGGAACCTGTTTTCTCGTTCTCTCCGCGAACAGTGTCCCTTCTAATGTGAACGATTTTCATCGAACTTTGTCAATTTTATGTCTGATCGTACGATTATGATTTTCTGTTGTTTCGATAGACTCGCAAAAAATCTCCGAACTCGCAAGGGCAGTCGACGTGGTAACACTGCAAACCGCTTAGAACTTTTGGTTCTAGTTCATTTGCATCACGTGCCATAGAGTGAGTATCTCTGTACCTCGAGAACTATTGCAATACCAAGATATATATGTAACGGAAACTCTAATTTCAGGGATTCGATCCGAGCAGAATTTCACGGTGGTGTCTCATCGCTTCAGCAAATTCTAAGGATCTTGGAGCTTGCGGTCATTCATTTGTGTTAATAGGTGACGGAAGATCGAGGACGCTTGAAGAGAATCAAGATGGTCTTCACTAACATTGAAACTTCGACGATCAAGACTGCTTACCCTGACATCAAGTACTGATTCAGTTTAAACTTTTCGTTGATATCGTCGAAAAGTTGGCGGCCGAAAGGGTTGTTAAATAATTTGTCGAATTACAGGAAGGACAAGCATGGCCAGGCATCGTCGGTGTATCGAACGCAAACGGCGCAGCCGACGAAAAACGAGAAGTACGGCTCCTGGGGTCCGATCTACAAGAACAAGCAGAACTTCGTCGACATGCATCTCTGCTAACACGCACTATCACGGCTAATGGTTCCAGCCGCGTCTTCGGTCTCTAAAATAATCACACCTCCGGAAATCGTGATCATTCCGCCGGAATTTCGACAAAAATGGCGGCTGGAACGGAATCTAACTCCATGCAGCATCGCAGACTTTATAATGTATGAATAAATGTCTACACCACCACAATTCGATCGTGTTGACCCTGCTTCGGTAATGATAAGAGAATATATATATATATTATAACATAATTAGGTCGTTATCGTATTGGACTTGTGGAGATCTTTTCGATAATTGGTTCGTCTGTAAGTCAGAGTTACGCGAGACTAAAGTTTTATTTCTTCTTTAAATTAATACTGTTCTTGATAGTAGAGAGTCTGAGGAGGAGACGTGGTGTTAGGCAGAGGATGAACGAGATGCCAGAAAAAGTGCATCGAGCTCTAGTTCCGGCGGATACGACGAAGACAAAGAACACGGAAAAAATAGCCTGTTCCCTAAAAGCCGACTGGATCTCCGAGATGACGCGTCGGAACGGTACAGCCCTACCAATTTCCACATCATCGGATACCATACCTACACCAAAATCAAATTCCACAAACATATCTTGTATGTTTTCCCGTTACACGCTTATTTTCCTTTCGCCGTTTTCGGAACCGTAACACGGTCTTTGGGCGCTTAAGTAGATACTTCCGTCTTGGTCAGACACGACTGTCGCTGGTATGCGCTGGCCATTGGTGACCGGCACATAGTACAAACAAATTAACGCATGACGGTGCCGGTCGAATGAGTCGAAATTATCCAAATGTGCAAATATATTTAATTTAGACATTTTAGTAATATATTTTTGATGAGACATTTTTTAATATTGCAAAATTTATATATATTTATATTTTATAGCAAAATGGAATGAGCCTTTTTCAAACACAAAGTATCACATTGTAAAGTTTCCTTTAACAAAATCGTGGATGTTTAAACTTTAGACCACATGACAAGACTTTCAATATATTATTGAAAAGGAAAATCTTTTTAAAATGGTCAAAATAGATAGCGTAAAAAATTTCATGAATCAGTGTTACGTTTCCGATGACAAAAATATGATTGGCAATGCACGAATATTTCCTACCACGAGAAGTAACAGAAATTTTCCAGCATGCCCTACCGAATTCTGAAAGAAAAATCGACGAATACGTGGAAGGTGAAAAATAACACACAAAATGTATCCAGAAATAGTTGTTTGAAAATTGGCACTCCGTTCAAGGCTGGACGTTTCGGAAAAACATCGATTCATCGAAATCCCATGGTTTCCACCCCGTAGCGGTGAAAATAGTAGGGGGGAATGCCCCGGGACGTTCGGTGGTGGGGAAACGTCGAGAAGGAAAAAGAAGGCTCCTGGACAAACGGGGAGGACGAGTGCAACGTGGTGCAGTCGTTGAAAGCGCGTCGACTGGCTCGGTCTTCCTCTGAATGGAGGGTCGGGGGAGGAATAGTGCCTCTCGTAGCCGGACGATTCGCGTATCTGCCCACCCTCTCTAATTTATTTATTTATCACCGCGGAAGTACCGGTGTGACGGTGCCGTCGACCGCCGGGGAAATCATTTTTTTTTCGCCTCGCGACGGAGTTGTGTCGTCGACGACGGTGCACAGGACGGAACCGCAAGACCGGGAGACAACAGGAGAAAGAAGGAAAAGTGTCGTTGCTCCGTTGGAACGCGAGATACCCGAGAGAGAGAAAGAGAGAGAGAGAGAGAGAGAAAGTCGACGTCCCGACGCTGCTATTTCGAGGCTGAAACACAACCGGGTAAGCTTTTGTCCGATAGTCTCGCAGCCGGCTGCTCTCTTTTCGCCGGCGAATTTCAAGTGCATGACTCGTGACCTTTTACTTCGCCTACCCTCCTGTCTGGGAAAACGGTTCCTTTTTTCGGGATTCCGTGCTGTTCCCATTCCGTTTCACCGGACCCGCGTACGCGACGTCTCAAATTTGGCCTTGGAGAACCTTCTTTTCGTTCACCAGGAAATTTTATATCACCGTTACATTGTTCGATTCTTTCATTCGATCCGTTTGGGTCAACGAGAAATTGTTTGCGAGAAATTCATCCACTTGGTAAATCAAATATTGCATTATTGTCCAGACTGGGTTGAGCTAGGAAGGAAATGGTGGCTTTGAATAATATAAAATAAAAGCACAGAAATAAGTAAAATAAAAATTTGGGATCTCTTTCTGTAACAATTTTAGGTAGAAGGATAGCTTCAAGTTGCAATTGCTCAGGGTTATTTCCAACAATTCGTGCAATATAATTACGAGAATAATTCCTGAGAATTGTTATCTAACAATACGCTTGCAACCTTCGATGATACAACTCTAGCTTTCATTTCAACGTTTCGCGACGAATAATTGAGAAATAATTAAACAGAACGTTCCCTGAGACTTCAACTTATCGTCTTCGCACCTGGAAGACATAAATCTATTCTCTTCTTAACGCAGTACTTAACGCCCGTACAAAAAGGGAGTCATCGCGATGCTCTCGCTTTGAACATCCTCAAGTGTTCTCTTGTGGGTTGAAGAGTTCTGGGGTACACAAAAGAACACAATTACCTGATTTACAGCCGTAACTTCCACTAGTTAAGTCTACAGTATCTTCCACCGCGGTCAAACTTCTGCTACAATGTCGGAACAAAGTTCTCACCTTGTCCGCGGCGAATTCGATATCAATGTTGGTAATAAAGTAATTCCCGAGTTTCCGAGTAGCCTAACTGCTCGCGATCTATTTTTTGCCAGCGTCGAGTGGCTCGGGAGTGCGATGCCGGAGGAAATCCGCCAGAGCAGTCAGCTGAGAGAGAGAGAGGGAGAGAGAGAGAGAGAGAGAGAGCTGGGTTTAAATGTCCGGCAGCTATTCCCGATGTCATAGAGAACCGTCCTTCTCGCGTGTCAGCCTAATTGCTTTGCATTCCGATAAAACTCGCCGCGGAAACGAAGATACGTACTCGTCGCGAGTCCTTGGTCGGTCCTTTTTTTTTATCGCGATAATCGACGGGTCCGCGCGGACCGGAAACGTAGCTTCCTCCGCGATGATCCCTCGAACGTGGAACAACGTCCCTTCGCGTGCCGAAGGGCGGCCGTCACGTCTAAATCCCGACGTGTCCTCTCCCTTCCCGTTCCCTCCCTGTCGATGGTAATGCTCGTTGCATCCGTAGGTACCACGCACTCGGCCCGCTATTTTTGTCGGCGGGCCTCGAACAGTTGCTAGTAGACACCCTCTTGCGAGCAGCCGGAGACGGGACAGAGGAGCCGGGATACCCTCTCCCGGCTCTCGGCGCGTGCCCGGACACGCTCGGGACCTCATTAGCCCTTGTCCTCGAGGAAAAATGATGAATGGCTTGATAAGAATACTACTCGAAAGCCTTTCGGAAACAACGGCGCCACGGTCTTCACCGTCTAGCTTCCTAGCTGACAGGAATTCCTCGGCGCGCGACCCCTTTCTCGAAAAATTCTGATGCACGCAGCTCGTGGTCTATGCTTTTCGAATCGTTATCGGTAACTGGGACGAGAACTTGACGCGTCTTTATCAACTGTGATAGAGAAAATAGCTTCACATACTTTCTGATAATTAATATCGATTTTTCGCATGGTTCCTTAAGGTTTATAGACAAGCGTCTCGAAGTACTTAAAAAGAAACGTCGATAGAAATAGATAACTAAAACGATAAAATTATAAGTGATCTTAAAGGTACCTTATTATCGTCAAAAAATGTCTGCCACCAGGGTGTTAATAACTAACGCCAATGAACAAATCCAAGAGCCAATTATTACACAAAATTCCGTTAGTCGAAGACACGTTCTACACGGCAACCACGGCCTAAGACATTGCCTAATCGCCTGATCCAGCTCGTGAACCGAGGAACGTAACTTTCTCGGTCACCCAATTAAAACTCCCCGGACTATTCCTACGACGGCGACAGTCCCAAACCAGAGACAACCGCATAAAACTCCCGTCGACTAAAGAGCTCTTCCTTCTCCCGGATGGAATATCTACACGGTGGTCCGCGATCAGCGTCACCGTGCCTTTCTCCGTGGCGCAGTCATTAAAGAAAATAGACGGTCGCATAAATTGCGCGAAGGGCAGAGGATTTACGAAACGGTGGGAGGCGCGGGGACCGGAAGCATTTAGGCGGGACAAGGACCCACCGCGCTTCGATTAACAAAGTCCAATAAATTTCCGGGATACCCTGGGTGTCTCGTGTCACCCGGACCCATCCCGGAGTTGAACGAACTCGGCCGGTCGCCGGGGCGACGACACCCTCGACGCCGTCCGACGCAGCGACGACGCGTTCGCCGTCTTCGCCGGATGATACCTCTGCCCTTTTGGCACCCACGCGGCCACGTGGCTCCAGGCTAACGCAATAACTGCCGGGGCCCGGGTCCTTTTTCACCGTATGCGCGGCCAGTTACCGGCGTGGTTTATGCGCGCGGCCCCCGGACCCACAAGGTGACGAGAACATACGTGGATTGCCACCGACAACACGGCACTTCCTGGTTATATTTAGTCCTCGAAGGAGATCGAATTTCCGACGTCTACGACCCTAGGAATCCGCGACTACCGATGGATCCGTTGTATCGGGCCTGCGACCAACCGGTGATCCACTCGAACCGCGCCTAAAAATAACGCCATTTTTGCCACCTTTTCCGTTTCTATTCTATTTCGGGCGCGCGTCAACCGATGGCTTATCGGACACTTCTTTGTGTCATTGTGACGACCGAGTTGACACGGTTTACGATCCTCGTGCGTTTTCTTATTTTTCTGCGGAGGAATTACTCTTTAATAGTGATTCAATGTTGCAAACGAGACATTGATTTTGGTGTAATTCTTACTGAAACTTTGGGGAGAATTTGTTTAGTACCATATAAAGTATTATCATCGTTCGTCTTTTAATACATGATTTAGATCTGAATGGAAAGACTTCTTTTCTACAACGATGCCTAAATATAGATCTCCGAGTTTTCTTAATTATTTTAGCGAATAATAAAGAAAAACTTTGACCGATATTTCAAAGTTGATTATCTAAATCACATTTTTCTCATTGTCGAAAACAAGGAGTTGTTTACTGACCAAATTCATTCTTAGGATAATTTAGAGTTTAGTTAATCTATGGCAACTCCATAATTTATTTCACACGTTCTCCTAATATTCAATTATATTTCAAAACACAAATCAACATTATCGTAAATGTGACTTACGCCACTATAACTTCGCCCCACGCATTCCGTGTCTAAAACGTCAACAGCATAATCTCCGGAAAGCTATCGACAGCAGCGAAATAAGCCCCCGATATTCCGAAGCCGGTATCCCGAAAATTTTCGGGTCTAAAACATTGCCCCGCTTTCGTGGAACAAATATAGACCGAGTTCAGGTGTCCCCAGCACTCCGAAACTTTTTCCATCAAACGTTCCCCTCCTCCTCCCTGCTCGGTTTTTGCCTCGTTGCTCTTCTTCTTCTCGGTTCGTAGCTCCCTAGACACCCCGGCGGTGCTCCCCCTGTCTCTTTAAGCTCCCCCAAGCCACCGGTGACTTGAACGCGGGGCACGCGCGGCTCCCGGGATGACGGACACGTGCGCGGCTGTGTACGCAATTGTCAAACTTTACTTACGCCCCCGCCGGGGGAACACGGAACATCCGTCTGCATGCTGCGCTTCTCGTCTAGCACGTGATCAATCCTAGACCGTTGGAACGCGGCGCGTGCTCGCCGCCGGGGAACGTCTTCGAGCATATTCGTTTCGTCGCGAAGGAAGTTTGCGCCCACCTAATGGCGGGGACGAGTCGGGATCCTAAACTTCCGGCTGAGTGGATCGAATGGAAGAAAAAAGTCCCCCGCTGTCGCGCGTTTTAATGGACCTCTTCGGATAGGTTGGATCGGTGATGCATCTGTAATTAGTGGACCGCGGATATCCGGGCGAATTGAAAATTGCCTTAATCAATTGCACGGAACAAGAATTAAACAAAGATTCTTGGATTCTTCTAATATCATCACCGCTGTGTATTTCGTTTACACATTTTTGCAATAAATACATTATTAGTCTAGAAATTAGTTGCAGGAATGATCTAAGGTAGATCGGTAACTGAGATACGGTTATGCAGCTTTTGTGCGACTTCGCTATGTTGGTCCCACAGATTTCTCCGTTCTATGAATCGATATCTTTCGAATGGAACAATGCACGAGTAATGGCTGGAATTTTCATTGTTGAAGGGAATAAGTGCGTCTCGTGAGAACTCGTTGACAGGATGCTGACATATCCTGCCGCTAACATCCCCAGTTATATACGTCAATTATACCGAAACGCGTGCGATCGCACGAATTATTTCGTTCCCCGGGGTCTGTCGCTTCTGGTCCCATAATGCAGACCGTGCCCGCGCTACTAATTTATGCGGCGATGCAATCACGAAACAAGTTGACGAACACAATTGCGTAAAAGTAGCTGGCGCTGACAGATACCGCCGCGGGTTTTCTCGTTCGCTAAAATATAATCGATATCTGCGAGCAACTCTTCCGCGTCTACCGCCGCGAACATAGTAAATCAGACCTTGGACTACCCAGACCTTGGATCGCTTCGCCAGATGAGGGCCCTCTCCACCCTTTTGCCGGTGATGTAAATGGAAAACACGTGAGTTTGAGAGAATCGTTCGATAAACGCGTGCCAGTTTATGATCAAAACCGTACAATTTTTCGGCGCCTCACGGAAATAGAAACGGGGCTTGACGGACACCCTGTATTTACACTCCGGCAACCGCGTTTCGGGGCTACGTTTCTTCCGATCGCTTCCGTCGTTTAATTTTAGCAACAAATCTCCCGTAAACGTCCTATATTTACCCTTGTTCTGGAACAGAGGGACCGAGGAATTTCCGCGATGCCCCTTGTCCGAATATTAATGGATGTCACCGTAGTCGAACGTCAACTCCTTAGGATCGCTGACGTTCAGACGTCTCCTTGACTTTTGCACTATTAATTACCTATTTCGCCTATTAAACAACTGTAGTATCTCTCAATTGCTATTTATTATTGGCAGGTTATGTCAGGCCAACTGTTATTATTAGACCGTGGATCTTTGTGCAAAATAAAAATGGTTTGCATCTAAAGCAACTTAGAAAATTAATAATAATTGAATAATTTGAATAGCGATCGCAATAAAGCAGTATCATATAGAGTCTACAATCGCAGCGATTACCCGCGTAGAAACACATTTGCTCGAGCCGTTGTACAAGCAAATTCCAAATACCGGAGACTCGTGGTTCGTTCTGAACTCGTGGTACACACGTTGCGCAGCGTCGCGACACGATTTCGTCTCTACGGGCGCCGCTAATGCAACAGAAACCGAGCCGGAAAGGGGAAAGAAAAACGAGGAGGAAGGAGAAAGAGAAGCACAACAGACGCCGTCAAAAGAAGAGGAAAGAAAGTGACGCGGCGGCGGCGTAGAAGACGGAAAGAGGAGCAGAGAGTGAAATCGATGATTTCCTCTCGCTCTCGGAACCGGGGCGAACCAGCGCGCGGGGAAGTGTCTCCTAAGAATAGAAGAACGGATTTTCGTGTAACCCCGGGTTCTGTTCTTCCGTGCGATTGTCGGCTACCTGGGGATCCGTTCGGGGAAGCTGTTTTCCACGCGAGCCTCGACACCCCAAGGATATTTGGCTCGCAGAGACGACCGGAGACCGCGCGCGCGATGCTGCAGTTTAAAAATATCGGTTCGTGGAACGGATCGCAGAAATCGAGCACCAGAGATATTCGGTCCTCTTCCTCCTCTTTGTTCCATGTATAACGCCGCCAGACCCCCCGCGAACCTAAAGGCGTGGTTACAACCACAGAGCGCGCAGCCGGTTTACACGCGCGCATCCGCCCGGGGCTCGTCCCGAGACAACTCTCGCGCCCGACTTGAATTATACGACTCGAATTAACTTGGTGATCCAACGATGGACGCCCCAAAGGATACTGTCTCCGCATTGGCAACGTCCAGGAATGCCGGCTTCGCGGCGTTTCCTCCCTTGACGAGTTCACTCGTCAATCATTCCTCTGTATTATCCTCCTCCCACCATTCCGATCTCCAGAACTGCTCTCGCGGTTCCGACGAATTTCTCTTTTTTTTTTGAAAATCATCCAGCGTATTTTGCTGTAGGACGAGACGACAGTTCGGTTTTGATTTATGTTCGTGTAAATTTCGCGTAGTTAGTTACTGAAAGTCGTTGCACGGCCGACCAATTTAATCTAGTCGAGTGGTACAATGGTGTCGCACGTTTTAATTGGTACTCTTGTGATTGTTTTGCTAAGGATATATAGTGATATTCTTTATTAAATTATTTGTTTTATGATTTAAAGAAAATACGACGAAAGTCAAACATGTACGATATAATTACAGTAATTTGTACACTTTACAAAGAGTTTGCAACAGCTAATCGTTCATTCGATACATGGAGTTGCACTTTTAGTAGATCGCATAGTTCATAAAGGAACGTACAAATCATTTAGTAATCAATTAATCTCAATAAAATGATCGAACACTTAAAATGATCACAAATTTAACCTTAACTCGAATGGTGACACTGAGGCACCACTAAAATTATTACAGCACGTTCCAAAATAATTCTTATATTTTAAAAAATTAGATTTTAAAAATTACTAAAAGCACAACTATTCTTGCATGAGCTACAAAATTCAATTTCATATGCAGAAAATACATTTTTATTATATAAAATGGAAATGCTGTATGTCGGAAAAGTTAATTTTAGAATTACAGTTAAAATGGCTTCCGGTGCAAAGGGTTAAAACTATCAAACACTTAAAAACGTAAGTATAAAGAAATCATAATATTATAAATCCCTGTGACCTCATCGTTACGAATTGAAGCTGAAAAAAAAACGAAGCGCATGAGTGTGTTTAAAAAAAATAAACAAAATAAAACTATTCCTAGTCCTAAGCGCCAATAAATGGTGCAAAGGCTTGACCCACGAAGCCAAGTATATCCTCGTATACTCTATTAGAAAGATAAATGATCGAACGTTCACCAAGTTCATGCCCGGCTGGGCGAGATTGCAAAACGGTTGCTCGATGGATAAATAATTCCGGCCGTTCGTCGGAAAGTCATGTACCGACAGCTGGTAGCGGATTCTCAGACGCACGGGCTCGTTCCTCCGGTGATCGCATCTCGGAAGAATGACGTCTACCGGTGCGTCGAGACGGCGGCGGTCGTCTCCACCCGAAATAGATCCTCGGATCACGGACGCGCCGCGGGACGCGTTACGGCGCGTCGCGACGCCGTGGAAACCGGTTGCTAGGGGAAAAACGAATCTCCCCGCCCCGGGTTCCGATGGATTTATCAACGATTAAATTACCGGGAAACCCGCGCAGGCCCCGGCTCGAACACCCGTTGATCCGGCGGCAGATCTATCGAAACGCGGAGATCGAAACACGAAGAATGCGGTCACGCCTGTGAAAATCATGCTCTGCCGCCTCTGTGTTTCCTGAAAGGATCGGCAATTCCGGGAAAATTACGGCCGCGTTATCACTGTTCCCCCGGAGTGGATCGGTAATTTATGAAAATTATCGTTACTTCTGTTTCCCGAGGTGGGGCGATCGGTAATTTATGAAAATCAGGCTCCGTTACCGCTGTTTCTCCAATGAGTCGGTATTTCATGAAAATTATGCTTTGTTGCCTCTGTTTCCTGAAGTGATACGTGTTTCAGATGCCGTTGAATAATTCAAAAGGTATCCCGTTTTGTTCGTTCGCGTCGTTATCGCGCGGATAAATCTAAACTGTGGATTTTACGCGTTCGCGGTGCTGGAAGAGTAATTGCGATCTGGAGCAGTGAACGGATCAGACGAATTCTAGGGTATTAATGTTCCTCGGTTTCGATTCGATTTGTTAATTATTTCCTGCAAGGTATCGCGATCAATTTTCAATATTCTCGCGATGGTTCGAGTCGGTAGGAACTGATTTCGTTTCTTTTCTCAAGCGGACGCGTTTCACGGAGCAGGAGCAGCGGGATTGTTTGACTTAAATTCGGGTGGGGTCGCCATTTTCGGTACAAGGCCGCACATGTCGGCCATAGGGTGCCCACGAAAGACATATGGGACAAGGGGCACACGAGCAAACAAACTAAGCCTTTATTACCTGAAGACATTTTCGAGTAATCATCGGCAACCGCTCCGCTTCCGCTCCGGCTCTCTCGGCTCACGGCGTCGAGTTCTGTTACGGTCGGGAGCAGCGAAACGTTCGATTTCCATCGCGGCGAGATCGTCTAGCATGCGAACGATGATTGGGCTCGGCGCAATGGGAAATCCTTCGGGGTTAAATATCGCTGCGAGCGTAAATTGAATAATATATTTGCCTGGCACGCACCGCGTTATGCGAGAGTGCCTAACGGGACCGATAAGATCGCCACCGTCTCTCGACCGTTCTGCAAAAGGGATCTCGGAGTTTTACGGCGGCGCGCGAATTATGCTCCACTTCGGATCGGACGAGCGTGATGTTTCGGAGGCAGAGAAAATCGAACGGAACCCTCGGCCGTTCGATATTAATGGACGAATTCACTTAGGCGGTTCGGGCGACGACCATTTTTTTTCACGGGATTAGAAGTGTTCCCGTGTTCGATCCGCGATTGCTGAAACGTTCGTAGGAGACGCCGGGGATACAGGCTGGTCAAAAATCCAGAGAAATCCCGACGATCACTATATTTGGCCTTCTGACTCATGGCGCGGTTGCGCGGCCGACGCGCAAGCTTTGAATTCTACCGCTCGCCATCTTGTCTTCTGCCGCATCAGATTCTTCGAGCGTCTTCGCATTTTTTCTTCTATGCCACGCTCGCTCGGATACTGGCGTTTCTCCGCAAGCTATTTATTCGAATCGAGCGAGCCGACGAATGCGTTTACTTGTCTTCGAACGGATCCCCCTTTTTGCGGTCGATTAAATTGTTCGTTCCAATTTGAAACACCCTCCCCTCCGTTCACGATTCCTTTAAACTTTCTTACAAAGATGCAAAATCAAAATTTGATAATATACAGACATTTGAAATGTCGACAGATTTAAAAGAAATTATAGTTACAGTCAGATTGATATTACAATTGAAAATCCGTTGGATTAATAAATATAGAGTAGTGGGACCGGTTATTGTAGGGTGACCAATTGCTGTGCCTTATTTTCTAGTATAATTAATTGTATGTTTATCGAATAAGACATATTAAATATTCCGATTCAAAAATAAACGAAATAAAAGAATTAAGGAATTTAATATCTCTCGTTCGATAAATATATAGTCAATTATGTTCAAATAGAAATCACAGGCACACAAATTGGACAGTCAAGATAACCGGCGATAATATTCTAAATTGTCTCATTTAACAAGAAAAATTAATAATTATTTCACTATGATTAAATTACTGATTAGTTTATGGTTCTTCCAGCTGATTGGCGAATGCAGTATACGAGACCATCGCGAATTTAAGGAGCAACAAAATGAGAGCACGTGATTCCATGGTTTACACTCCGGTGTCCCTAGGACCGGACACCGACGACGAGGAAACCCTAGTCAATGCCGAAGTTTACATCAATGGTGAGTCGCAATTTATCCGCGCATGCTGCAATTGCATCTAATTTTTCTTAAACCGCTAAATCTCGAAAAGGTAGATCCCGATAAATTAGATCTCGCCGAACGATATTACCAGCGAATGGTAAGTCAGTACTCTGTCGCTGCGATCGTGGTTAACGATCCCCATGGATCTTCTTATCTGCTTAATGTTCCCTGAAGTTAATAGCGTTTTGTGAGAGATTTTTTATGGATCCGCTTCGATTCGTAGATGAATTGCCGCGATGTTAGATCATCTATTAAATGATGGAGTAAGGGAAGTTATTAAGAACGGAGATTAGTCTTTCCTGTGATACATTGTTGAACAATTCCAAGATTACATCTCGTAGCTGCGATTAGAACGCAGATTCCAGAGACTAGCTTTTAGAAATACTTGATTATTTATCGATCTTGAAACGTTAACTTGACGTACGAAATTATTCCTATCATCTAACAAAGTCTAATTAACCCTAGCTAAAATAAAATCTTGATAATTGAAATATTATTTATTATTTTTGGAATATAATGAAATATACATTTTGTATTATATTACTATAATTGTATATTATTTATTATAAGTTACACAATATATAACCTTTGGGAGTTGCCGTCAACCCAAGATAGTTCTATAGTTAAACGACGAGCAGAGTACACAGAGGCGAATTAATAAATTCACCGTGAAACATGTAAATCAGGCACAACAAACGATCAGTTAACAAAATGCGAAGAAGCTACCAAGCTACCCTTAACTGAGAAATTATAAAATAACCAAACAACGGGACCAACACATGTTCAGAAGGAAGAGTAGGCTCTTAGACGGCGCGCCACGGTTTCCGAACACGAAGAGGACAAGATGGTCGGCATTTTTCCCCGATTGAAATTCCGATTGTTCTCCGGCGACAAGAGTATTCCTGACCAAGTCAAGCCGGATGCGATTGGAAAAACGAAGACAGTCTTGGGTCTGAGTCAGAGGGAAACACCTACACGACTTCCGAATTCGAAGTTCGCGGTTATGTGGCGCATGTAGGATAGAAGGCGGGGGCGTGGCGTATGTACGCAATAACCGGCGAGAGCCGGCTCTGCGTCAGGCTCCGTTTTTGGCAACGATAATACGCTCACCTGGAAGAGCATTGTTTAATCGCCTCTTATCTTCGTCTCGGCGGAATGACGGACTCGAGCCATGGGAAACGGACCCGATAATCCTGCGCAAATATTGGCCGCGGGAGACCCGTTCCCGGAACCAAGAACCTTCCAGAACGTCGCCGAACACTTCACTAACGCCGGATCTATGAAAACCGATAGGAAAAGTTATTGATTTTGGTAACAGTTTATTTGGACGGAAAGTCGAAAATAATTTCGTTTGAAACGAATTGTTAGAGAAACGTCTTCTTGCGTTTTAGTCTCAGTATACCCGAAATTATTTGACATGGTAATTATCCAGTGATACCGCTTAGGTGCAAAATTGTTATCAAATGTTCTATTTACACGTACAAAATTTATTTTACCTTTTCTGACGACGCTATATTTTCTTATACCTTTTGAAGTGTAGTGTAACGAGGACTCGCAAAGATAGTGTCATAGGCCAGGCAGGCAAATAATAATTAATATTGCACACGTCACCTTGATGGTGATTTTTCAGACTACGAACGATTTCACTATAAAATATTTTGCGTTTGAATGACCGTTTATTCGATGAAAATCTTTTCAAAACGTCTTACCGGAAGAACGACCACCATCGGTTCTAAATTTAGACATTACCTAAACGACGGCAAACTAGTTTAAATAAAAGGACAATGTTACTCCTAACACGAATCCGGCGAATCGTTCGACCAAATCGCCCCTTCGAAACATTCGCTTTTTAATAAATCGCGACCACGCCTGCCAGAGAAAATGGCATTCGAAATCGGCGGCGTGAGTCAGAGATTTCATTTTTCAAGGAAACGAGGGGGCCGCGCGAGAAAAAACCGTGTCCCACGTAATCGATACACTTCCCGACAATGACGGTCGCAGCGGGGCGCGTCGTCGTTCGCGTCAACGTTTTATCGGGGGTTTTTTAAAGGGACGATTCTAATCTGCCAACGGCGTCGCCGTGCAACGGTACACAGGCGAAACGACGCATCCAGCGCGAGCAAAATGACACTCTGATTTATACGCGGCTATTGTTGCGTTCGGCCGCGACGCGCGCGGCGATGCGTTTCGCTGGTGAACCCGCGAAGATAATCGGTATTTGTGCAGCGACGATAACGGCCCGCGAAGGAGGAGCACCCTAAGGATTGTCCACTCGGTACTCGATAAGCGTTATCTGGCTCTGGCGCCGTCTGGCAATTCCGTTAATTTCCCAATCGCGGCCGCGCACCGCCGTGGAAAGCTCTGCGGGACGGCCACCTTTGCCGAGGAAGCATAAATTGATCTGGCGGATGGCCGTGGATCGGCAGCCTTCGGCCGTTTACGATCGCGTTTCCGCTACGCGCGGAGAAAGTCACCGTGGAAAACCGCCGCTCGGTTTAATCTCGGGCCTCCTCGGATTATGCGTGTTCCCCGAGATACGCGCCTATGAATTACGTCTGCTGCCGCGAGTCGCATGCGTTCGGATAACTTCAACGAATAGACGTTTCCTTCTCGTTTTAGGATCCTTCGGAACATTACGGAGGTCTTGCATTGCAAATCTTAACAGATAATTCTTATATAATTATATCTTATAATTAATTGTCTTCTTGGATTAACTCAAAAATGATTTTTATCTTTTGATATTAAATTTGTGAAATTTTCTGTCAAGCTTGCGAAAAAGTTTTAGAAAATATTAAACGAATAAATTCGATATTCAATAAAATGAATCGTTGTACGTAAGATATTGCAATGTTAGTTATACCAGTGCTTATAAAATGCCTCAGTATAGAAACATTTCTCAGAGAAATGCAGTTGACCGAACAAATATATAAACATAGAATAAATCACGGAGTTTCCAGTCCGAACTATTTGCACGACAATATTAAATATTTGCATCGCGCGATAACATACCTGTGTCTCGCTTTAAGGCCACTCTTAATACGGGAAGTTCCCGATCGTACCCTCGATAGTATCAAAGGTGCTTTTCAATCGCGAAGCCGATTCCCTCGTCGGTCTTCGCAGCGAAGCTTTCTCCGTGTCGTCTTCCATCGCCGCGAACAACCGTTTATCTCCGTACGTGCGTCACAATGATCTCTTCATCGGGGCTGTTGCAGCGATACAAACGTGTATGTACATCGTTCCCGCGCGTAATCCGAATTCACGGTATCCGGACTGGCAGATAACAGTGAAATAAACGGAACGAGCTGCCGGCGAACTTTACGAGCTTTCGCGGATAATTGTAATTCAGTTACGCAGCAACCCTTTTTTTTCGTAATATCTCGGCTCGTTTCCTGTCTGCCGAGCGCGATATCCGCACGGCTTTCGTTATCTCTTGCCGGAGGTCAGTGTATACCGAACGCGGATCCGTCTGGCATCGCGCCTCAATGAATCGTTTTGTTTCTCTAATCACCGGTGAAGGACAAGGATTTGCTAAAATAAGAGATTAGCGGAAGCTCTGTATATTGTGGTGTCCCATAAGGGGACACCACATCTTTCCGCGTTAAGTTATGTATACACTCCCAAAGAAAAAGATAGCACACGCGTGCGATCTTTAATTTCTCGAGTTATAATTATGGTATAGGAAATGTGCCAATGATAGAGAAAGACTACCTTCTACTAATATGTAAACACTATCTGTATTTGAATTTCTACGAGATATTCTTTTAGGAAGAATGGAAACACACAAATAGACAAAATGATAGCACGCTCAAGGTTTATTTTGACTTTCTTCAATATGTCGCGAGGTTTAAGGAAGCTGAAGTGGTCAGTTGATGTTCAGTGCTTCTTAACCCTCTTAGCCACCGGCCGAAAGAGTCTGCATCCGAGCGAAATGTTTAAAACTCGTTCGACGATGTTCGATAAAGTTTCGGAAAGAAATTGCAGGAATTTCGAAAAGCTATCTTTCCAATAATAGCCAACAACGATGTATCGATAAACGATAAACGATAAACGATAAACGATAAACGATATAACCCTCGGTACTAAGAGGGTTAATATTGGTATCTGTCTGAATCAGTTCTAACAGCAAAACGATACAAAACACAAATAGGCGAAGTGGTATGTGGATCTGTTACGATGACACAAGGGCAGCAAATCTTTATGGAAGATTTCTGTATCAACTGGCAAGAGTAAGACTTGAAAATGAGGTACTTCTCTTCTAAATAAATTTACTAAATCGAGAGTAAAGCAACGATACTTTAGGACTCTCCTGGCTTATCTGTCTGACCATCCCCGTTTCGAAAGCATCGCGACCGCAGCGGATGACGGTCGCAGAAAGTGGCCGAATCGCAGTGAAAATTTCGCTGGACATCCGGCCGGCGATCGCACAGAACCCGATCCAGCAGGATGCGTCCCATGTTCGTCCGCGTTCACCGCAAGTGCGGGATCGAGAAGGCGTATCGGCCCTTATTCCCACGGAAGAAGAAAAACCCCTGGGATCGGCTCGTTACGATCGGTGGTCGCCGGTGCACGACGGGCACCGACCACCGTTCCACGGCTCCCCCAGATTACCATCTCCGCCGCCTTGCTACAAGGAGCATACACACACACACATGTATACGCGCCCGTGGACGCGCCGACCAATGCGGACCGTGTGTACGTGTACGTACACGTCTAAGATATCCTCTGACTGCACGTGTAGCCGCTCCTAGGCAATCCGTTTTTTTCGCCGGGGGATTATACGTGCCCGAGATCGTGGATCTGACGAGGGCGCTGAAAGGCACGGCCTCGCCGTTTTATTTTATGCGGCCACGATACGTACGTGGCATGCGTCCGCTACGTGTCCGGCATAACGCCGAGGGAAAACCGGGGGCCCGACGATCGCCAGATACGAGAATGCCCCGTGGACGATCCGCGAATCTGCTCGCGAAACGCCCGCGGTTAAGGCCTTACCCTCTTGCCCGGGCTTCATTGAGTAACGCGGCCTTGTTTCGGTCGCAAGTTCCTGCCGTTGCGCAACACGGTCTTGTTCTGAAACTTATTTTCGGACCTCGATTTCTACCTTCGGCACCGCGGTCCCGGCAACAACATTGTGGCACTCGTCGAGGAAGACACGCCTCTGGTTTCGGACATTCGGATCCGAAAAACTATTCGAAGGATGATTTTTTAATTATAAAGTAGAGGGTTTCCTTTAACTATTTTTTGGCCAATTTTTACATTTTCTTTGCTATTTTGAAACAGCTGTATTTCAAGGGCTGTTTTAAATTTTTGAATTACACATAGTTTTATGATTTAAGGCGTTAATTATTTAATTAGAATTTAACCTCTTTATGAACTTAACATTTCATGGACCGAAAATCTAGTCGTAAAAATTTAGCTCAATGTGAAATTTTCGTTTCTATTTTATTAATTTTATTAATCGCGAAAGATATTCGATATTTAAAAAATTATATAACAATATTGAAGCTAACGGTAGTACATTCTAACACATTTATCTCAATAATAGATATTAAATTATTGGTTACCGTGACAACCGATTCACAGGTTATCGTTCGGGGAAAAAAGTCGATTTATAGGTTATGTGTCGGTAAAGTATTAATACGCAAAACTTCTCGAATCTCTGTAAGCTATCTGGAATAAGTAACTAATAATATTTAACTCGTCTTTAAAAAAAATATAAACCATTTCCTCTATCCTCGA
This sequence comes from Augochlora pura, assembly GCF_028453695.1. Classification (NCBI taxonomy): domain Eukaryota; kingdom Metazoa; phylum Arthropoda; class Insecta; order Hymenoptera; family Halictidae; genus Augochlora; species Augochlora pura. The sequence goes on along the minus strand of NC_135774.1, from coordinate 25,502,921 downwards.
AATTCCACCGTCGCGAGGGTGGAATATTCGACGGTCAAAACGAGGAGAAAATTTCGTTATCCTTCTCTCGCTGTGGACGAGCCAGGGTTAATTGTCGGGGAAGGTTTCTCTCGGTTAATTGGGTCGCAGCGAGCGCAACGAGAACCGTGAAAGTAACTTCCACTGTTTCAAGGCGAACGATATTTAATCTCGAGGAGTGCGCGAAAAGATCGCAGCCCGTGCTCGCGGGACGAAGAGAGAGGAAGAAAGGGGGGGGATACGGGGAGAGTCTGGCAACGATTTCGAGCGTGTATTCGAAAAAAGAAACGAGAGAGTACCTCGACGACTAAATGGAAGATGCATAATAAAAATCTGCTGTTACGGGTTCGAGCCGCGAACAGTTTGAACTGGATTGCGACATCGCGTCGGTCGCCGTGTTGTTTGCAAGAGTTATCTTGGTCAGGTGTATCCCTTGCGACAATTGACAACATAGGAACTACTAATGAGAACGACTAACCCCGTTGCACTATAATAACGAGTCAGACTCGTGACAGAGATTTCGTGCAACGTCTGCTAAATATAAATATTATTCGTTTCTTCTAAATCGAAATCAAATTGAATTCTTCTCTTATTAAAGTCTAGGAACGGGAAGTAAATAAAGACAATAGAAGAAACAAAAATGATCTGGTGCTATTGAGGAAAATATTAAAAACAAATGAGTGCTAATCAACGCAGCGTGAAAGGAGTCGTAATGCAAGGGATTAAGGATAAGTACTGCCCTTAAGCACTTGCAGATAAATATGCGTGTGAATAAAGGACTGTTGCATAAAAATATTTAAAAAATTCGGCGATTATTAACTGAAAAGTATAATTAAAAAGTAAAATTAAAATTGTAGTAAATGTTAATGTAGAACCCTAAGTTCAATAGTGGCAATCGAAGAACTGTAAAACAGAGGTAGAATAAAATTAACGAGTTTATTCAATTTCCCTACAAATTACAAGTGATTAATCTCCCTGCAAACATACTTACCGTAAAATAAAGACAAATAAATGAAACAAGATAAAGTAAAATAGAATATGTTACATGACAAATTTTGAAAATATAAAATCATATCAGTAGGGTGAAACGGAATTGCATTTCTAAAACCAGTGGCCCGGCGAAGTAGGCGAAAAGCAAACGCGGGATCGAAACGGCATGAGATTATAGTTGCACATCGATCTTCCCTCGGCCCTTAACCGCATAAAAATCGGCAGTCAATAATTTGATGGAAAGCCCCGGCAAGAAGCAGGCCGAAATTTACTGGCCGGTCTCTCGGTTAGGCGGAATCGTTCGAATTAATTAAGGAACACAAGCGACGCGGGGACTATGACGAGCCCGGGTCCGGTAATGGATGGCCGACGGGCGACTAATTACGCGAAAATTATATACCGTTCGGCCGGTTAATTCGCCTGAATGGCATTAACGGTCTCACCTCCGGGCCCCCGGACTCTCGCTTTTCTACGGCGGTTTTACCCTTCGCGCGGCTCCGAGAGAGAGAAAAAGAGAGATAGAGAGAGAGAGAGAGAGAGAGAGAGAGAGAGAACGTTGCACCAATCGTTCCCCGCCCGGGGCAACGATCTTACGGTTGCCCAACCCGGCGTGTGCATTTATCGGGGTTGGGTGGGGAGGGAGGGAGAGACCTGTAACCCGCGCGGGCGACACCTCGGCCCGACCGATAATATAGGTACACGTGTCGTAAAATGTAATCGAGACCGTTATTGTTACAGATCGTCGCGCGATATTAACGGAAAGCAATTTGTTCGGTGCGCCGCGCCGTGTCACGTTCGACCGATGCTTTACTTCACAGGCTGGCCCGGTTTTTCTCTCGTTCCCTTTCTCCCTCCCCTCCACCCTCTCTCTCTCTCTCTCTCTCCCTTTCTCTCTCTCTCTCCCTTTCTCTCTCTCCATCTGGTTCACTTTGGTGTAACACGCCGAACGATCACGCTGTCGATCGCTTCAATTCAAATCGGTCGACGCCGCCGCGAGCGCGCGTACGTGATCCCGATTTTATCGAAACCCGAAAAATATGGGTAACCGAGCCGATTACGCGTGCTGTTCTTGCGGCGGCGTGTCGCCTTCCACCTTTTGCTTAATCATTCGCGTGTGGATTTTGGTCATAGAGAGAGAGGCTCGAGTGCAGGATGTTTGCGTCGTACACAGACGATCAAGACCACTTCAACTTCTCTAGGATCGTTATACAACGTTTCTCGTATCGAATCTGTTCAGAGACTGATTGATCGAAGCTTCTCCTTTAGAACGACACCTCGGAACACGGCGTATGATTTCTTTTAGCCGTTTTGTGGAACCGGTTCGATCACCTTACGTTATTACACTGTTCGCTATATAGCTTTCATTCAACCTGTATAAGATGGTATAAGATGGTTAGAAAAAATCGTACCTCAGGTTTTCAGGTGTCGTTGCAAAGAGAAAGCTACGATCTATAAACTCTAGGAAGATTCGTTTCTGAAATAAATTTTTCGACGCTTTTACAGTCGTTCGAAGTCGAAGCATTCTTTAGACGAAATGTATCTTCGTTTGGTTGAGAGCAACTACTTACTTCAGCACTGAATAATTTTGGAACCGTAACAAATTCTAATTGGAAATTGTACAGAGCTTTTCTGAAAGGTCGATCTACAAGATCCATAAAGCAGAGAAATTAATTTTAATAAAGAAAAAAGAAATTTTCCAAGAATAATTCCAGCTGCTTCGTCCAGGAACAGCCCCTCGCAGCGAAACAGCTCATCGCCAGCCATAAAATCGCGAGACGCGTGCGCGCGTGCGCAAGTGCCACGCTCGCCTGTGTCCGTTCGAACATCGGTGGAATAAACCGCGCGAGCGCGATCGCCCACGCTCCGCTCCTACACGCCGTCTCTGGTTGCACGCACGCGGCGACACTCGGCCTGTACCTCGGTTCATTCAGCGGTTCGAATCCTTCCTTCATTCAAGGCCCGATACACTTCGACCGCCGCGGCGTGTACTCGCTCGTAGATAGCCACGCGAGCGAACGCGCGACCGAATCAACGAGTCAGCCACCGAGCGAGCGAGCGGATGAGTAAAACGAACGCAAGCGATTCGCGTCGTCCGAGGCGAACTTACGCGTTTCTTGTGCAACCGGCGTTCCGAAAGCATCGTTGCAAAGCGTTTTCTCACGATTCCACTGAGGCGAAACACGCGCCTGTAAATTAACGCCGATAATTACCGTGCGGGATCGCTCGCGGCGATTAATTAACGCCGCACGGAAAGTGGGAAACTCGCCGGCGTACCAACCGCCGAATTTGGCCGATCCAGTTTCTTCGGGCGATTACACTGCGCGACGTAATGATAGGACATCCCAAAATTTTTCGTGTCGATCTATATTTCGTTGTTTCTGAATAATAATAATATTCTTAGATGAATCATTGAGAAGGAGAAATGACTAATCTTCGACGAATATTTGAATACGAGGTTTACATATTGATCGCAGGAGAATAATTTAATTATAAAAGTTTAATTATTGTGTGACTAGCTTATTTCACAATGATTATTAAAACTTTGAAAATAATAGTTGCATATTATACGTTATAAAATTGTAATAGACTGAACACGCTATCAACTCTCAACGAAAGAGGAAACGACAAAAAGTGTCTGTCTTCCTTTGTCTTACTTCCGGTTTAGGTTGAAATGTCGAGAGCCAATGAGAAACTTGGACGCAACGTCCGACCCTTTCTTAGAGCATCTCTAAATCGACACTCGCCGATACATTACTGTCTTAAAATATATTCGTATAAGTGTTTTACTGCTATGGCAGTGTTATAGCAGCGGGAACACCCGCACGTGTAATAGTAACACCCACCGATGTTACTAAAGTTTCATACAGTATGTATCGAACGATATCAGAAATAAACCTTTAAGATGATAGGAGCAGGGATGAGGTCGGTCCGCCTCTTCTTCCTACACGGTGGGCTCGACTAAAACATTCCAGCAACCTCAAAGTTGCAACCCGTTCCGGAGTGCAGAATTCTCGTGCTTTGAAAATCGTCTGCCCACATGTGTAGCATCGAGGTGGGAGAACGGAGGGGGCCCGCGAGGCCCACGGTATCGATCGTCGTGGATCCTCGGCCATTGAAAAGCGAACGCTCGCACACTTCCTCGTGCATTGTGTTGCAAATGAGCATCGGCGACGGAGCCAGGCGTGAAAGTCGCATTCACCGGTCCCCGTGAAACACACAGAGCGGGAGGCGAGGCGAGGAGAGGGGAGGAGAGACTAGCTTTCACGGGGGAGGGGAGGGAGGGGACCGAGGACGCGCGTTGCTCGTGGCGCGTCGCGGCGCGTCGTCCCGTGAAATTAAACGGGGGGACTCGCGGTACCCCGACGTCACGCTCTCCGGGTCCCCGCTCGTCGATTCATCCCGATCGGCACCGTCGCGCGTCGTCCGCGCGATTACACCCACACGTGACGGGCCCATTCACCGTAAATCGCGAGCGACACACCGGGGCCCCGGCGACACGTTCCGCCGCGTGTAGTTACATACTTACGCCCGGAGAGACAGGCTTAATTCGTGCCCGCGCGCTCGCGTGCTCTCGTCGCGTACAAGCTCTCGGCTCGGCTCTGCCCGGACTCGGCCCGGCTCGACTCTGCTCGACGCGGCTCGATCCGCTCGTTCATTCGGCCCCATGAATGCAGCCCGCTGGAAAAACCGGTGTCTCGTTTCCTTCTTCGTACCCTGCCCCCTTTGTTCCCGCGCACGCTCGCGAAATTACGTGCCCGTGCGCGTGTGTGTATATGCTCGTCCAGGGACCGGTAACACGTGGGCGGACTAGGTATCCGCGTTATTGGTCTGCTGATTCGACGGTATGTGTTTCACCGGGTCGAGGGGACCGGTGCCGGCAAACCTGCAGGTAGTCCGGGCGAACCACGATACAACCAGGTTCCACGGATACCGTGGAGATCCTTTCATTCGAGGTCCTTTTACTTGCCAGTACGTTCGATCCTCTTCCACCGAGGTGTCCGATCAACCCTTACATTGTAGAGCAGCGTTGCTACCAACGGGACACTTTTATTTAGCACGAGCCGATAACAAAACTAAACCGTCCACTTAATTCTACTTCAATACATTTGGAAGATAAATTTTTTTGTTAAAAAAATAGTGTCAATGAGTTTCGACTACGTTCGCTTGATTCGTTCTTAACTCGTTTAAGAAGTGCATTCTGTAACCTTTCATCGATTGGGTCGCGTTGAATGGGACAGGCGTGTTCGTGAATGGGACAGCGTGACAAGATAAAGTAACATTGGTACTAATCTTGTAAGTAGCGTTTTTTTTGCAAGCACGTGTGATACATACTAATCTCAAATTACGAAAATCTTGTTCGCGTCTTTGGTTTGATATCAGATTTCAGTATTGCTTGACAAAAAATAATCAGTTCGATAAAAAGAAACCGATAGAAATTCGCGATAATTTTTAAATCGAAATAAATATATGAAAAATCGATGTAGTAATAAGTAAAAACAGTTTAGCACATGCCGCATGTTTCATTTTTCTATAAAAACCTGTAATTGTATGTGCCCCTTTCATAAACTTGGTAAGAATTTAAAAAAATTAAATTATTTAATTTCTGAAAATTATTTGACATTAGATCATAAGAAACACTTCGATAGCGAGCTTTGGCTCTGTAACTGAAGAAAATTATACGGCAAGGTTTTAAACAAGTCGAAGCTTGGACGTTATTACCAAATCGTATTTAGGGGACGTTTACCCCCTGGACACATAACCTAAACTGGTCAGATCCTGGACCCGTTACCGGTCGCCGTACTCTTTCGGCAATTATATCGGACGCGGCTCATTCCCGGTCGTAAACTCTCGCGATACTTTTATCGATCGCGTTGAGAAAAAGGATCGTTTAACGACCGAGCGCCGCGAGGGTCTAAATAAATTTTGGCGCGTCGTCCGGTGGAACATGTTCAGCCACGTAGGAGCCCACGGGGACCGCAGCTCGAATCGGCGCTGCGTTCGCGCGCGCGTGCACGCACCGGTTGTAATTCACTCGCGCGAGCATCGTATTCCGTTCGCCGGCACGACGTTCGAGAACGATGGGGTGTTATTTCTTCCTGAAACACGCGCGGCGTCAGCCACGCCGCTCCACCGCGTTCGGCAATCGTAATTAGTATCTTGGTTGCACGGGGAATATTAAACGCGGCACACGTAATACTCGTCTTGCTTCTCTAAGCCGAGCACAACGGGATATAACGCGGAACGCGTTTCTACGTTCCCCGTAACGTAAAAGAACGAGACGCAATTCATGTCTCTCTGCGAGAAGATGCTTCGGACGTCTTGGATTCAGCGATGAATAGAAATCGAATGGACTGCTCCGATTCAAAGGATCCAAACGCGTGGAGTGATCCTCGAAGGGTTGAAAGAGCTTTGTGGATTTCTGAGAAGGTACCTGCCGTCCTGGGGGTCCTTGAATCGCTGCTCCTTTAATCGAGAATTCATACTTAAATTCTGATAAAATAGAGACTCAGATAATGTTCATGGAAAATTTATTAAAATAGAACAGAAGCTCCTTAATTTATTATTAGTAATTGATCTAGCTGTTCTATAGACTTTATTCATAGCTCGCTTTATACTTTAAAAATTTATCGTAACATATCCACATCATTTGTTATAATATTTCTCTTTTCTTTCAACTTCATTTAAAATCTTATCGTTACTGTAGTTTTGTATAGTATTAAAAAGGGTGTCCAACCCGTTATTATTACTGTTATTAGCGTAACATCCATATCGATATAAAACGCAACAATCCACCCCAAAGCAGTCGCTCTAATTAATGAACCGCTCCACATACTCTGCCATCATGCTAATCGAACGAGCCATAAATTCGGCAACTCCCGGGCTGATTCGCGCGGCAACATCCACGGTGATGCGTATCTCCAGGTCGTCCGGGGGTATTTTCACTTAAATCTGCTCGGAGAAACGAGTTCAGGTCGCATTTTTCTCTGTCCCGGCATCCAACGTAACGCAACGCGTTGCAACGCGACGGAACGCGTCGGCGAGATAATAATTTCGGGCCACGAAATTTACGGAAATTTATGGCCGGTCCACTCCGTCCCGCTTCCCCTCTCGCGACTCTATCTTCCGAAACGAATCTCCGCGGAGTTGCGGCAGCGCGCCGGTCCGCTGACCTCCGGTGCTCGTGAAACCGATTCGATGAGCACGACGACTGAGAGAACCCGAAGCCGGAGGAGAGGGTCTCTATGCGGCGAAGGAGGATTCCTGAACGTCTACGATCTTCACGGGGCAACTACCTGTCCGATGACGTGGCCTAGCCGCATTTTTTCGCTCCCCTTTCGCGTCATTAACCCCCCGCCCCCTCGTCTGGCCGCGTCGATCCACGTCGAGCATCGGTTTTTCTCGCGGTCTGATTTTCTGCGAACCCTTTACACGGCTCCTTAGCTGTCCTTTGTTCGCCACGGTATTCTACCATTTGCTACGACTTTTACCGAAGTTCTTGCAACGCGCTGTTCCGACTTTCGAGAACCAGCGAGAGCTACGTCCATTTTAGATTATATTTTCCATAATTAAGTTTAGACGCTAGCAAATTTCTCTTCATTGATTTTATAATATTATTTTATAATTATTACTATTATTATTATTATTTTGTAATTATTATATTGAATTTATGTAGAACGTTTTCAAGGCTATTCGAATTAACCCTTTGCAGTCGGAGCCATTTTAACTGGAAATCCAAAATATTTCTTCAGACTTACAGCGTTTCCATTTTATAAAACCTGGAGCATTTTATGTATTATAAAATTGAATATTATGACTTGTGTAACTGATGATAGCTCTTGACAATTTTTTAAACATTAGTAAATCTGATAAAGATTATTTTGAAACGTGGCATGATAATTTTCAGGGTCACCATTCGACCGCAAAGGGTTAATGCTGACTAAATCAAAGGAGAAACGCATTCAAACTTCGTGTTACCAAGTCTGCCTCTTTATCGCCGGCATTCTCATTTCAAGTACGGCAGAAGCACGGTTATCCGAAATCTTGCTCGAGGAATATACGACAAATAAATCGTCTTGTATACGGATGGCATTAAACTCGTGAAAAATATCCGCGCGCGCGCGCGCGTTCGGATAACATTGAGTTCTAATATCGGAGATACGAAATAATTGACCGCAGTTTAGGCGCGTCGAGCAGCGCGCGCAGGTTTGCGGAACGACAGTTTAATTGATTCGCCGGTGCCTGTTTGACGACCGTAGGAAGGCCCAAGGGGCCCGGTGGCCGAAACGAGGGTCGGGGGCCGCTCGCAGGAAATTCGTTGCGTGGGCGGGCAATCTCGTCGCATCGTCTTCTATCGCGACGAACGATTTAACGTTTAACGTTGCCCACGCAACCAATTGCGCGTAATGCGTCGGTAGAGAGGTTCAAGTAACGCGAATAATTTCCTCCCATCGGCCCTACGGAATGTCGGCCGGCATCGCTATAAATAGTCCCGACACTTTTGTTTCGGCAACGCTTTTCGGCTACAACGGCCCCGGTCACGTACAAGACGAGTCGCATTCTTTCTTTCCTCGCGGCGGCGGCACGATCGAGCCGGCTCGATTCCGTTCCGATCTTGAAAACTCCCGGGGACCGTGAGATCCTTGTGCGCGCGTGTGTGGGACTCACCCGAGAAATCACTTTGCCGCTCCAAATGACTAATAACTCGGGCACGCACGTGGAAATTAGCATTTGTAAACGAGAGGCTTGCGGAATGAGCATCTGTTTATTTATAAACGCTGGAAAATCTGTTGCGCGACTGCCAGTATCGGCGATCCTTTCGTTTCTCAGCTGTTTAAGAATTGCCGCGGAATTAGGGAAGAAAATTATGGATGTTTCAATTGTATCGATTTAAGGATTAATGATACTGGCCTTTCATATAGGAATATTAACATTTTTTACCAGTTCGGTCAAAGTAGCTAATTTCTAATTTTTTGTTTCACAATTCCTGACATATACTATACTACCAAAATACTATTCCTAATACTATAATAAAAATCGAAGGAACTTTAAATAAATAGTCTCGTCATTGTCAAGATAATACACCTAAATTAGTTACGTTCAGAACTCGTTGGTTCTAGTGTTAAAACAATAACTGCGAACATTGCTTACGTAATAAATTATATAAAAAGATAATTCGCTAAATAAACTTATTATCATCATTATTAAAAAATATAATAATTGCTCGAGGAAGATATGAAAATAATAATGAAAATATGTTTCCATGCAAACGTGAAAGGAAATAACGAAAATGGCCGTCGATAATGAAAACGGTCAATAATAATCATCGCGGACACAATCGTAAAAAGTGAAAACGGAGATTGTCATTATTGGTTCAGCCTAATATTTACGTCCCCCGGGTAACAATCGTCTCAGTCTGAGTGCCAGGCTGCAGCCTACGGGAACACCTTGATAAAAAGCGATTCGGAGAACGGCAGCGAGCGTCGTCGCGGTCGAACCATCTCCGGTCCAAAGGTTCTCCGGAGTACATCCCATAATTATTCACCTCTGCGGCTTCTAAACATAGAACGCCGCGGAGACTGTCATCTTACGGCAAGAAATTACAAATAACCGATGCTGAAGCGCGGCAAAAACTAAATAGCAAATTATTCCCTTCTGTAATAATC
>NC_135774.1:25409815-25493150 GCF_028453695.1 Augochlora pura | reverse complement strand
TTAATTACATTATATTTAATAAATTATAAAATAGAATAGTTTTTTAAAAGTTGAATTAACTTGTATTTCTTGAGACACTAGTTGCAGTCTAAAGAATATTGTGTTCACTTATTCTCATTCTACAACTCATTTCTTTCATTTTAATTCCGTTTCAAAAGAAGTCCGATTGCGAGTCACTGTACATAATAACAAATTCTTCTTCCAACCACAAGAATTTAAAACCTCGCGTATCCAACAGTAAAAAATGAGCTCCCTGCCCGAAAGCCAACAACCATCGTTCTGCGTCTGTATGCGGTGAGCTAATGAACCGTGGATCTCGATCAAAATTCTATGAACCCGACCGGCATCGTGTCGGCCAACACGTCCGCCGCTTTATTAATGAGACCTGACACCAGATAACGATCACCGGCAGGTCCCGAAAGGAAGACGAGTTTCCCTTTGACCCTTTTTCCGAAACGCGCGGGGCCCCGAACAAGATCCCCGCACGGTTCGGAACGGGGAACACGGTGCCCTGTGCGTTTTCGAAGCAGGGACACGAGAAAGTGAGTCACACACAGCTGACGCCGCGTGCGATCGCCGCGCGAGGAGTATGGTTTTTCGAGGTCAGGGGACACGGGTAAATACAGGTATTATGGGACCGTATTATCTGCATAATAGATGTTCGTGTTTCGCAATGAAACCGAAGATTCTTCGGTTTTCTGATTGATTCTTGGATTTCATATTGGACACCGTTTTCCGAACCGTTCACTTTCACTTACAGGCATTTCCGTCGCGACTTCCGAGCATTTTGACTTTCTTCAAACACGCTGATTCGTAACTACGACAATGGGAAAAATATCTAAACACCTCCTAATGCGCAATAACTTTTCTACACCTGGACTAAACGATCTGAATTTTTTAGATATATTCGAAAAATTAATTTGTTCGAACAATGAGTAAACCAAAATTTGTTTAGATTTCAATTGGTCGGAATAAAAGAAAGAGAAATTTTTTAAATATGTTCTCTCAACTGTTTGTTTAAAAAAAACGAATTGAAACGTGAGGGCCTTTTTATTTTCCTTTTGTAATTCCAAGTAGTAATAAAATTAATAAGAAGCATAATAGTAATTGTACAGTAAACTAGTCGCTCTATAACGTTCCAAAAATATTCAAATTATTGCAGCTTTAAAAATTTATTGCATTTTAAAAGATATTCGAATTTTCTCCCAGAGTTCTATTAACCTTTCACAAACCACTTGGCGTCTATTAGCCGTCTGGTTCGCGTTCGTTCTCTCCAATATATTCGACGTAGAAGAAAGAAAGGCTGCTGCGTCCAGCAGACTTCCAAAATTAGCCGCTCCGTATTAGCTCCATTTAGGCTGCTCGTTTAAAAAATGCGTCGCGGGGTCCGTAGGGGATCGTATTCCGAGCCTCCTCTTCTTTCCCATCGCGAACAGAAGCGAGGCCCGGGGCCCCGCTGGGCCAAGGGCCCCGGGGTCCAGTTGCTTTTCAATCGTTCCCTGTCCCTCGAACGACAGGTTTCGGAGCGGCCTGGCCGGGTCCCGACGTCCCGCTTTTGTGGTCCGAGCCAGGAACCGAGCCAGGAACACTTGCGGTCGCCCCGCAGGATGCCCACAGGTGCGTCCTACTGTTTCGCAATGGTAGCCTTACTCTTTCACGCTGGTTTTTCCTGCGCGTGGTCCTTTTCACGCGACACACGCGGCGTCTTTGAGACTTTTGCACGAACCCTCCGAATCCGTATTGTTGAACACGCTGTCCCGTGGTCGGAGATTTGGGCGCAGATATTTCCAGAACAACGGTGTTACGTAAATCTTGAGTTTCTAAGAGAAAATGGACGGAACACAAAAAGACGTTAATTTTCAATGCAATTCTCGGTAATATTTAATTAACGCGTTCGTCGCCGCGTCACCCATATCTGGGTGACAGGTACGCTTCTTCTGATTTAAGATTTTATTTATTTAATTTATGAAAATCCCATTTGTAGCACAGGAATTTAATGAAATATGCACCGGCAAACGTAAAATATACAAAATAAAAATACTAAAAATTCATACGTTATTATAGTTGTTATACATTATTTTATATTTAATGTATAAAATACATATGTGTTAAAATTTTGTGGTAACTTAGACAGCGATCAACGTTTTCATCGAACTCCAGCAAGCTCAGCGTTCTAAAGAATCGAAGAATGTACAAAGAGATGTTTCTGTAATCACATTTTCCATTGCGTCAGCAGAGATGATATAAAAATATCCGCAGGTATTAAAACGCGATTGCGTCAAGTCCTTTTAATTGTTCATTGCCCGTCGTTAAATGAGAAACGACGCGCGGCATCGTTATTTCGTCTGCGTGTGCTCGCCGAAGAATCGAAAACGTCGGGGAACGGTGAACTCCATTTGCAGAGGGGAATACGATAACGCGGAGACGTTTCTCCCGAGGTGAACGATTAAGAGTTCTTGAACTCATCGGTGCATTTTTAATTAGTGCCTCCGAGTCCCGGAATTCCGAGAATTTTCGTTAAAGCGTCATCCGCAGACGAATTAAATGGACTCCGTCTGGTTGCTATCCGGTTGACCAACATACGAAAAGCATCGTAGCGCGTGTATTAATAATGTGTGCGTCCGCGAAAGAATTGATTTCAAGGCGCAAATATAACCGAGTTGTGAACGTCGAGTATATTATAATATACTAAGTACATGCATTGTACTAGTTTTCCTTTTCTGACACGGCTGGAGATAAGTCGAACGTCGATCTTCGATAAATCGCTAATTTTTCAAATAATCATTTACCTCCGCGCCGATAAAGAAGCTACTTTATCTTTCAAATTATTAACCCTTTGCACTCGAGTGGCGCCTCTGAAGCGCCAATGAAAATTGTTATATAATTAACAAAATAATATTGACATTATTAACCCCTTGCCGTACTTTGACGAGTCTGACTCGTGATTATGATTTGCAACAATAATCTGTTAAATAAGGATGTTATTTCGTCTTTTTAAGTCTTTTTGCCACTAATATTTAAGCACTGAAATAATTGTGAGCACGCTATAAATATTAAATTCATTTCTCCTTCAAGAAATTATTCCAGTCGAAAATTATTTAATCAATGTAACTGCGATGATAAAAGTACTGCGAGGGGTTAAATACCCTTCTGTTGAAAGCATAACAGTTTTACGAGTCACAAGACTCGATCTCGTATAGCAAATTGTACTAAGTACTATACTAGTCAAAACAGCAATTTTGGGTCTAACCTTAAAATTTAAAATTTAAAAGTCAGCTAGTAAATTAATCGATTTATTTATTTATTGATTATATACGGGAAATTGCTTACCAATTATAAAAGTGTAGAGGCATGGAACGACTTGATACAGAAATAACGATACAAAATTGTATTACTAAGCCTTAAATTCTGTTTGAATATAGATGATCGAAGAAATTCACGGAACTGCATTCGTTCAATTATTTTAACTAGCTAGAAATACATAGCAATCGCCGGCGAGTAGAAAACGTTTAATGCGAACAAAAATCGACGCAGAATCTCCGAATCTCCGCGAAAAGATCGCGCGGAAGACCAGAATACTCGAATTACTTGCGGCGAGCGTTGTTTACCAATGGCCGGTCGTCGGCGGCAGCGCGGCGCAAGATTGTGCAATCTATTGTTGCAAAAGAACGACATCGACGTCACCGTCGATCGTCTCGTTAAAAAGATCTCGCGTTCTAAAAGCGGATCGGAATATCCACGGGCGGATCGAAAGAAGTGCGACGGAATCAGGCGAGAAGTCTTTTCTTAGCTCCTCCACGCGGTTAATTCCGTCCGTCCGATAACGGGCACCGCTTATCACCCGCCGTTCCTCCTCTGTGTGGTCCAGCCGATCGAACGTTAATGGACGCCGTTTAATTTCCACGTGCCGGAAATTGGTAGCACTGGAAATTGATAGGACTGTTCTCCCCTGTTGGCCGTTGCTCCGCCGATCGAGGTTTCTCAGAGAATTGATATCGCCGGGGCCGCGGTAATCGTTTCCGCGGAAGAATCGGCGCTGTCATTCCGGCACGGAATCACCGATGATGGAATCATTCGCGCGAAACAAAACCGCTTGTTGGTTCGGTTACGCGCGATCGGAGCCGACGCGACGCTTCATTCTTGCCGACCTCTCGAGCCCGGGCTGGAACGGGCTCGCGTGCGAACGGTACACAGAGGAGGTTTCTAGTCACGCGAGCCAATCCGAACGCGAGGATGAGGTTTGTTTCTTAATCATAATCGAACGATCGCTGAACGGGGTCTAAGCTCCGGTGTTGCATTTGGTCTGAGAGAAAGAGGAACCAGGATTTTTGCTGATTCTTGCAGGGAGATACGCGACAAAAATGCTTGAACTAACATTTTACCTGGACGCAAGTTCAACTGAGAAATAATTGAACGTTTCTGTGATTATCGATATAAATAAATGAATTGTTCGTCGCTTGTACCTCTTCGAAAATGATCTGCAAATATGGACGTCTTTCCGCGATGACATTTACACAGTAATGGCGTTTATGTAAAAATCCTCTACTAGCGACGATTTGCATACTCATCTTCTAGTGATGGCGCTTCCATAAGAACCGTCCGATAAAGACGTCCAAGTGCAAATCGTCCATTAGTGACGTTCAAATAAAAGTCATCCCGTGATGGCACTCGAACAAAAATCCTTTAGTGACGTTTCGATAAAAATCCTTCAGCGACGACATTCAAACACGACTAATTACGTTCGAATGAAAATACTCCGATGATTATGTTTGAATGAAAATCCAGCGATGAATACGATTAGACAAAAATCCTTCAATAATGACATTTAAATAAAAATCCTCCAACAGTGACGTTTAAATAAATAACTTTCAGTAACAATATTTAAGTAAATATCTTTCCGTAACAACATCTAAATAAATAACTTTCAGTAACAATAATTAAGTAAATAACTTTCAGTAACAATATTTAAATAGATAACTTTCAGTAACAATATTTAAGTAAATAACTTTCAGTAACAACATCTAAATAAATAACTTTCAGTAACAACATTTAAATAAATAACTTTCAGTAACAATATTTAAATAGATAACTTTCAGTAACAACATTTAAATAAATATCTTCCAGTAACAACATTTAAATAAATATCTTTCGGTAACAACATTGAAATAAATATCTATCAGTAACAAGATTTAAATAAAAATCCTCCAAGAACAACATCTGAATAAAAACCTCGTATCGACGACATTTGAATAAAAATTCTTCTAGGACGTTTGAATAAAAGTCTCGTACCGATAGCGTTCGAGTAAAATGCCTCGAGATTTGCATAAAAATCGTCGGGGACCGTATTTCGTTCGAACCGCCGTGGAAACAGTGCATCTGTACTTATGGGGTATGGTAACGGAGGTCGACGGTGACTTTTAATTAGCTTACAAGGTGCCTAACCGTTCGAGCTTGTAAACTTTCGAATCCGGGACCATTCCGTGGGCCTGTTGAACCGACGTAGGCGCTATTTTCTCCGGCACCAGCCAGTCCGCCTCGGGATTTTAATCCGGGAAACGGTTCGGCCCGATAAACGCGAGATAACCCGCGCGCCGCGAGTTTTCCCCGCTCGTCTACGATTTAATCAGTCGTAGCACGGTGCTTATCTAGCGTCTGTTATCGGCTCGGCCGCGGCCGGAGCCGGGCCGCTATCTCCTGGAAACGGACAGGTAAGCTCTAATTCCGGGCTACGGAGCGGCGTCGTTCCCTTTCTCTCTTGGCCGGCGAAGGATGCTAGCCAACTTCGCGCGGTTATTCAATAAATATCTCGGTCTTAATGCGAAACGAGTTTCTTGTTAATCGTGACGCCGTCAAAAAATGTCCACGGAATTGTGAACACGTGTTTTGGTTGTAGCGATGTTCTTTTATGAAGTTCTTATATTCTATTATATAATAATACTCTACGATACTTTATAAATAAATCTAAGCAATTATTTAATAATATTTATATTGTTTCTTACACGGAGTAATGGCCTTCTCTTAAACAGACCATAACACTTCTAATAACTTAAGCGTCCTAGTTGTTTTAATAAAATTTTATTCCGTCCTTTTTATTTATATTTTTGGCCCCTTTTAAATTACAGGGAAAGCTGCATAATTTATAAAAGCTTCATGTGTTTTGGTTCTAACGATGTTTTTTCATAAAGTTATAATATTCTATCATATAATAATACTGTACGATACTCTATAAATAAATATAAGTAAGTTTTTAATAATATTCATATTTTTTCTTACACGGAGTAATAACCTTCTCTTAAACAGTTACTTTAACTGTTCTCTTTAACAGTTTATTAGTTACTTTAACAAAATTTTACTCCATCTTTCTCAGATATATTTTTCGCCCATTCAAATTAACAAGGAAAACTGCATAATTCATACAAACTTCACAAATTTATCATTTATCATACGAGAAACCGACTTTAAAAATCGTTCCACTGCACCAAAGTCTCCGATTACGTAAAACCGCAGGATTTGCGTAGACATTAAGAAGCCCGCGTCTAAGAAGAATGGCAAACGGACAGGTAAAAACCGTGGTACCACGTCCCGACGATACTTTCGATCTGGAACGGTCAGTCGCCGCGACGTCGAGACGATCGTCGTCGGATCACGAGCCGCGGCGATGATTGCTAATTAAGATCGCGCGCGGGCGAACGTGCCGCACAATGCACGCCCGCGATTTCCATACTTGAACAGCGTCGCGGGTTTCGACACGACGCACGATCCTCCTCGGATCAATGACATTCGCGGGGTTATTAATCGCGCTTTGAGGAGGAGGCTCGCCAGGTGAATTATTATCGGTCGATATTGCCGTGGTCGATTGAACTTTTCATGCAGAACGGAAGCTTGTAGGCTGATCGCACCTCGTTGAAGTGATGTCTTATGGAACTTGCGGATGTTCTGGTTTCAAGGATTGGGTAATGTTACTGCACACTATTTTTAAACGTTACCTGATTAATTATTATTATACCTTCTGTAATGTAGACACTGACTATAGCAAATTATAGGTACTTGAAAGAATATTCTATAAAGTTGTTTTGCGAGCTCGGATCCGCTCTTTAGGCTTTAGATAGACATCACAGTTCGTCGAGATTTAGTGGGATTGTTGTTGAAATAATCGGTAATCATCCGTATATATAAATAAATAAATTCAAGTATACTCGAATATCTAAGTTGTATTTTATTGCCGTCAGATTTAACGAGGATTTTGAGATAAAAAATATATCCGCGTAAAATATTTCTTAAATATTCAATGTTAAAGGGCCGGAAAACTGTTCTCACGGAAAGACAACACGCCGGTCTCGCGTTCCCAAGTTCGTTGTACGATGAAAGCCGCGTAACCGGTGCGCCTTATCTGTTTGTTTTTCGAAACTGTATGCCCAGATAGGGCACCGGCTGTGCTATTGACAAAAATCAGTTTATTGTGAGAACCCTGTACACAAATCCCCGGTTTTCCCTCGAACGATGAAGAAGCCGGGCGTAGGCGTGTTCCAGAGTCTTCTTAGAACGGTGCGGAACGGCGATTTGACGAAGCGGATCTACTTTCCCGAGAGTTTTCCAATCACCGTTCCCGCTCGCGGAGACCCCATTCTTCCTATCGTCTGATATTCGAGGAATTCCTTTTGGTATCCGATCTCGAGTCACTCGAGAAAGTCGGGCTTTTTATTGGCCGGGCCCACCTTTCGATTTAGCTCCCCGTTGTTACCGATCGATTCCGCCTGATTTATTCGTCCTCGTCTTGGTCGCGGGGGACACCTCGTACTGTGTTGCGCCGAAGAGATACACGGCTCGTAAAATCGACCGGGAGCTGCGCGGGTACTCGAGTTTCAACTGCTCCGCGAAGAAAAAAAAGAACCGGACCGAAAGGATGAGCCGGGTACTCGACCACTGCAGGGTCGTGGTCGTCCGTGAAATTATCTTTTGGCCCAATTACTTTCTCTCCGGCAGGATCCGTTGACAATTATTTCGCTCGTCGAAACGATTCCTGGATATTTCTTGCGGTCGACGTTCTGTTCGAGAGCCGTTGAAACCCCGTTAAGCACCGAGACGTCGCTGCTTCACCGGACGCCATTTTGCGCGCGGTCGATAAAGTCATTTATTTTCACCGTGATTCCTCGATACGAAACATTTCTGTTATTCTTCTTTCGCAGCGATTACTTTTACTGAACCACTTTTGCGACGATTAATTTCGAACGTATTTTCTATAATTAATCGATATATGTATATGTGAACATCCGCGGTGTAACCGTAGTTGCTTCATGCTCTAGAAAACTGGCACTCGCATCGATAAACCGAGAACCTAATATTTTGATTTTAGATTTACTGTTTAATATTTAATACAGTTGTCGATGGATTAACCTGTTAACTTGCGTACGACGTATATGGAATAATGGAATGAATAAATTTATACTTATGTATTTTATACTAATGTAATGTGATAAATTTTATTGAATTTATTGTATTAATAGTTTATTATATTATGAATTATTTTTAATATAAATGGCGATTTTACATCTTATGATAGAAATACTTCTCTTACGATTTATGTCTGAATATTTATGGTAACGTATTCATAAATTTCGCAGGTTTTAGAATAATTTTAGAACAATTATCAAAAGAACTATGCCGAGTATGATCAATAAAATGTGTAACAAAATTTATCTTCGAAACATATCGACGCAGCTAAGTGGTTAAGGGCAGAAGTCAATTTTCTATAAATATGTTTGCAATAATTTCTATAGAGATTTGTAATTTTATACGAAGAAGCCGCAGTCGCAAATAGATTCAGGTAGTAGTAAAGCAATAATTTCGCGAATGCACTTTGCGATCGAACTGCATGCACCGGCCACGAGTACCCCGCGATCGTGATCGAGGCGTCGCTTGTCGCGTCGTTTCGTTGCCTCCCGGTATAGCAGAGAGGCGTCGATTTAAATACGACAGCCGTAGGCGAGACTCGGCACAGGGTAACTTTCTCTCACTCTTCGGGGTACCGAACAACGATTATTACGCGTGACTCGTCGAAACCAAAACGGTCACCGGATGGCCGGTGTTCTCCATTCCCTCGGACGTCTATATTTTTGCTGTTCTCTTTCTCCTTCTTCATCATCGTCGTCCTCTTCTTCTTCTTCTTTTTCATCTTCTTATCCTTCTTCTTCTTCTTCTTCTTCTTCTTCTTATCCTTTCCCTTCGTCTTCTTCTGTCTCGCAACAGCCATTACACGAAGGTGTTCCTTTTTGAATCACCGACAGCGACACACTGCCTTTCACGATGATAGATCCCCGCCGAATAAAGTTGTCGATTGCAGACCGGGCGGAGACGGTATTACTGTCAACGCTGGTCACCACTTTGCTCGGCGGCTAAAGGACGAGGAGGACCTTCGTTAATTCGATCAACCTGTCAGACCTTCGAGTATGCTCATTAATATACTCCGTTGAAAAGATTAGCTAATTTATTCGATCAAATATCGTTCGGCATCACCGATCCGGTAAATATTCGGTAAATAAAACAGCTTATTATTGTAATTCGAAAACTATCCGCTACTGCACGAAAACAGATATTTTATTCGGATGATCGAAAACGTGAAATTAGAGTTTTATTATTTTGATAATGTAAAAGATAAAATAAAATCATTTTCGTAGTTTTTAAATCGAATATAAATTGAGGAAATTATTAATTGAACGTGGAACGAAATAACGTAAAAAGTTACAATATTTATAGTTGAAGTTAATTGTTTTCGGAAATAGTAGTTAAAGAATTTTATTAAATCCGTTTACAATGGAAAGGAAAAATACCGTACTTGTTTCACGTTGCCAAGAAGATATTTCACGCTATGACGTAGTAAAATAGAAACGTTTTATCTGACGATGATAAATTAATGAAATAAAATATACCGACCATATCATAAATATTTCCAGCAATAAAACTATCATTCTCGATATTATCTTTAACAGTTTACGCAACGAATAGACTGTTCTATTTCTACAGGTACACGCACGACCTGAAATCAAATATTTATTTACCATTTGCCATTTAAAGTGCTGTTTTACCGTGCCGGGCGATCGTTCCGTAAATAACCGGTAAACAATGTCCCAGCGACAGCGGGCCAGATTCGGGTCAGATCGCCGATTTACGATGAACGCGGCGTCGGGGCCTCGCGAGCAAGGGGCTCCGACGACGGGCGAAAACGGGCGACGGGCACGCCGGGACAGGTGGGACGTTTGCCCGGGGGCCCGCAGGCTCCGTGAACCGGGGCCTTAATCGCGGCCGTTCTCGCTCCGCGTCGTATTTTATCGGCGGCCCGAGACCGCTTCGAACGGGGCCCGACGGGAAAGAGGGCTTCTCCTCGCCGGGTGATCCCGTGCAGAGGGGAGCCAGAACGAGGCCGATTTAACGAGATTTTACGATCCTTTTCGGGCCCGGGGGGCGAGAGGGGGGAGGCAAGAGGGGTCGAGAAGGGGGAGAGTCGATACTGGATTTCCATGGACCCAGCATCCGGATTTATACTTCTCTCTTTCGTTCGGTTCAATTAGCGGACCTTATGGTCGAATGTAGGCCCTGCTCTCTTGGTTAATGGACGATAGGACCCGGAGCTTCTGGAAGGAGTTTCCGTGGGCTTTCGGGCCCGACGGACGCTGTCGGCTAACTAAAAGTATTTATTGTCCCCCAGCGGTGGTCTATATTGTAAATAACTTTAAACAACGCTGGTTGTACCATCCAAGCCTCGGCGAATTGTTTGGGAAATTTTTGTTGGCCCTCGTGAAAGTTGCCTTTGGTAAATGATAATTAGTATTTTGGCCCGGAAGCCAATCAGCGTGTCCCATTAACCTTAATATTGGAGACGAAGAAGGATTTTGCAAATTACCTGTAACAAATAACAATGATATTAATATTCTATTGTTTCATTTTATTTCTTCTTATCGTTTTTAAAATTTTGTTCAGTTGTATCACTATTTTTAGCAAGGTTGTTTAAAAAATTATTCAAATCGCGTAACTGTTCCCTAAGGAGGGTAATAAAAGTACGAATAATAAATTAGAGCAGCTGCCGTGACGCGTAGCAAACGACCCGGTTAAACGTCCGCGACGATTCAATAATTGCGGAATATTGCATCGTGCATCGCGAAAAAAATAGAAGCTCTGAGTCACGCTGAAAAACGACCAAAAAATACCGACCGTGTCCGCCCACCGCGCTAATTGATAGATCGGAATGCACCGAGTGCCGTTCACCCGTTCCCCTAAGTTCTCAATTTTATTGGAACCGCCTCGAACCGAGAATGCAGATATGCATACGTTGCGGCAAACGGAACGTGATCGGTGACGATTGGTTCCGAAGTGAACGCGTTTGACCAGAGAGAAGCGAACCGCCGCGCCGGGCAAAATCCGCGAGCAACGTTTTCCATCTGCTGCACCTCTCGTCTCTTTCCTTCTCTGTGGGAAAGTTTAGCGGCGGACAAGAGCTTCGTTCACGGTCCAACGATGCCCGACGGTTTCGCGCGAGGACGTTTCCGTCGCGTCGATACCACCGCCGCCTCTCTTTCCGTTTATCGTGCTCGTAACACCGTGAAATCCTCCGATCGGGGCCGAGAACTGTTTCTTCATTAAGCGGGAGAAGATGTTGAGGGAACAGTCGACGCGTAGACTAGGTCTAGAGGATCGCGAAGGGCGAAGAATGCGGAACCGTCGCATCGGCTACCGTATCGACTATTCGGTGTTGATATCTGGCACGCAGCTGCCTCGATCCTGACGCTAAACAAATTAAAAGGTAGCGAAACGGAGCGGCTCGAAGCCCAGCGAAAGGTCAATCGATGGATCGAAAGCTGCACCTTCGCTGCGCTCGTGGAAACGCGGCGCCGTCCGTGCAAGTCTCGATGCGAGATGCAAGCTGCTTCTGCGAACACGTTCGTTCAATTTATTTCCAAGTTTAACTAACCTTTTGTACCTATACGATAAGACGTATTAAAATTTTACTGTATTTATTTTTAAAATTTTTCTGTTAATTTATTTTCAAGTATAATTAACCTTTTATACCTATACAATAAGACGTATGAAATTATTTCTATAGATTCAATACACTATTTATTTTAAAAACGAAAATTCTTGAAAAATTACACAAATTGTTTCGATTCCTTGATACTAAATTCAAGACATTTTCTGTAGAGCTTATAAAATGGCTTAAAAACGAAACAGCGATAATCTATTTAAATTCTTATTTAATCTTCTACCTTAAATATTAATTCTTCCTTAAACATCCCTTACACCCCTCTACCTTAAATATTAATTCTTCGCAAAAATCATAGTCGATAAAGGGGGTAGCACAGCTGCGACGACAGGAGGATCTTCACACGCGATCGCCGTCCCCCGTTGACAACGACAACGCGATCCATTGATCCGTCGGTACACCGGTTGCGCACGGTCGCGTCCCGCGCCGATAAGAAATCGGGTCATTTTCCAGCGAGTCGGTTCGCCGTTGCCGGTTCATTCTCGCCTTCGGAATAATTGGAGAAAGTCGAGAACGGGCCGAGGCCCGTTGCCCTATGATCCTCTCTCTCTCTTCCCGCGAGAGAGAGGGAGAGAGAGAGAGAGAGAGAGAGAGAGAGCAAGAGAAAAACGGAACGGACCGCGCGCCAGGAGGAAGTTCGAAGCGCGGAGAGCCTCCCACTCGATCGAGAGAGGGCTTTGATGTTGCGAACCGTCACGGTCTAGGAAACGTGGGAATAATAGACGCCGGATTTACACGGTTCAAGGCGCGCACCGGCCTGGCAACTCTCGGCTGCTCGTTCTCACCTTGTTAGATCGACGATCGCGCCGCGGTCTCTCCACCCCCCGAAAAAAAATCCCAAAACCCGGGGAACAACGTTCGATCACAATAGGAAATGCCAGCCGGCGAAACTCGTTCGACTTGGCTCCGTGACTGTCGCGGAAATGGGGAAACGCGTTGGAACGTCGGCCCGTTTCTGTTGCCGATCGTAAAAACCTCGGCTTCGTTCAAACCGATCGACGGTCTGAAAAAGAACGGCCGACGGCTTCCGTTGCGCCGAGCCGGAAAAAAAACTTGTCTGGAGAACACTTGTGGGCGTTTTTGAGGGATTCATTAGCTGTTTACAGATGTCCGTGCGGTTTTTATGATGGCCTCTTGCGAAATCGTCTGCTGATACGCTGTTTTGCAGAATTTTACGCGACGGTCGTTGCCGAATGAATAGTAGCAAGACACAGATTCTGTATTCTGCTACGTCTGAAAGACATCCCAACGATGTTCATTGTATACTGTTCGTAAAAATTGTATAATTCCAGCGTATTCTGTTTTCTTCAATAATCCTTAACACGTTGAGTGCCACGTCAGTCATCGGTGACTGACACTGTACTCTCCGTTCAGGCCGCGTGTCAATCGCCGGTGACTGACAGAGTAAAATATGATATAAAACTAAAAAATTTACATTGTTTTCAGTTGTTACCTAAAATATATTTACAAGTCCCCTTAATTTTTATTTAATACTGAATTCTATTACTAATGTATTTTTTCAGAAGATTTTAATGGATTTAAATGCATCGAGTAAATTCTAATTTACAAGTAGTGCGCTTAGCATTGCTGTACCACGATGCCAGCCATACCATACCATAATCGCTCAACGTGTTAAATGATCTTTCGATCGAAGGATGATTTGAAATATGAAGTCTACAAGAAAAATTGTCTATTGCACCTATGCTTTCGTACACGTCGCTTTGTGTACAATGCAATCTGCTACGGAGAATTAATCCAGCGATGAGGGAATCCGCGACAGTCCTGACTTACGATTAGCATGAAAGGGGGGCGTAAAAGGGCGCGATGTCGAACGTCCCGACCCCGCGACATCCGGCTGCCGATGCTCTCGCATAGAAACTGTTGTACACCGGCGGAAACGCGGCGTGAGTCAGAGTGATGCCTCCGGAGAAAACGACATCGCGTTCTGGGTTGTGTATGTTTTCTGATGTTGTACGAGTTTACCGTGGAAGACGAGGTCTCTGCGGCGCGGCGTCGGGTGCGTTGACCCAGCCTTACGGTAACGCAGCGGAGAGCCCCGAGAGTTGCACCTGCCTCGCACGGACTTACCGGGATAAAGGGTCGTGCGACCCGAATTACTTCCTTCTGCCTGGATCTCTCTCTCTCTCTCTCTCTTTGCCTCTTCTTGTTCTTTTATTTCTCGTTCCTTTCTTCGGCGTGTCGCCGTTTTTTCTTGCCTGGGCCGCGCGGGCGCACGCGAGTTCCCCGCCGACACCGTTTCGGACGATTGCCTGTCTGGATCGATGACACGGAGCGAGCATCGCGATCGGCGATGCGTGAACCTTATGAAAATTGCAGGCTCCGCGGCGAACCCCTGCACGCGAAACCCGCGCCGGCCACTGGCATCAACAGGTGCGCGATTTTCGGATTGATCGATGATGCTTTTGGACTGTGCGAAAGCCTGTTGCTTTGAGAAGTGGTCTAATTGGATCCAGAATGTTCGGTGCTATTTTACAATTATAGTATAAATATCGAAATTTAAGGAAGAATATTCGGTGCAAAGTTTCGAGATTTCTAGACTCTTCAATTCGTTGTAATTTGTTCACTAGACATCGCTTCGAATATCTTAATTAATGGAAGAATTTTCGGTAAAAATTTTCGAGATTGCTAGACTCTTCATTTCGTTGTTATTTGTTCATTAGACATCGCTTCGAATATCTTAATTAATGGAAGAATTTTCGGTGCAGATTCTCGAGATCGCAAGACTCTTCATTTCGTTATAATTTGTTCACTAGACATCGCTTCGAATGTTCTAATTAATGGAAGAATTTTCAGTGCACTTCTTCTAATTGATCAACTTCTTGTTTCGTCAGACTTTATTCACTGAATATTTCTGCAGATGTTCTCACTAAATAAACATTATTCTTTGTTATTTTTATAATAGCTAGACTTTTCATTTCGTTAGAATCTATTAACTGAATACCGCTGTAAACGTAGTAATTAAAGCAAGATCAATCGGAGCAATTTTTGCAATTCCAACACTACTCTCTGTTTCCTTACAATTTATTCGCTGCAGAAATTGCTATAAACGCAGGATGATCTACCAAGTGAACTGCATCTTTTGTAGAGCAACGTGTTTCGGCCAGAAAAAAAAATGTTAACCTATATTCGAAGCTGTTAAGCGACGGCTGAAGGAACATTAAATTTCTTAACCGACTACTTTGTATACGTAAAAATTATTTATGATGGTAAATGACAGTCCCGAGAGGCTGCTACCATTACTCACAAGTTACGCAGGTGCGCGATGTTTTGCGATTGATTGATGAAGATTACAATTTATAGGAGCCTGCCGCTTCGGAAAAACTGTTCTATTCTAGCAGCGACTATTCGGCACACTTTTCATCTTGTTAAGCTTTATTCAATACCATTCGCAATATGCTTGTTGCCGCGGAAAACAGTTTCTTAACCACTTTCTATTTTTAGAAAACATTTAAGGCACCAAGAAACAGCCTTAGTAATTTCCTGTGGCTGCTCGTAGCACTATTTCTATCGCTAAATAATTACGGTTATTTCATAGACGACCAAATAAAGACCAAGGAATAAAATTTTAATCGACGTTGTCGAATAAATGTTCACTCGAATAAGAATACATTCGAATAAAGAGATAGAATAATTTACGACGAATAATGAATGATCGAATAAAATATTGGACTATAATATGCAACTAGAACTAATTCGTTCTGATAATTATCTTAAATAAACAATGCCGACGTTGCCTACGGTTTTACCTTAAAGTTTCAATGAGATCTCGATTTCTGTATTTCCTTTGTGTAAATCAGCGCTCGCGCTACAGCATCGCAGTTAATCTATTAATATCCGTTGATTCAATGATTCAGAGACACGATGCATCAAACGAGATAATCGCCAGACAGAGATCACATCGGAAGAACAAACAAGTAGTCCTAGGCGGTCGTTCCCGAGCCGCAAATTGCATTCTAATCGCGTCGACGGCCGCCGCAGAAACGCATCGCGCCATTTAATAGGTTTTTAATTGCGGTTGTCCGTGCGCGCGACGAAGCGAATTATTGGCCGACGAAAGGGTCGTCCGCGAGCACAAAGATCCCAGTGTTTCGCCAAATATCTGAATAAGTAACGGCGTCGTTTAATGGGCCGGCGACCGGTCGCGCATCCTCGCCCCGGAGCGCATCAATTGCACAATGCGATCGTTGAAGCGCAGCGCGCCCACGACCGTACCCCGGCCACGACCACTCATCGTGATCGTATTAATCCGCAATTTGCATACCGCGACCCATTCAGTTCCTCTCCGCCGTGATCCTTTCCTCCGCGAGCGTTGAACTCTCTCGTCGACCGTAATTACGGCATTAGGCGACCGCCGGAAAAGCAGAGGAGCGAGAAACCCGCTACGGCGACCGACACCTGACATCGCCTACTCGTCTTGTCCTTCTCCCGCCGTGACTAGCGACTCTTCGTATAAACAATTCAAAACGATCCGCATGCATCTCGGGTACACTCGCATGCATAAACAATGGGCCGCGAAGCGGCGATTTATATCAGAATCCATAAACTTTTTATGAATCACTGCGATACCTGGGATGATGAGAATTTGCTACGAGGCGCAGCTTTAATTTTTATAGAAAAAGTAAAATAATACTGGATAAGCCAATTATTGTAATTAAGATAAAAGAAAGAAATATTAAAAGAAAGATATATTATTATAATTAAGATGAAAGAATATAGAAGAATATGGAAGCATATATAATCATATAGGAAAATATAGGAAGGATATAGAAGCATATGTAATCATGTAGAAAAATATAAAAAGCATATAGAAGCATACAGAAAAATATAGGAAGCATATAAAAATATATAAAAGAACATATAACAGAAAAATATAGAAGCATATATAATCATGTAGAAAAATATAGAAAGCATATACTAGCATACAGAAAAATATAGATCAATATAAAAATATATAAAAGAATACGAAAGATTATAGAAGCATATATAATCATGTAAAAAAGTATAGAAAGTATATAGAAAAATATAGATGGATATAAAATTATATAAAAGAATATAGAAGAATATAGAAGCATAATATAACCGTATAGAAAACACAGAAAATCCAGGCGTCTTCCGGCGCGGCCGGCAAAGCGTAGAACATGATTTCCCGACGGCGGATCGTGGCCGATTATCCGTTGCCGATCGTAAATATCGAGAGATGAGGAACGGCACGAGGAAAGGTGGAATCGATCGAGGGGATCACAGCGATCAGAAATAGAAGCGTGTATAGTCGACGGTGCCGGGCAGGTTCTCGTTCCGCGTTCGCCTCGTAGCCGAGGACGACCGCGAGGGGCAACACACGCGAGAGGCTCTCCTCTCTTGACCTCACTTTCTAGAATCCTTTAAGTATATGGCGCCTTCGACTCCACGGCTCGTTTATCCATTATCGATGAACGAACGGCGCTTCCCTGACACACGACGTGTCTCTACTAACCGAGATACCGGGCCTCGTACAGATTGTTCGTGACAGATGGGTCCCGCTGTCAAACGAACCTACTCGCGGACTCGTTAAAGTGGAACGTCCGCTCGGCTCGTTTCACGGAAGTCGTGGCCCGTGCCCTATCCTCTCTGCCTGCATGCAAAATGGACGGGTCGGGCGCCATCGTCGAGCTTCCGGCGTCCTCTCCGCGGTGCCTTCGCTGGCCTATGCAATGAATTTTGCTGAGCCGTTGGTCGTTGTTACCGGAGAGAGCGAGGTACCATTCTGTTTAGAGCTGTTTCATCTTTTGAAGCATTTGGAACTGTTGCAGCGTTTTAACTCTTTGAGGCATAGGATTTCAGATCAGAAATAGATCCGCGCAGGAATTTGATCGGATTTTAAATGAAACAGAATTGGTATATTATTGTCAATAAAGGTACAACATCATGTAAAAACATAAAATAGTAATAGTTAATTTAATTTGTTTTGTTATTGGGTGCAGCTTAAATAGTCCCACCGTGCCACATAGGTTCATATAAATAAATAAAATTTATATAGATAAAATCCCGCCTTACTTTCATCGTTTGCAAACAAATTTAACCATTGATTTTTATTATAAAACTCGCTTGTAAAGAACTAATTTTTATAAAAATTAACTCACCTCTGCGATTTTTTACATGAAACTAAGAAAACAATGTTAGTGCAATAAACCGTCCGTTTGTAACAATTGGTTAACCGATAATTACGTGTTGAATGTCGCCAACACATGGAATACATTTGTAACATTGTTATTACCAACTGCTTTACGTAAATAAGAGAAAATATAAACGTATGCAGATGCAGCTACCACAAGGTTTCGAGGTGGGACTAAAAATGTCCCAGTATGCCGTGAAATACATCAAAAAGGTGGGACAATTTTAATTCTACCGTGCCCCAAAGAGTTAAATTGATGTTGAAATAATTTTTTGAAGGATTTGAAACTGTTCCAGCACCTGAAATTAGTGTTTAGAGAATGTTTTAAAGGATTTTATTTAAAAGGACACTGTTTAAGCATTTTGAGGTGATGTTGCCATAACCTCTGAAGAATATGGAACTGCTTCAGTGAAACCTTAACTTGGTACTGCCTTGGCTAGATCGTCGGGATGATTTAAATAATCTAGACTTGTTTCAATAAATCGACTCTTGATGTCAATCATATTGCTAAGTTTTAACACCTACATCGAATTTTTATAATCGAATATCTCAAATACAAATATAGATCGTTCAGTATGCAAATTCCCTAGAATTCCAAATATGTCTGAGACCGTCTTTGATGACAAATCTCTCTCTCTCTCTCCTCTTCTTTAGTGTCCCAACTCCCTGAAACACTGAATTTCTCCAGCAAATTTCTAATCCTCAAAACTGCAAGTGGCTTGGTACACTCGAGTTCGACGAGTAGAGAAACTCACCCTCGGTGTAGGCTCATCGAGGAACCCGAGTGTGTACCGTGTATCGAGGTTAGTAGATTTGCATAGATTTGCAGAGAAAATCCGTTCGATCTGTTGAACGAAAAGCATCGCCTAGCTATTTACCCCTTGCCACTTGATTCGAGCGATTAGGGAAATCTGTAGCGGTAGTAGGAAACCATAAATGGCCTCTATTTCTTGTATTAGACAGAGGCATGCTCGCTTGGTACTTCCTTTTCTATAAAAATTCTATAATATTGGTTTTTCGCCAATTGAAAAATTTCTCTAAATTTAAACTTGTTTCATTTACAAAATGTTATTGGTAGCTGTTGTTAAAAAATTGTTTACGAGGAACCCTAGGAGGTTAAAGATAAAAGCTAGAGCATGAATAGAAACTGAAGGACGAGATGTATAGATGTATAGAAGTATCAGATGTATATCGAGTGTCCTCGAACGTCGCTGAATGGTGCCGTAATTTTTGTTGCAGACCTGGCGCAGATCCGCGCGCTGGTGGAGTCGACGGGGATGCTGGGCGGCTCGACGTGCCCTTCCTGCGAGATGCCGTTCGACAAAGGGAAGAAGCGCCGGCTGATCGACTCCTGCGGGCACGAGCGTTGCTACTCGTGCCTGTTCCGGAGCGAGGCCTGCCCGCTGTGCCTCCGCGCGGACTTCAACGACGAGGACGGCCTGGAGGGGCCCTTCAGGGACGTGCTCGCCGGCTCCTCGGGCCCCATGTCCATCCTCGCGCCCACGGACGGCTGGATCGATGAGTCATCGACGGTGAACTCTCTCTGCGGCAGCCCGAGACCACGCACGAAAGTCACCACGAGAGCAAACCTCCCGTCACGAGTCATGCACGTAAGCATCATCGTCGCCGTCGTCATCGTCGTCATCGTCCGCGGCCGGTTCTACGGCGACGACCCTCTCGAAGAGCCGGGCTCTCCTCTCTCGAAGACCGGTGGAATGTCTAGAACGTTTGCGGACTATTGTTCAACGAGACCTTTGTTTGATTGCGATTACTCGGAGAGGCCAGACGGCTCTCGAGTCCAGGATTACTGATTGCTATTGATGAACCCGAGTAGGAAAGTGAAAGAGAAAAGACGCTCATTAGCCTGTTACCATTTTTCTTGACCCCCGGTCTTCGGCTTGTCGGTGAGGCCGAGGCCTTTGCTACGTGGTATTTGCGCAGAAATTATGCCACTCGTGTACTTCGGCGCTGAAAACGCCATAGAACGAACGGTTCGACGCGCCACGCGGCAGCGAGGCGGCTGTCTTCTTAGATCCTGTTATTAAATAGCTCGTTGTTTCTGTCTTCTTGCTGCAGCAACGGGACGGCGACGAGTCCTCTTCGGTAGCTAAAGGCTTGAGGGGCAAACCATCGGCTCTGCCGGAGTCCTCGTCGGGATCTCAAGGCCGACAGAAGCTGCAAATCATGACGCAAAGTACGTGGCTCTAACGAATCTGCCACGTGATTCGAAAATTCCCGAGAGCTTCGTACAAGATTGATCCTAATCGCAACGCGAACTCTATTTCCAGGCTGTCCCACTCCCCCGAATCAAAGGAAAAGGTTCTTCCTGAACCCGAAGGTGCTGAGGAGCTCGTTCGTCCCCCAGCGAACGTCCAGAAGAGGTGCTTCGTCCCCCGAGCCCGCCGTCAACGACAACCCTTCCGCCCTCTCAGGTAAGCCGACCACCGAAGTCGCGGTACTAGACTCTAAATTAGGGCGCATACTATGTCGCGGCACCGGGCGTCAGCTTCGAATCGTATTAACCTTGAAACCCGCACGCACACGCAGCTTGGATGACCTCGTCTTGGGAAGGGAAGTCAAGATGGCCGGGTGTAGTGCTGGGGAAAATCAAATCTTTGTGGAGCAGCAGCCAAGGGACGGCGAGCGACGGTCTGAACCAGCTGATCGAGCCGAGGAGCAAACTCACAGGCAGGGAGAGACACATTAGACTCGAGTGTGCATTGTTTGGAGTTGATCGCAGGCTGCTTGAAGGTTGAGGATGAACGGAGTCACACCCGCCTTTCTATTCCCGACGATGAGATCTTTCCTCCAGTCTTCACACTGTCACCTGGTGCGGCGTCTTTCTTTCTCGCCGCACCTATCGTAGAGCACCGAGTGCAATTAGGCCGTTCCGCGAATCGCGTCGTCTACCGATGCCCAGCTTCGAGGCAGGAATCCAATTTGCGATTTCAAAGAGTCTCGAGCCTATGCTATCATAGTTCCGGATAAAAGATGACGCGATCGATGGAACGACTTTTGTTAGTTTGATGCATGCGACGCTATGAGCACGAATCCCCCGTTCCAGCAAAGGTGGAGTACACAAAGTAGCTGAACACCTTGAACAGTTTAGGTAGATGCTTGAGTCGCCCTTGAGGTCGTTCTGCAACGGAGCCTGCATCGTGATCTGTGTTTTGTTCTGTGTGATATCCGCGCCACCGCGTGAGCCCTGCGGCCTTCCTGACCACGAGCGTTTCACTTGCAGATGACGAGGGCGGCTGCGTGAAGCCTCTGACCTCGAAGACCAGGAAGTCTTCGCAGTCGGACCTGTACATGAGGCTGGGGCTCCTGTTGGGCAGCAATCATTCTCGAGCCAACAGCAGCGTCGACACCAGCGACCTTCCCGGAGCCTCGAATCGCTCCGGCGCCGGCGCCTGTCAATCCAGGGTGCCGATTCAAAGTCACGACAGCTCGGCAGCTTCGTTCAGCAGCCTGACCAGCTTCGAGACGCAGACACTCGCTTCGACCAACACCAGCCCGGTCTCCACGTTGACCGGGACGTCCAGCGAAGCCGAGGCCGCCGCGGCTTTGAGGTGTCCCATCAAGCCGAAGTCGAAGGCCAAGGGCAAGAGCAAGTCGAGGGACTGCGACAGCGCCGGAAGTCTCGCTTCCATTTCGACCTCGGTCTCCGCGTCCACTTCCATGTCGATGTCGATGTCCGTGTCCGTTTCCGGATTATCGAACGGCAGCTCCAGCCCCCTAACTCCCAGAAGACATTCCGTGAACGCCTCGCAAGCTGGACAGTCCGACGAGCCTGGACAGTCCTTCAAGAATCGGAGGTCCTGCGCCAGGCGGTCGGCCAGGACCGGAAACGTGAAGGGAGCTGTCGACGCAAAGTGTACGTTCGATTCTGGGTTAACTGAAACTACCGGGTGTCCCAAAAGTCACACTTAATCGAAAGCTGAGGAGTTTCTCAAGTCGTTTGAAGTAACTTTTTCCTTTACATTAATCTTCCTCAAGGCATCGTTAACGAGTTATCGACGAAAAACAGACGAGTTCTGTTGACTCAAGGTAACGTCTGAGGAACCCATCATTTTTCGATTGCGAGTGATTTTTGGTGCGCTTTATATAATTTAGAGTAGCCGATGAAGATTGGCGATCAATAATTATACATGGATAATCATGTTACAGTGCGCTTCATGCAACACCACGCGACACAGCTCACCCTGAAGCCCCTCTTCTTCGAGGTACCCCTCCTAGAGACAGACCCCCTGTTCACCGGACGCCAATGGCTATTGCACGAGATAGAATCCGTGGTGAACGGGTCCAGCCCCGGTGTCCTCATCTCAGGTTCCCCCGGGACTGGCAAAACCGCGTTAGTCCTCCAACTGGTGGAGCACAGTTGCTTCGGAAGAAGGAGGGAGCAATCTCTTCCGTCGGACATCGCGGAAGATCTGAAGGATAAGGAGAAGCCTGGCTGCGCTACTGCTCTGCATGCTGGAATCCGCAACACTAACGAAAAGGTATGTCAACATTTCCGATCCTCTTCTAGGATCCATTCGTCGAATATCCTCTACAATATGGAATAATTATCGATCAGGTGAGAGAACTGGCCGGCCACGTGGTCGCCTACCACTTCTGCCAAGCGGACAACAACAGCACCTGCCTGGTACCTGATTTGATACACTCTCTAGCAGCTCAGCTCTGTCAAGCTCCACAGCTGATCTCCTACAGAGAGTACTTGCTCTCCGAACCTCACATTCAGGGCTCTCTGTCGCAACGAGAGTGCACCGTGGACCCTGATCTGGCGCTGTCTAGAGGCATCATCGAGCCTTTGTCCACCCTGAAGAAGATGAACAGGTTGCCGGACTCGAACATGGTACGAAAGACAACACCTTAGTATCGTTTATTATTTATCTGTTAGCTATAACCTCGAATCCTTTTCCAGGTGATTCTCATCGACGCGGTCTGCGAGGCAGAGTACCATCGACCCGACAGAGGCGACACAATAGCATCCTTCCTGACAAGGCACGCGCCAAACTTCCCCAGCTGGTTGAAGATCATCTGTACAGTTCGAACACAGCTGTTGGAGTGCGCGAAGCAGCTACCCTACACCCGGGTCTCCCTGGACAAAGTCCCGAACGACAGCACCGGAAACAACGTCACCCGAGACCTATCCGATTACATTGGCTACAGGCTGGCCCAGAGTCCCGCAATACAAACGAACGTCACGGCGTCCGTGAACGGCAAAGCAGAATCGTCTTGCAGCGCGAACCAGACTCGGTTCTCCTCGCATCTGCTGGCGCTGGCCAGGGGCAGCTTTCTCTTCGCCAAGCTCACGCTCGATCTTATCGAGAGCGGACACTTGGTAGCAAAGTCCGCCAGCTATAAGGTGAGCGCAGATTTATCCTTCGACGATTGTTGCTCTCGGAGTGTTTCCGACAGATTTTTCTAACAATTTCTTGGTGGTCCAGGTACTGCCTGTGTCCCTGGCACAGATATTCCAGCTGCACTTCAATCTAAGGTTCCCGACGGCCACGTCCTTCGACAGGGTCCAGCCTCTTCTCGGCGTTTGCCTGGCTGCGCTGTATCCGCTCACCCTGCCAGAGATCTTCTACTCTGTCAACTCGCTGAACACTGACCGATTCGTTTCATGGGAGGATTTTCTACAGAGATTCAAAGTGAGTATCTGTTGGGTATAGTCTTCCGGTGGCAGTGCTGCAAAGTCGGATAGATATACGGAGGGGATGGGTGCTCTCGAGAGTGTCGTCTAGAGAAATTGTTTCAACGGTCTCCTAAAGGATCTTCTTTCAAGTAATAGTGCGTGTAACAAACTTTAAGTAAGCCTTTGAAATTGATTATAAAGAGACAATGTTCCATCCTCTTTTTCTTCAAGATTCTACGTGTAATACTTTCGTTTATAATTTTTCCTACTTGTTCTCCGTTTTGAAGAATTGACAATTTTCAAGTCATCTCAATTAAGTCGCCTTAGGTCGTCTCTTTAAGACCTTTTTAATGAACGAAGATTAGAGACCTCTCAAGATCGCTACACCACGGCTATTTCCCAGAAATTAGTATCCCGTCGAGGCGAACGCATGCCCACGGCAATCCAATTATGCAGCTCCTCCAATAACAGTCTACCGGTTCTAATAATTTCCTTTGTCCCCCTGCCGCTGCCGAAGGGATCAAAGTAAGTCTCACGCTCGTGATCGGCGTTAACGGAACACAGGCCCGGTTCGTTTCGCAACCGCGTATCCGCCCATTCGATGTTCAAAAACGGGATCGCCCGTGTGCTCTCTTGCTCAGATGCTCTCTGGATTCCTCGTGAAACGGCTGGACAACACGTACATGTTCTTCCACCCGTCGTTCAGGGAGTGGTTGATGAGAAGGGATGAGGGAGAGTCGACGAAATTCCTGTGCGACCTGAGGCTGGGTCACGCAGCGATCGCGTACAGGCTGTCGCGGCTCCAGGCACCGTTAGACGGCGACAAAGCGTTGGAACTGGGTCACCACATACTGAAGGCCCACGTTTACAGAGGCGTCGCGCCGTGCTGGCCTTCGCGTGATCTGCAGGTAGGCTCACCTGTTTGACGAAAAGATTGATCGGGCGTGGTCGTTCGCAGTACGAGATGAAATTATTCTATGATTCGCGTTTTTCTTTAGGCGATCTGGTTAGCATCCTCCACGGAGTGCGTCTCGTCCGCGCTCTGCACCCTGAGGAACATCTACAGCCCGAACGTGAAGGTGTCGAGGTTGCTTTTGCTGGCAGGAGCATCCCCAAATCACATCACCGAGTACCTGGGCAACGCTCCCGCTCTGTGCATGTACGCCCACGAAGGCTCCGTCGAAATGGTGTCCCTGCTGTTGGAGTTCGGCGCCGACGTCGAGCTGACGAACAGCCAAGGCTGCACCGCGCTATCGCTGGCTGCGGCTCGAGGACACTGCGACGTGGTCAGGAGGTGAGGAACCGAGCACCTTTCGCGCAGGAAGGAAAGGGACGAATCGATAATAACGAATGAAACGTTTGATCGTCAGGTTGGCTGCAGCTGGAGCGTCTTTGGGCCACGCGGACATGGCGGGTCAGTGTCCCCTGGTGCACGCTGCGAGGCACGGGAGACTGTCGGTGGTCGGCTACCTGTTGGCCTGCGATTGGGTGATTCCATCGGGCGAGAGCGAGCCCGAGAACTCGCAGGACATGAGCAGAGAGGAAGCCGCTCAGCAAGCCGTGGTAGCAGCCGCTGCTCAAGGCCACGAGTCCATCGTCGAATACCTCTTGGATATGGCCGAGGTCATCGTCGACCGACCCGACACCCTGATCGGCGAGACCGCGCTGACCATAGCAGCTGCCAATGGGTCCACAGCCACGGTTTCTGCTCTGCTGGCACGCGGAGCTAGGCCTACAGCTGTGAACGCCAAAGGACTGTCTCCTTTGATGCTTGCCGCGAGGGAGGGCCACTGGGGAACTGCTGAGAGATTCCTCCAAGGTCGGTAGATCCTGCTTCAGGTTCGAAAATATTTATTTCGAGGAGAAATGTAAAAAGAACTGGAGTTTCATGGTGGCTTCGCGATCTCGTCGATTCCAGGCACATTGTCCAGTAGCACTGACACTATTCTGGACGATGCCGTGACCCTTCTGGATCAGAGAGACCTCGCTGGACGCACCGCACTCATGCTAGCCGCGTCCGAAGGTCATACAAACCTGATCGAACTGTTCCTCGACAAGGGTTCCAAGTTGGAAAGCAGGGACAAAGAGGGGCTCACTGCTCTTTGCTGGGCCTGCGTCAGGGGTAGGCTCACTGCTGTGCAGAACCTCATTGACAGGGGCGCTGACGTCAACACCAGCGACAACACCGGCAGGACTCCTTTGGACTTGGCTGCGTTCCAGGTACGAAACTCTCAACATTATACTACAATTTTCAAAATACGCATTAGCGTTCAGAAAGACCAGAGTGGTCTTGGAACATCCCAAAAAACGTCTTTGGAAAAATTTGGGTAGAGACGTCGATTTGTTATGTAATGACCAATTGCCTTCGGTTTCTTTTCCTACGAAAGAAGTTTTAAATAATTTGTGAACGTTTTCAGGGCAATCCGAAATTGGTGCAGCTGCTGCTGGAAAAGGGAGCCGCGGTGGAACACGTGGACCTTCATGGCATGCGACCGCTGGACCGAGCCATAGGCTGCCGAAACATCCCCGTAGTGCAATGTTTCCTTCGAAGGGGTGCTAAACTAGGCCCGGCCACCTGGGCGATGGCTGCCGGGAAGCCCGACGTGCTTCTAATCCTCTTGAACAAGCTCCTCGAAGACGGGAACGTGCTGTACCGGAAGAACAGGCTGAAAGAGGCGTCGCACAGGTACGCGTACGCCCTGAGGAAGTTCCCCGTGTCGCCGGAAGAAGACTGCCAGGGTCAGGAGCACGACCACATGATGCTGCAGCTGCAGACGTTCGCGCAACTACGGCTGAATTTCTTGCTCAACCTCAGTCGATGCAAGCGCAAGATGAATGTGAGTTGATCCGCCAAGTTGACCAACTGCGTTTCCTCTTCGACTTTTCTTCTTTCTTGGACAAAAGACAAAACAAACACGTGTTCAGAGTAAAAGCGCAGAAGTTTCTGCTTTTAGAAACCGAATCTACAATCTCCGACCGAACTTTGTACATCAATATTTTATCTGCAGGATTTGGTTGTCTTTTTAAATTTATTTCTGTTCTTGTAAACTCTGTTATCTATCACCAGACCTGTTAGATGATTAAATCCCCGTGATTCGTGGTTGCAGGAATGTGCGGAAGCAATCGAGCTCGCTGACGAGGCTCTAAAGGTTCGGCCAGTGTCCTACGAGGCCTTCTACGCCAGGGCGAAGGCTCGCGTGGACTCGGGACTGCTGGAGGACGCTCTGTCCGACGTCCAGGAGGCTCTGCAGATTGCTCCACCTCAGAACAGACAGGATCGCCGCGTCCTCGTTGCCTTGCGAGATGAGATCATCTCCAGATTGGATGGTCTGGGTACCAGCAAAGGAACCTGCGACACTTCCAACAGGTCCAGGCTCCGGGCATCGGTAGACACTCTCACGGAACTATAAGACTCTGTCTTTATTCGAGGGACACCACCCACACTGTTTTGGACAATCGATTTTCTTTTGGCGGCGCGTCCGAGCCGCCCTAAATCGTACTCAACAAGCGCTCGATCATTTTCGAGCGATTGCGTCGTCTGTAAGCGAAACGAAATCGCGATCTCGCGAAACCTGGTCCTTCAGGATGCACTGTCTTTAGTTGAAAGAACATTTCGAAATGGGTCCTGAAGGTCGCACAGCGATCCTTTTATCGTTTCATTCAATTCTTAGTCGCGTATTGCACCTACTCGAAGAGATTCCTATTATCGCCGCTTCTAAAACGCGAAGCTGGCTCTATCCGTACTTCCGGTTGACGTACGGAACACCGTTTGGTCTCCCCCCCCGGAACAACTGTTTCGAACATTCATACGTCGTTTTTTTTTTTGGAAGTTCGAGGTATTATCGCGATTTTTATGTTAAGTTTTTTTTATGTTAATTAGTTTTGGTACTCGTGGAACAGTCTCGAGGGGTTTTCGGGGAGCAAACGGTATTCGAGGTACGTCGACTTCGTGCGCCTCTTTTTCTGCAATTGTATTGCATGACCGTGTAGGGTTTTGTTTTTTTTTTTGTACGATGATCTCGATCGCGGATCGAGCACAGAGTTTAATATATTGTAAGATCCCTAGGAAAAAGTGGGACCGGGCGAGCGGGACTCGAACCAGCGATCTCGAGATTCGCCGACTGGCCAAGTATCAGCATTTAGACGGTGTCCTAGCTTAAATCACAATTAAACTAATCTCAAGATGTGTAATGTATGTTGATAGCAATTTTAAATGATGAAGACATTCGACTGCAACTGATTAAAATTATTCGGTTGGCCAATAAGTTGTTGCGTTTTTTCCCCGTGGGTGGTAAAACAGAAGCCGCAATGACCTATTAGCCAATCTAATACAATAATTTTGTTCATTTTGATAATTTAAAGATGCCAATTTATGAAGACCTCTCGAAACGTTGGCATTGAAAAAACTATTGCAAGAAAATTTTATCTTTGGTAATCTCTAGGCTAGAACACCCTCTAAATCATCCCAGCCACGGAACCCTCCGACTTTTCCCAATCTAAAGCGTTCTTAAAGGTCTGGGGGTCCTGATCCCACAATATATACATTTTTCTATATATAAATAGTATATATATATATATATATAAATATTTGTATTATATCACGCGTATGATGATTGGTTTCTAGTGTCGTTGTAATTTAATGAACGTTATTTAATTCTCTTTCCTATTTCTCTCTCTTTCTCTCTCGCTCTCATCTATCTATCTATCTATCTCTTTGTTTCTCTCAGTATTCTTTTCTCCTTTTTTTAACAAACCACGCCGTGAACAATTGTGTGCACGAAACGAATGAAAATGAACAAAAAAAAAAAGAAAGAAAGAGAACGAACGACGAGCAGACTCCGTCGGTGACTGGTTCTCGATCGCGTGTATTCCATTGTTAGGAAATTATCCGATCGCCGACGAGAACCGTGTCGACGTACCCGCGCGACGATCTCGTCGATCAATGTATTTAGAAAACGGACTCGCTTTGACAAGCATTTAATTACACCTATTCATCCGCAAAACCAGGCCGCGATCCAACGATCTCGGATCCGATCGACGACCACCGATCGACGACCTCCCTCCGACTTGTATTTTTAATAGACAGATAATCGCATCC
Organism: Augochlora pura; assembly: GCF_028453695.1. NCBI lineage: Eukaryota > Metazoa > Arthropoda > Insecta > Hymenoptera > Halictidae > Augochlora > Augochlora pura. The sequence goes on along the minus strand of NC_135774.1, from coordinate 25,464,208 downwards.
GCTTGTTGCGATCTTAGTTGTCTCTGCACTGGAGGCACAGAGGTCCGAAATAAACGAAACTTTTCGACGAACCCGTCGTTTTCTGTTCATTTTCATCGCACGATCCGTTTACAGTCTACTTTTTGGGAGCCTGGAGAAGGGGAACGTGGCGTGCAGGTAAGGTGACATTTGAGAATTTTTGGAAATTTACTGTCGCGGAGATATACAGAATTTTTGGTTTCTATATTGTTCTTTTCATTTTTATGTTTACGAAAATTTTTAATGGACTAGAAATGGTAATCAATCTAAATTAAATATCTAGATGTCTTTACTTATACTGATCTTTTTTTTTAAAGAACCATTTCTTGGTCAAATTTAATAATTTCAAATTTTATTAATAAAAACAACTGCGTTCTTTTCCTCTGCATTTTACGCGATCGAATCTGAAGACAATACTATTTACAAAATGCGACGTCAATCGGTTGAATCCGAATTCTGGTTATCTCCGCGTAGAGGAGCTCACAAACGAGTGAATCGACAGCCGACAGATTTCTTTCAACTCTTCTTTATTACCCCGAATAAAGACGACTTGTTCGTTCGAGAGAAACGCTGTTTCCTCGACGCTGCCCCTTAAAGTAGTGTACATCGATTAGAGAATTCGTAGAGTGCATTACGGGTAGAATAGAACCGTGCGCGCGCGCTCGCGCGGCAACGCGCGACAATCCCCCAGAAATTTTCTTGAATATCGTAACACATGACACCGGAAGCTCGGAATCGGCGGCGATTCATCTCGTAAACACGACGACAACGCATGTAGAAAATAGGCTAGAAGGATCTGCACATCAAACGTGAAACGCTTTCGCCGCTCTCGACGGATCGAAAGCTAAGAGAGAGAGACCCCGTCACCGTGTCCATTCCTTCGTATTATCATCTTTCCACGATTTCATTTCTCGTCTATATATTACAGAATAATATCCTCCGAGAGTTTTTTAGTACCAAGTCACGGATTTTTGGTCTCGAACCCGCCGCTACCCGCGGTAGCCACAGTTTAAGTACACTTTAATCGGTTACGTATACATATACATATTATAATCACATGTTATCGTGTAATGCAGATGCCGTAAGAACAATCACAAGTTCGATTTATCCATACACCCGATACGTATATTCATATTTCTCATCGACTGTACATTATTGCGATCGAGCGGAAACCCGGCGTTTTCGTGGCTCGAGCGCCGCTTATCAAAATGGCGGCGAGCGCACCCTCGACCGCCGTTGATCGATTGTACAAAAGGTTTTCTCAAGTGAACGCAGGACCAGCGTAAACGGTGAAATAAAACATATTATACAACGAATAAAAAAAAAAAAGAAAGAAAGAACGAGAAGTCGAAATTATCGATAAACGAATCAGCAACAACGGAACATTTATCACCTGGCTTTTAGTTCTTGGGCGTCGGGGTCGACGGAAAGTGGCGTCGCTTACGCTTAAATGCGATTTCACTGTCCCCCTCGAACGTGTCCAAAACTTTGCAATTCGATCGCGTTGACGAACGTTAATTTTACATTGTTTTAATCGCCAGATTGGATCGAGGTGAGTGAATTTGTTAAAATCGGGGGAAACCGACGGACCAAATCGAACAGTTCGGGACGCGTTCGAAGCGGGGGACAAAATAACATCGTATAAAACGCGCGAAGAAAAATGTACTTTCAATTAAGCTGCATTCGAAACGGAAGCGACACGTCGACCCGACGATTTGTCATCTGGTATCTCGGTGAACCGTGGTTCGCGCGTGAACGAATCACGGTCGCGGAGAGTCAAAGTGCTCGAACTGTCTGAAGCCGCGCTGAAGCGAAAAGGTGAACAGGATCGGTTAACGTTATCCCTGCAGTCGTTCGCGCTGTAGGAATTACCGTCGAAGACCGTCGTTTGCAAGGTCTGCGACAGCTACCAGCACGAGGACGTCGAGGACAACGTCTCTGTTTACCATTCCTTCAAGACGCGAGACCCCAGTTCGATAGGGAAAATCGGTCGAGAACATTTCGACTAATTTTCTTCGAATGTCCTCACTGATATTGTGAATAGATCGGCAGACAGTTGTCCGAGCGATCGACGCGTTCGCGAGGCCTCGGATCCTCGATCGTCGGCTAGGTGCTAATCGGCAATCGTCGGAACGAACACCGGCGCGACAACCCGACGGACACAAGGCGCGATCGCGTCGCGCGGAATACGTGGACGGGACAACAGAGTGTCGAAGGCATCGCTGGAACTAGCGGACGAGGGTTAATGGGCCTTGTTGTAGGTGTCCTTGTTTTGGTAGCCCTGCACGTAGCCGGATTCGTCAGGTAAGTCCTTCCGGCCCGCGATCCCCTTGCCCTTTCCGGTCTGATCGAAGCGCTGCTTGTGGGAGCCGGTGTACTTGCTGACGTCCGTGAGCCTGTCCACCGCGGAGGCTGCCTTTCCGGCCTGGGGGTAATGAAAATCTCATTATAGTCGCGATAGTAACAGATATCAGGTTGTGTAACAAATCCGTTCGTGTTTTCTTGTAAGAAGATACAGTAGCGTGCGGTCGTTGACGCGAACGGGCTTATTATACAATCTAATTTACCCTATCCAATCGAGTTCAATCTACCTTGCCTTAAAGTAGACACTTCCAGCGTTCATTTAAGCTAAACCGCATAGAAACAGCGCTGCGAGAACGTATTTTAAAATCCATCCGAACTTTTACTTTCAAACCTTGCGGACCCCTCGACGTCACAGGTCGATTGCTTTTAATTTCTCAAAACGATCGCGCCGTTTTATTACAACACGATCTACCTTGCCTTAAAGTAGGCACTTCCAGCTTTCATTGAACCTAAACTACACAGAAATAGCGCTACGGGAACGTATTTTAAAATCCATCCAAACTTTTACTTTAAAAACATTGTAAACCCCTTGTTGTCAGAGGTCGATTGCTTTTAATTTCTCAAAACGATCACACTTAATTTCTCAAAACGTCTATCAACTACCTGTCTGAAAGAAGATACTTTCAGCCGAGTTTCATAGAAACAGCACCGTATTTCAAAATTCATCTGAACTCGTCTTTTCTTAGGTGTCGAAAGTCCACGGACGGATTTATTGCGCAACCTAATGAATAATAGATATCGACAATGGCTAACGAAAACGACATAGAAATGCTTTGCAAAGAATGCGCAGGAACAGGTATAAACAGCGTTTTGTCTTAGGTGGATGCAGAAGAGAATCGCCGCAGTGCGATTCTACAAAAAAAACGTGTCTACCGTGCATCTTAATTCTGGCTGCGTGCCAAAAGAGATTGGGAAACCGTGGCGCGGAATAGAAGTACAGGGAGAAATCTGAAATATGATGGGACAGAAGAGGATCGAACGGAATGGGGTCGCCGAGAATCGGGGTGGGGGGGAATACCGCGATAATTATTTATTAGCGACGGTTGGAACGGTCGTCATTGATCGGGTTAAAAACGGCGATGGAGGATTCGCCGAACGGGCGTTCAACAAATTGAAAAAAATGCTTCGGCTGATTAGGCAGAGGATTGCGATTCGTGGGCGTAGCCGTTCGCTCGTTTAAGATTTATTACCGTCGGCCGTGGCTCGGTAAGGTCGGGTCGCGATGACATCGTAAATCGTCGGTGTCGATAGCGAGGCAGACAAGGCCGTGAAAGGTAACGGGCGCGTTACCTTTGCCTAGATTAATTTATAAAATCGCGGACCAGCTTATAGGTATCGATTAACGTTTACATAATGCGCGGCCCCGCGACTTCGCCGATTCGCTACGTTGGCACGCGGTTGAGAAACTACTTGCAGAATTGGTACACGATACGAAATGCTCACCGCGGTGCTGCTCGTCACTCCTGGAGATCCGCAGGTTCCCATTTTCTTCTTCATCTCCGCCAAGTCGACCTTCTTCGCTTTCGCCAGCTCGTCCAAGAAGGCTTTGTACTGTTCTATCCCCAGCTTCATCGATCTGTTGACGGAAAATCGGCAGTGTTATAGGAGATCTATAGTGCTAACAATATGTTATATAGCGTTAAAAATTGTTCCATCACGTTCCAAAATAATTTTTACGTTGTTAAAGCTTTTTTCATTTGAAAGACTTAAAATATATTAAGTCGTATAAAATAGGAATAAAATGGGTAATGATCAGAAAAAATATTTAGATTTAAAACAGTTTCGAGTGCAAAGGGTTAATCTATAGTGGACTGAATACGCTTTGGATTAAAATCTTCAAACTATGACCAAAGGCTTTTGACCAGACTAATAAGAAATATAGATAGAATAGAAAATAGAATTTTCTAAGAATAAAAAAGTCCAAGTATTATTCCCAGACATATTCTTATTAATTAAAAATTGCTTTAATAATTAGTCAAATAATCGTATTCTACAACTTTTCTCTTCTAAAAAAAGGCACACAAAGTCAACCAGCAATAAACTGCGAATGCTTGAAAGAATTAAAAAAAAAAATTAAGAACGTCCTCCAACTGATTCAATTTTGCATAACGACGTGTTGTTGGTCGTAAAACCGATACAGCGATAAACGGGTATACTTGCTTCTGTTTTTTGAAGTAAATCCCCGTGTCGGTGGTGGTGATCTTCTTTCCGTCGATCACTCTGGCTTGCTTCATCCATTTGTCGCTCTGACTCAGAGTGATCAGCTTGCCGTCGCTCTTCGAGTCGCCGAATTTCGAGAAAGCTTTGAAATTGGCCACGAAGCTGCCGGGCTGGGCGGCGCCGGGACTGCTCGGCGTCGAGCTTCCGGTGTCATCTTCGATCTTCAAGTTCGCCGTTTTGTTCGCGACGGTCTCCTCGGCTGGCTCCTTATCGGCGTCGTTTTTCTCGACCTTGGCCTCGTTCTTCTCCGCGACGTGGTTCTTCTCGACCTTCTCGGTCTCGGTGTCGGTTTTCTCCGCTTGCATGCTTGGTCCTGGAAGTTCGGGGATCGTAAACCATCGAGTCGAAACGTCTTCTAAACGATCAACCCCTTTGCACTATCGCTCCTTTAAAATGCGTTGACTAGCACTTACATTTGTCTTTAACCCCTTGACGTACTTTAACGAGTCCGACTCGCGATGGAAATTACTGGTAATAAATAATTAAGTATGGTTGTTATTCTGTTCTTTAACACTTTACTTTTAGATATTGTCGAAATTTTAACGAAACAAAATTGATATTTTCTTATTGAAAGCATATAAAAATATAAATAAATAATAATTCAACTGAAAATGTAGAATGAGACTTAAATAGTTCCATAAATTAAAAAGGTGGAACATTTTTGACCCCACCGTGCTCCAAAGGGTTAAAATACGGCAAGGGGTTAATCAGACGCGCCTCGTCGAATTTACAGGAATCGACGCGCGGCCAATTAACTTTCACGGTCCGAATTGTTCGTGCGAAACTGTCGGCTGTTTTCGAGAGGTTCTGTAAACGTTTCAACGTCTTTTAAGACAGCGCACACAGAGCGCGCCCCGGTGATCGCGTGTCACGGTCAAGTTGAACCCAGGATTTGATACAATGTAAGAAAACGGCGCGAGAGAGGCAACCGTTCACGCTATTAGCGTTTGACACCCCGGTGACGTTTTGGGGTCAAGTAACGCGCGGATATACATATCGATTCAACATGATTCCCGTGTAGGCGCTCCACCCTACGCGCGGATTCACGGTGACGCTTTAACGAGGAATCGAGGGTCATCGATGATCGCGTCTGATCGACTGCTGCTGAATTACGCAAACACCTCGCGAGAGACCCGAGACCTGTGTACACCTAAATTCATTAATTAATACACAGTGTGCCGCACCTGTACGAGCCACGATTTACCTTTCAGTCGTTGGGGCAATCTTATCGGACGTTTATCGACGATTTTTTAATGCGATTCTGTGTTGACCGATCGACGTTCGTAGAATTTTATCAGAAAAAAATCACTCTTTGATTAGTTTCTAAAATTTTAGCGAATAGTGCTACGATTATTACTATTATTACTATTACGACGACGGGTTTTTATAGAAATTAAAAATTGGCTGCGCTAATTTTACAGTGCAAAGGATACGTAGGAATTTATTTCTATTCTTAATCATTTTAACGTGTTGAGAGTAATATAACAATAGCGCTGAATTCTTTCATTATTTTTACTATATTAAATATACTATGTACTACATATTATATTTAATATTAAATATTAAATATATTATGTACTACATATTATATTTAATATTAAATATTAAATATACTATATACTACATACTATATTTAAGTATGTATTTAAGCTTATTACCATAAGCGTATCAAATTCGCAGACTAATTTTTATCGTCCCCTTAACCAAGTTCGAGGCACAAATAGAACACGATGCGATCGTTCTTAAGTCTTCCTGATCGATCATTGTCGGTTTCCGGATCTCGACAATCAAATGCGTTACAATCCAATCAGCTGCTATAAATCCGACGAGCCGACAAGATTGCAGGTGTTATCTTTCGCTCGACAATACTGGCCGCGGGAACCCGTGCATCGCTGCACTTCCAAATGATTACGTTCTATCTGCCGGGCGGTGGTATCTCGTGGCCTGCTTCGTCGCGTCCGGAAGTATCGAGTCATCGTCGGAAAAAGAACGAATTTCATTACGCCCGAAAATTCATTACGGCCAAACATACACGTACATACACGCCTATGCATCTTCACGGTTATTTAAAAATTATTTAAAAATTATTTTAACGCTTTAGCGACCGGTCATTCGGTCGTAAAAATTTAGATCAATGTTAACCCCCTGCCGTACGTATTTTCTTCACAGTTACTGAGATTAGGAATTTTTATATTTTTATATTTTTATTTTTAGATCAGGAACATTAATATTTATTCCGTGCCTGTATTTACTAGAATACTTAAATGTTAATGACAAGAGATTAGAATTTTATTCCAATTTTGACGAATAGGATAACATCCATACTTAATAATTTATTACTAGTAATTTCCATCGCGTGTCGGACTCGTCAAAGTACGGTAAGGGGTTAAACCGTTCCTACTTTGATTTTATGTATTTTACTAATCGTGAAAGATATTTAATATTTCTAAGGTTATACGATAATATTGAAGCTCGCGGTAGTACAATATAACATATTTATTGCAATAATAGATAGAACATTAATGGTTACTGTGACAACCGATTTATAGGTTACCGGTCGGTGGAAAGAGCCGATTTATAGGTTAGCGGTCGGCAAAGTGTTAAAATTCAAGAACGGTAAATTATTTGTTCCGCCCAAAGAATTCCGCGACAGGCGTTTCGACAATTTCGAAATGTCCGTCGATTTAAAAATACCTATAACAAATGCTTCTACGTGACTGGGAATGACTGCGCTGTATCAACAGCCCCGAGCGATCGTTTTAATTTATGAAAGCCGTCGGGACGCTCGGACGTTAGACTTTGTCCAAGGGATTTCGACGGCGCCCGATTCTAAACGCCCGCGGACTCCGATGTGGAGTATAAAGGCCGCGTCGATGTTATTTCATGACTATAAATAGAGATTACGGCGGCCGCGAGTTAGCGCAATTATCAGGGAACAGGAAGCGGGGGGCTCGATTAAGTAATACCGATCAGGTGTCGACGTTCCTTAATGCGCGACGGGAATCTCGAGCTCGAAAACACGCGGGATTCTGCGACGTCGGGGCACTTTTCGAAACCTTATATTCTTTAACCGATTAACCCTTTGCGGGCGAGAGGCGACTATCGTTTCGCTTCGCAGTTCGGTGTTAATGTTAAGATAATTTCTATATAAATTATACGATTGTACATGGTTGCATATAATTGTATGTCAATTATATTTGTATTATATACAATTTAAGATAATTGTATATAATTGCATATAAACTGTATTTGCATTTAAGATAATTTAAGATAATTGTATGTAAATTATATAATTGTTTATAATTGCATATAAATTGTATTTGCATTATATACAAAGTAAGATATTTGTATATAAATTATATAATTGTATATAATTGCATATAAATTGTATTTGCATTATATACAAATTAAGATATTTGTATATAAATTATGTAATTGTATATAATTACATATAATTGTACATAAATTACACTTGCATTATATACAATTTAAGATAATTGTATAGAAATTATATAATTGTATAAAGTTGAATATAATCGTATACAAATTATATTTGTATTAGATACAGATTAAAATAATTTGTATACAAGACACTCGACACAGTTGAGAAAATCATTTCGTACTGCTACCTCGCTTGGTCGAAAAAGTCATCGTCCGTAAAGGGTTAATGCAACTGTATAATTAAATTGAATATCTCAATTATGCGGAATGAAATTGAACGAAAAGACACGGGGGCGATGTTTGGAGGGAACCTAACGGAGACCATAAGGAAGAAACCATTTTGCTAATAATGGACCGTTCTGAATAAACAGATACGTTCTGACGGACAGACTGTTCTCCGCACGGGCTGTTCGTGCAACGTCAATTTAAAAGTCCATTATCAAGATCGATATCGATATTAATAAACGATGCGCGCACAGAACATTGTTTCGTAAAATATTCTAAACTTTCTACATTGTTTCTGAACAGCGCCTCGACGAGCAAATATTTGAAATCGACGGATAACATTTCTCAGACAATTTTATCCAATTTAGACGGATCTCCAATCTTCGCGATCATTGTCACGAAAATATTCGATATTAACCCTTTGTACTGCGTTGTCCCATCTCAGGGAACAATTCTAGTATATGACTAAACGTTAAAGTTTAATAGCGATTTGCAACTATTTCTCGATGTCTACAAATTCATATAAATCGAATATTATTATAATAATATTATATACATATACATATATACATGTATAACGTATACTATAGAATAATATAAATGTTTATAAGCGCTGGTTAGGTAACATCCATGATGGCGCGGAGTGCGAAGGGTTAATATTAGCGAAGAATAGTTAAGGATGGAATTATTTTTTGTAATAAGGTAACACTTGAGAGGGCTGCTCTAAACTCACCGAATCACAGGTCCAGCAGAGAGAGGTTTCGGGAAAACCGTACGAGAGAAGGCGGCGTTCGAACGGGGTTCGAACAACGTCAAACGACGGAAGAACAATCGGCGAAACGGAATTGCCGTCCGCGAGCCGTACTCCCGACAGCTTGGTCAGATCGTGGGACACGGAGCCAGGAAACTGGACGGCTTTTGTGTACAACTCTCTCGGAAAGCTGTTGAACGCGCGATTCGGGTCGGAATCTGTGCCGCAAGGCGCATGTGTTCTATCGATCCCGCTCGCTCGGGGAGCACGCAGCAGTCACCCTCTCTCAATATATCTTCAGCGCTGCGTTTCACCCCTCGCTGCAGCCGAAATGAGAGCGATAGGGGGTCCTCGCTAACTACCGGCTCGACGTCGACCGACCGATTAAAATAAAATCGCCGTCGCCGGGCCCTCGACGATGTCCTTTGACTCCGCGGGACGTTTAATTAAGTCCGGCTACTTCTCTCTCTCGTAGACTCATTTCACGGCGAGACGTTTCACGCAGACCGAAACCGTTTCAGGAAAATCGGAACGATTACGACCATTGGAGAAAGAGGAACGAACGATTCCAGACATTTTGTTATTATCGATACGGCTGCGACGTGTTACGGAAATGATTCGGTCAATTTGTCGGGATCGAGAGGATTATCTCGCGACAGGAAAGTTGAAACGATTTGGTTAGTTCGTGAAAATCGAGACGATACAAATTATTTCGTAAGGATCGAAACAATTAAGTGATTTTATGAAAATAGAAACGATTAAGTTATTCCATAAAAATCGAGACGATTAAAATTATTTCGTGAAGATCGAAACAATTAAGTGATTTTACAAAAATTGAAAAGATTTAAGCAGTTCATAAAAATCCAAATGGTCGGGTCGATTAATAAAAACGTGGACGATTAAATAATTTCATAGACGTCGAAATGGTTGAGCAATTTTATAAAAATTATTCTTAGTAATGATGTATCTAATCAAGGAGACGATTACTTCTAATAAACTTTCAATCGAAATTCACGTTCCCTAAAGCATAAGAATACTAATAAATACGGATATTCTATAAATAAAAACTGGGTCAAATTACAATGAATTTCATGAGAATGAAAACAGTCTAGAAAACGAATTGACGATTGGAATAATTGTAAGAATTTCGATAAAAATGGCTACATTTCGCATCAGTCCTGATCTAATCGCTTCACAGTGACATCTCGTTTGCACCATGTTGCATCAAGACATTGCTAGATCGAAAGCTGAATCAATTCTGCAAATGTTGCCATGAGAATCTTTAATTGAAGCTCGCGCTAAGGAAATCCTCCATTAACTTTCATTGAAAATCGCGTATTATATTATACTATATGTTATTATATCATATTATATATTATTATATTATATTATATATTATATTATAAAGCAGAAATCAATTTAACACTTTACCGTGCATAAACATTTCTACATTGCCATAACATTAGCATTAAACAATATTTATTTCATATATTTTATTTACTTTACCCACCGCGAAATATATTCAATATCTAAAAAATGACATAATAATACCCCGATAATAGATAGCAAATTATAGGTTGCCATAACAACCGATCACAGGCTACCGATCAGGGTAAAAAGCCTTATTATAGACTATACCGTTCAGTAAAGTGTTAAGCACAGCTCTCAAGTGCATTTGTCGTAAACCATGTCGTTTCCCCTCCGGTTAAATGTACAGAATGTACATCAGATTCTTGTTCAGAAATTCGCGTGCGACGGCATCGTTAAGTTTGATAATGAACAACTGGCCGCGCGAGCCCGTCGTCCATTGGAAGAACGTCGATCACGGTTATCAGTGGCCAGCGAACGGCGGCTCGCAGGCCACGCTAGCTGGCTCTATTCGCATCGAACGCGCGGCTGGAAAAGCTTCTGGTCTCGCGACACACACTTGTTATCGGCGATTCCGTACAGTTTTATTTGGACATTACGTCAACCGCGCGTTACGACGCGCATCGAAATAGACGAGTTTCGTCACGAAAGGTAGACGCGGCGCGGCTCGCGAATGAGTGAAAACCGCGACGGGACGGCAATAACACCGCGGGGATCGACAATCGGTTACGCGATAATACGCAGGTAGTAAGTCGTAGACGCCGCTGGAAAGATAACAGGGAAATTCTGTAAACGAATTGATAGCGCCGCGCAGACTTGCTGTAGAATCGCTGCCAGGTACTCCGAGATAAGGATACCTTTAATTTCGATTAATTTGCGAACGTTCCTTAAGATCAGAATTCGGCTATTTTCATTTCAAAGGGGAGGACAGATCAAAAGAATACGAAAACAAGGTCGATGCATCAGCTGCAGCTGTACTGCGGATCTTCGTGCGCTCACCGCATGTGCAATGCGAGGAAGCTGCGGAAACAGGGAGCAGCACGAAGATCCGCAGTGATCATTCTAGCAGGTATTTAAACGCGTTGTTTATTCAACAAATTGCTGTGACTCGTTGCGAACGTTTCTCGCATCGTAGTGGAACTCGTTGGAAGTTCCTGAATTAATTTATCGAATTGGAAATCTATCCGAACGAGCACGCAACTATGTTAATGCGTGCATTGTTACGAAAGTTTTCGTAACCGGGGGCCGCGTCGAGTCGCCTCTGCAAATAATTGAATCGTTTGCGCGGGGAAACGGGCGTTTATCGGGTCGCATAACAATTAGCGGTAATGTTGCGTACGCGTCGGTCAGCTACGATCAATTTTGTACAATCGTTGGTGTTCACCTTTCAGTCAGCCGTCCCGCCGTGGTAATCCTTTGGCTCGGCGATATTTCCACGCACCCGGTATCGATCTTTCGGTTCGGTGCACCAAACGCGGGCTCTCGGTGTGGTATTCGTGGCCGCGTGCGGCACTGAGGTTCCAGCCCGGATGAGACTGTGAACGAAACTGAGCTTACTCTGCTACCAACGCCGCCATCATCCCCACCGCCGCTGGCAACACCTTCGACTCTGTCCCAGCTATCACCTACTTTCTTCAACCACGCCGGGAAAATCATTATTTTTCTGGCCACTGTTGTCCCATTCCATGCTTCCGCGCTGATAAAACATCCGCAACCCTTTTCGGATAACTGTGAACACGAAAACACTCGTGTTTGAACGTCGTACTAACTTTGAAGTATTTTGACATTTTTATCATTCACATCAACGATGTGTATGTTAAAAAATATTATACATTGATATATATTTAAAAATATTATACATTAATATATATTAAAAAATATTATACATTAATATATATTTAAGAAATATTATACATTAATATATATTAAGAAATATTATATGTGAATATATATTAAGGAATATTATATGTTAATATATATTAAGGAATATTGACCGCTGGAGAGATGTATCAGAAAACACAAAATCTGACTATTAAGAACAATTAACCCTTTGTACTCGCAGCCATTTTAATTCTAAATCCAAAATAGTTTCTTCTACACAGTATTTCTATTTTAAAGTATTATTGCATTCAATTTCATTACGATTTTAACAGTTTTTCTTTTTAAAATATAAACAGGACAATATAAACATTATTCCGATAGAATTAACAATTAACAACGTATAACAATTTTTAGTGATACCTCGGAATTGCCACTCGTGTGCAAAGGGTTAAAAACAGTATTATTAAAGATTAAGGTGAAGTAAAAATTTCTTTGATTCGGTAGAAAATTTCGAAATAAAAATATTGTTAATATTATGTCTTATGGAAAGTATGCTACCGGATACATCATGATAGAAAGCTCCAGCGATTGCTTCAGAATCGATGACTGTCGGAAACGTGCCCTTTGAAAATAGCTCTGTTAGAACTGGAATCGAGCTGCAGGGATATCCTTGACCCGGTTCCGAAGTCGAAAGGGTCTCGCGTTGACTTTTCTACGAGTGTACACCTGTAGGTACAAGTGGTATGACTCAACGGTGCGTCGTACCAGCCGGATGGTTTATACCTTCGCCACTTATATCCACCCCATTTAGCTCGAAAGTAAAACTTCGTTTTCTGTTCGATCGAGGCTATAGATGACGTTGAATAGGACGGCCAACCTATTTCCGACTGTCAACACCGAGGAAACTATGAATCAGCGCTCGCTGCATAAATTACGCGATGCCACGAATAATGGGGCACTATAAACATAATAAAAACTATCTATGTACCACGGTAAATAATAAAGGTGCGCCAGCTGACAAGCTTGCGCCGATAAACGAGTTTACGATGGTCGGAACCGGTGGACTGTTGATCAAATAGAAAGCCAACTGTTTGATTAGAGATTCGATTGCGTTGACGGCGACATAAAGATATTAATAAATGTTTGTCTATGCGTTTATGTGGTTATCTTCATTGTTTAGGTATGATGGCGTACAACGAGGACGGAAACGAACGATTCCAAGCTGAAAGGTGTTGTATTTATTTATAAACGATGGCGTAACCATCTGATAAGAGAAAAGGTGTGCGGGGACCGCAATTTATTAAAGCTTCTAGCAAATGAAGGCGTACGCGAGAGTCTCTAAATAAATATGACAGCTGCCGTGCATAATATCGCAGTGTAGCTATTGTCGAGTGAAATTCTCATTCAGCCGAAGGACTTGTTGCACGGTGCATATAAACGATAGGCGCTTGTTGCACGATAATGTGCGCAGTAGAATGAGACGACCGCGATCAGACAACCAGCCGACAATGCTATCGATCAACCTGCTCGAGCCTATTGCCAATAAAACGTCCCACATTCGTACAGTTACCGAAAAAAGTGGCTAAGCATTGTGCGAATCGAGTGATTACAACAAAAAAGGAGTATTGTTAAACTGGAACAAGAGCAATTAATAATTGCAGATGGCAGGTCAGCGTGAACGCGATGGCAATGAGTACGACTCAAAATTTAATCTTATCAATTCTTCTTCTTTACAGTTTGTACTTCTATATCTTTCTTACGTTTTTTTTCTAAATTGTTTTATTTTTTAAAATTGTAATTAATGTATAGTAATAGAATTCATATAAACCGCAAAACAGGCGCCAGTGCTGTCACTTGTGGCAATATTTGGAACTTTATTACGACGTTCGCACAGCATCCGCTGTCATAGCGGTAAAAGGCTCAAACAAAACTCATACACTGTTTAACAAATTTGTCTGTTGGTAAATTTGACTAGCAGATACGGCGTTCTGCCGCTGCTCCAATTAGCGCTGTATGGACGTCAAACTAAACTTCATTTTCTGTCCACAAGATGTATCCACTGTAACGGTACGGTTTACGCAGTGGATATTATTCGTTACTTTGTATTCTATATTGAATTGCGCGTTATTTAAAGATATTAAAGAAAATGGATATGAAATTAAATCACTATAAAATAATATGGAATTTATGACTGCTGACATTTTTATGAATTTGTTTTGGTAACAATACAATTCTGTAACGTTCAATATATTCTATCCAAGCCTTCCACATCCTTCTTCTTATCTACGTCTCCATTGACATTAATTGAAGTTATTCTTAACATCGTCCGGTGTTCTCTCATAACTGTAAGATAAACAGATGTCGTACAACTTACTTATGACAAAGCAACTACAGTGTCTATAACTAACAGTCACTTACAATTCAATCTGCGAAATTGTTTCCTCTTTCTCATTCTAAAACGAGTAATTGTGTGGGACAATGTTTTCTGTACAACCGTTGCATAAACTGATACCAGTTCCCTATTTAAAACTGGCCTTCCAATTAAGGAGAAATCTTTACCACCAACAACTAATACTTTCTCTAATTTTATTTGCTCTCCTGGTTGGGGTGGCCAGTGGCCGCTAATGATTATGACATCACTTTCTGTTACTTTAAATTGTTGTCCTCCAACATACACAATTGCAAATAAACGGCCAGTTGTGTTGGTAGCTATTTGTTTGTTAATTTCACTTATCACAACTGAAAATAGAAACGATGTTATAAATATGCTAACAAAACGAATGTACGCATTAATTAATATGTGCATATAAATATCTACCAGAAGCAGCTTGTTCCAGTTCTTTATCGTCTTCAACGACTCTTTCTTCAACACTTGGTGGCTGACGAAACCAGGGCATCTGCTTTATTGTTTTGTATCCAGCTACTTCCATATCCCATAATTTCAATGCTGTAAAATCCCAAACAACGGATATAATATTTACCACTGTCAAAGAATAATTATTACAGAATTATACAAATAAATATCAATCTGTTGTCATTTTATCGTGTGATACCAAAATCGATACGAATCGTTTATACATTATTATATCTCTTGTAATATTTGTGATTGAACTCAAAAACGAGGTTATGTAACCTCAATTTGCATGTAAACAAAAAGTAAGTAATTGTTTCTTATGTTTAAACGATAGATCTACAAACCTGGATAATATTGTTTATAGACTGAAACTGGTTTAATCCTTCTGATACAGGTATTCGTGGCAAAATTAAATAGTCTCGAAAAACCGGCCAGAGTCGCCATGATTTACACACGCATATGAGAACATGCAAGTATGTACATTTGGTTGATATGTATATAGTTCGGTTCAAATCATCGTGCTAAAGAGGCGAAACTCCTATTTGAATCTTTGATTATCCCATTCTTAAATTGTATGACCTTGGCGTATTACATACTGAACATGTATGTATACCGATAATGTAATTAATTATTTTTACTAATATAGAACAAAGTTTGCATCCGTTTTAAGTTAGTGTTGAAGTATAGGAATCGTGAAAATTAATACGAGTAGGTCTGAAATTACGTTTATACGTTTATTAAAATTTACTTAGAAATGCGCACGCATGCAGATTCTACTTATGGACGCATGCGTATTGAAAGTTACGCTAGTTTTTAAAAACCGTCGAAGTTTCGTTTCTTTAAGAACGTTGTGTGACGAAGAGATGTCGTACGTGTTCACGAACAGTTACTTGTTATGTTTAGTCGTTGTGTTGTGAAAGAATCGATGACCGTTGAATTATCGTGAATTGTTCCTGGTGTTCTCAGTATTCTGGCCGTTTTGAATTATGCAGTTTTATAAGGAGAATCTGCTGTCGCCTGGACAACTGAAACGCCTAAGTGAACACAAATACAGCTGCACCACCAACAGTCTCCTGGATGGGCTACTTCAACCCTGGTGGAACTGGCTAGTCAGCAAAGTTCCACTTTGGCTTGCGCCCAATTTAATCACGATCCTGGGTCTCATTGTCAACATTGTGACAACTTTGATTCTTGTTTATTATAGTCCTGATGCTAGGACCGAGGTATCATTTACATAACCTATTACTTCGCGTTACACTTCACTTCCTGTTTTCAACAGCGTTTGAAACCACCGCGTTATTTAAGTGTCCAATACATTTTTATACAGGGATCGTATTGCGGGGATCTCTATTGTACCGTCTGCATGTGACAATATATATATAATTAGCAGCTCGAAAATATAACTGGTCATATAGAATCATAAATATTTAAATGCATTGTTTAAATTAGACTCGTGTATTTATAAAGTTGTATATGCATAGTTCATTTGAATGAACATGAATTCATGTAGGCAGATGTGACATTACATTGATATTTCAGGCACCCAGGTGGGCATGTTTCCTGTGTGCGCTTGGTCTATTCATTTACCAAAGTTTGGATGCCATAGATGGCAAACAGGCCAGAAGAACAGGTACTTCGACACCTCTGGGTGAATTGTTTGATCATGGATGTGATTCCATATCAACAGGTATGTAGCTTGATAATATCAATTATGGAACCATCTAATTTAAGGAATATATTTTATATTTATAATTATTATTTAAGTCAATAGTTTTATCCAAAGTATTTACAGATATTAATTTTAACTATAGGTAATGTTTCCTAATAAAAATCATGACACCTTTATACTTTTAGTGTTTGTTGCTCTGTCAGCATGTATAGCAGTACAATTAGGATATTATCCAACATGGATGTTTTTCCAGTGTTTTTGTGCTATGACACTTTTTTATTGTGCTCACTGGCAGACATATGTTTCAGGTAATAATTTATTTATATATATATTAGAATTTCAGCTAAACTTGTATTAATTTTAATTACAAATGTTTTTAAACAGGGTCACTGAGGTTTGGCAAGATAGATGTCACAGAAGCACAGTTTACAATTATAACTATTCATCTTATTTCTGCATTCTTTGGACCTAAAGTGTGGATGATGGAGGTTGTATCTTTTCTTTTTAACCGTGACTTGTTATCTTAAAATACAATATATATACATAACTTTAAAATATTTTATGGCAATTAACAAGTACTCAGATCTATATACAAAGCTGACTAATTTTTTATAGAAAAATTGATTAAGCTTTGTACTGATCAGTTGCCATAAAAGTTTAGTTTTCTTTTCAGTTCTTAAAGCAAGTTTAAGCTTTGTATGACATTCATGTAATAATGAAACATACAATCTTTTAAGGCACAATAGTAACAGTTACAGCAAAAGTTTTAAAGGTTGCAAACACAAATTATAGAGCACAAAATATTACAAACTCATTAATTGCTCATCAATGACTGGCTACCATGACATCAAACTCATTCATTAATTCTATTTGAACTTTCATAGAATTTTACATGTGTTTCCTTTGTTGTAGTAGACATTCACTCATTCATATTGTTATTTACTTCGATTAGTAAACAGAATGAATTTGTTATAGAAATAAGCACTATAATAGTCGCAGGCAGTAAATTAGTAATTTTGTAATTGAAAGAAAATGCTGTATGTACAAGTAAATTACGCGATACGCGGATCATTTTTGTTTCATATTCTTTATCTCAAGACTCATGAAGCATTCCAAAAAATATTTAAATACTTTTTTATGCATGAGTCTAATGAGGATATTTCTTACAGATACCATACATAGATGGTTTTATGTTTAAGTATTTAATAGGAGTAATGACAGTGATTTGCGCACTGTACAATTTGTATTCCATCTTTTCGGTGATTTTCACCGGAGGAGTGGGCAAGAATGGTTCAACTGTGGCTGTAAGTTAGTCAAATTAGTCTTTTGTTTTTTGGAAATATGGAAATGGGAGCAGCATGGCATGAGGAGCGACGCTGAAATTACTTTTTTTGCTATGAGACTTATTACCTTAACATGCATTTTATTTCCAAATTTAATACTCATTTATCCTCCTTCATCCAGTTCATTCTTACTTTCCCAACATTTCATCGTGTCTATAAAAGAAAAATACATCGCTGGCATTTACATGTACAATTATCAAACGTTGAGAATCATTACAACAGAAGGAATATATTTTTAAGGTGATACTAGAACATACCCTAACAATTTACAGTTACATATAAAAATCCAACCGTAACAATATTTGTGTTTTCTTTTCCATATAGTGTGCTTTTGAAACAATTTCCACAGAAAAAACTTAAAAATCATTTTTGACAACGAGTTAGCTTAAAAATTTAATTTTTTTGGAAGACTTACACTACTCTCCATGATCATAATTCATTTATTTAATACATAACTATTAACTTTGACTGTAAGCTCAACTATTTTTCATAGAGAATCAAAGAAAAATTTCATAGAAAATAGTGACAGGAAAATAATAAGTAAATTCTGTGCCTTATAGTTAATTCACTCTGCAGTTTCCTCATGCCTCGTAATTTATTTTTATATTATTTTGTGCAAATAAATGAACCACAAGTGAAACTGGCCCATTGAAGATGTATCGATTAATCATCGAAGATATTATAATATGCCATAATATAGGATAATATAGGATACAATTTATCGACTTAAGTAACTGAATAATTTTTCTTTAATTTTCATAACAAGCGAGATTTTGTGCATTTGTTTAGATACCAGGGCTCGGTGTAGGCACAGTGAGTAACTACGTAGCAGTGATATTTTATGCTGGCTACATTCATGTATTCCTTGAATTCTGTAAAGTGTTTGAGTCTGGTGGGATTGGAAAGAATGGTTCCACAATTGCAGTAAGTTTCACAAACTAAAAAGTGACCGATTGCATACACACAAAATTTTTATATTTTTTGCCACTAGTATAGCAATGATGTCTTTCTTCTTTCATTCTGCTTGCCTATTTAGACTGTTGGGTTATATTACTGTTCATGTTCAGAATAGTTTTAATGCATTACTAAATTTCTGTCTCATTTTTATATATATATATATATTTATATATATGTATATATATATATATTTATATATATGTATATATATATATATTTATATTTATATATATGTGTGTACATTAATTTTTCTATTATGAATATTATTATTGTGGTGTGTCAGAATATAAAAAGATGTTGCTGATAAACTATCATCGACGAACGAAAGTGCTATCTCTTCTGTGCACACTTACCTCCTACTCTACTTATATGCTTGAAACTGTTACTTCTCAGTATCTTACGTTCAGTACAAAATATCGTTGGTTGAAGTAAATACTTTTGTTTATATTATCAATATCGGATGTGGAAAACTACTTTTCATTTCATTATTAATTCTTGTAATAAGATTCTAAGGTGGAACTGTTGTTGAATTCTTTTATATTAATTCATACAAAATGATACAGGGGCTTACTTTCATATTAATAGTATGTATATATGAAGATAATGTAAATTAAAAATCTAATATTATAATAATTTGAATTGAGCTTATCTAATTCCGTATATATTAATGCAGACAAATCGAAACGCATTTGGAAAGTTTGAAATTGTTTCAAGAGCGAGAAGTTTTCACCGACGTGTGATATTGTTGCATCAGTGTTAGACATTTAGTTGTACATCGACTAATGGAAAGGTCTTTCGTGTCCTTGCACAGTTGCCATACACTGGCACAGAGGTCAAGGTGTTTCCATTATGGGCTGCTGTGGGCATCGCTATAATACTTGCACAGAGCAGCATATCCGTCATTCTAGCCGGTGGTGTCGGAAAAAATGGCTCCACCGTAGCAGTAAGTCGGTTTAGAAGTCATAGGATCATTGTGTAGTGCACTTTGCGTCTTATGTTAATTTAGGCCCACTGTAGATCAGTAAATATGACAGTTAAATTACTCTATTTTTATTGAGGTCCACATATAAAAATGCCCATTCATGTATTCTCTATATTTGTAATGTAGTTACAGTGTTTTAAGTGTTGAATATTAAATTGGAGAACTAAATTGAATATTGATCAGCAATTTATCCTGTATGAAGTATATTATATATTTCGTGGGTCTAAATTTTGCAAGAGCATCACACAGAACTGTTTACTGTATCTTTGTGTCCACTTTGGTTAACACCTTCTCCTGTGTATCTGTGAACTTCCGTTGGAACATTGAACATGTTGTCCCTCATCTTTAATTCCTGTCCACAGTCTGCGCATTTTCATATACCTTAATACTGTTAATAGCTTTAAGACGTTGCATAAGTAACTCTAATTGCATGTGTACTTAATTGCTTTTATATTTAGTATAATCTTAGTTGCTATATACTGCTATTTAACATTAATTTACTGTTATAGATATAGTATACATATATTTTCTTTGATGTGCCTTGAACTTTTGTATTGATATATTGAATATATTATTCTTATGACGTTTGTGCTTCTTAATATGAAATTTTCTTGCTATTAGCAAATTTATTTTATGTAGAAATAGAATCTAATAACTTGTTAGAAGCAGCTTGCCTTGTCTATAGTTCGGCTTCTTTCCAATTTGTTTCTTAAAATTGCCGGATTTTATATACTATATATATTCTATGAATACGATATTTAACATTGTAATAATTCATTTTATCATGGATCAATTACAAATGATTAGTTGCCATCTTAAACAGTCATTAGATTGAGAATTAAGCCAATATTCTGTTCAGTGTTAGTAAAGTTACATAAGTATTGAATGTTCAATAATATCGTCTATTTGTGAAAGTGTATAGTTCATAATAATTAGCATACAAGTACACTTCTGTTTTCT
The DNA here is from genome assembly GCF_028453695.1 of Augochlora pura. Taxonomy (NCBI): domain Eukaryota; kingdom Metazoa; phylum Arthropoda; class Insecta; order Hymenoptera; family Halictidae; genus Augochlora; species Augochlora pura. The sequence goes on along the minus strand of NC_135774.1, from coordinate 25,443,235 downwards.
CTGTGAAATACGTGCGACCGATTTATTCTTCATAATGTTTACTCGGTTTCAGGGAACATCAGTTTTATCTCCAATTATTCCATTTAGTTTTGTGGTAGTACCAGCTTTTATAATTTATAGAAAAAGTGCTGAGCACGTATATGAAAGTCATCCTGCATTGTACATACTTGCATTTGGAATGGTTGCAGCTAAAGTTACCAATCGATTAGTGGTAGGTATAATTGTGTCCTCTCTTTCTATCTCTCTATTATTTCTTTATAATTATTTTACTAAGAATAGCACATTCAATATTTTTCTGACATTTCGTTTATTCGTTATTGCAGGTTGCACATATGACTAAAAATGAAATGCAATATTTAGACAGTTCGCTGATTGGACCAGCCATGCTGTTTCTGAATCAGTATTTCAATTTCTTTATCAAAGAATATTATGTTCTTTGGTTGTGCTTTGTAAGTCTTTCATTATACCTCCATAATACTTAGATGTTTCTCATTGAGCTCTTTCGAATTTATACTATGTACGTTCTCACACTTCCTCTGTTTACGCACGTGTCTAGATTTGGGTTACTCTGGATTTACTCCGGTATAGTTCTCAAATTTGCCTTGAGATCTGCGATCATATGAAGATCAAACTATTTAGGATACCATTAGCAGATCATCGAACGAGCCAGGTTTCTAGTGCAGCTGAAAAAAATGGTACTAGGTCCTCATGGTACTGTAGGCCCCCACGTAACAAATTGCTAAAGAAACATCACTAGGATTTATTTGTGATAATGAATGTGCTGTATAATTCATTATATGTATAAACGAAAGAGAGCTGAGATTTAAAAGAACTTAACAATTTGTTAAGTTGTTTGTTATTGTGACTGTACATAAAAAGAGAAGGAAGGAAGTTTGAATGGTACAGTTCATTTATTATCACATTAATTTATAAACACGCCCTATTTGATTGAATATAAATAAACAAAGTCTCATCAACAAGTTGGTTAAGTAGTTAATCACTGTTTGCCGTTGATCTGCCGTCAACAGGTACAATATCATGAACCTAATGATCAGGACTATAACTAGATAAAATAAAAGAGTAGAGTACACGGTACGTTATATTGAAAAGAAAAAGAAATAATACGCTGATTATTCATTGAGAATAATTGAACGAAAAGACATGACATAAATTTTAAGTAGTTATATCTTTATATCTTGTTAATAAGAGTTACAACACTTTTATGGTAATTGAATTCAGTCATTTGATGTAAATTATTTACTTAACCTGTATCTAGTAACAATCGATACGAACAACAAGGTTCTTTTGCGATGTTGGAGTAATGAAAATTTGATTTTGGAAAATGCCAGGAATCTGATGTTTCTATAACTATCTTTCTGTTACTATAATTATGATTATGATCTCAACAAAGAGTTCATTTATATTCACAAGGAACATAATCCTTATTTAAACCTACAATTCTTAATAACAACTGACATGTATATAGATTTGTAATGCAGATATTCCATTATTTACATAGTCAATTATAGCAGAATCCATTTGTAGTGTAAGAAAGAAAACTACCAAAGATAGTCGTTTCAATCTAAAGGAATCCGTGTTTTTTTTCTTTTTCTTTTTTTTTTAACAAACATTTTTTAATGTCAGAACTATATGGAATTGAAGGAATGTTACATATAAAACACAGCCAATGTTCTTAAGAGAATAACTCTCTTTATTTCATTCTTTGGAAGATTGTAAACAAAATATGTATATTTCATATATATGTATTGGATGAAGACATTGTTTATCTTCTTTTTTATAATTCTAAGTTAATATTAGTGTGGCCTTGGCACTTATTTATAATTGAAAAATATAGATAAATTTTTTGCTGGATGGTTACTGTTTATTAAGGAATATGGTGATAGTATATATAAGAAATATTTAATTGGGAAAAATATAGTATAGAACTAAGAAAAATTGAGTAGTCTCAAGATTTGAAAAATAAATACTAAGCATGGCAGAAGAAAAATTATTTTGTATTATTTACAATTTGCAATTATCGTTCTTTCAATACATTGCATTATAAGAAATATACATTTATTTTATTCGCGCATCAATTTTGTCGTGAAATATGCCAATTTGTGAGGAGAATTACTGTTACAAAAATCACGTAGCATATTCTGAGAATTTATCGAACAGGGAATAGAAAAGAATAACGTTTAGTTTATATAATGATCGAATAGACATATTAATATATTCTTTCTGCTAGAAGAATTTTTATAAAGCTGTTAAGATTATCAGGACGACAATACACCTAAGAGGCTTTCCTGCAGTCTGGCCGGAAAATAAATGTGTATCTTATTAGACATATTGCTAATGTACCGTACTTTGGTTTCTGTTCGCAAACTGTAATATACTGTTTCGATAAACGGTTTTTCTATCACGTGCTATCTTTCATTTACACGTTTTCATTAGTGAAGCTTAATATTATGACAACAAAGAAAACTTCAAAACTACTTCCCCGTTCTCCCTTCTTTAGATTAAATCCATATTAATCCTTTCAAGATGGTTTGCAAAGGTGACTCTAAAAATGAACTGAATCTCATTTCGAACAGTAATCCGCATGCTGCATTATTGTCTCATTTCTCATGTAGTCAAGTCATGGAATTCAGGTATCTCCGTGATATAAATTTAATTACGTATTCGGAAGTACTGTAAAAATAAGTAATCGAAAAAATCCTGTGCGATACTTGAATTTCTAATTTTAACAACCGCATTACTATTAGTTTATAACTTCATGCATGATACATTAAATCACATTACATGTAGCATGGAATCTTTACACGTACTTAATTGTGTTTCTGCTATTGTGGAAGAAACATATATTTATTGTCATTTATTAATTGAAACTAATATTCTCCTATGTACTAATCTAAATTATGAACCAACCTTTTTAATATTTACAATTATAGAAATGAATGGAATTGAAGTTTGAGACAAATAGAAACCAATGTATCTTTGAAGTTTGTGTAACTTGTATAATAAGCAGTCGAATGTGTTCTATAGCCTATTTTCATAAATAATTTTAGTATGCGTATTATAATTATAATTGTACCCTCTAAGATGGTTACTGATAAGATGTGGAACTTTGATTTTATTGCTTGGTCTTGCGATACTAATTATAACGTTCGTGTTAGGTAAAGAGTTTGGGATAGAAAGTGCTTCCCTTTCACAGTGATAATGAGATATGTGATTCCACAATTGAGAAGATAATGGCATGTAAAGATTCAGTTCGCACGTATCTCTGCCTATAGCTTGGTCCTAATACCTAATCGAGTGCGTTCAGGACATTGCACCAAAAACTACCCCCCAACAGTATTATTCAGGCGTTCAATGTGATTCTTCACACAATTTCTGAACTCGGTCATTGATTGATATATAATTCAACAATTGACTGTAGAAAATAAAGGGTTCGGCGTCCATGACATGTTCTCAACAAGTAGGTTTCAATGAGAACTCTTTCGTTTCTGTTCCAATGTAGGAACAGTTTAGCATAAGAGCGCAAATGTAGATGTAAAGAAAAAGAGTATCATATTTTTTGGACTTGAGTGGCGGCCGATCCCCGATCAACATTATCGTTGCAATGAGTGGTCTGTTACAAAAACGGGTATAGCTGTCTAATATAGTGTAACATATTGCCTACGTATGTGCGAATAACATTTTAATGCCTGACGAGCATAACACAGTTATAAATTCTGAGAAACAGTAGTTCCTAATGGTAGTTTTTTTTTGTGCCTTTGTGTAACTTTTTCAGTGTTTGAAGTAATCTTACGTAAGCAAAGAAAGAAGTAATCTTACGGAAGCACTTGAAAAACTTTTGTATATTGTTATAGGCTGTTGATAGAATTTACATTATGCGGAGGTATTCGCACATGCCCAAAACTTTTGTTCTTATTCGTTGGTATGCATGAATAGTTTTGTTCACAGTTCGCATGACGGTGGAACAAGAGCCTCTGTTAGACGGTGAATATCATCACGGATCTGACACTACCCTCGACCTATGACAGTTGCAAAAGTATTCATCGGCGTAGAGATGATTAATTAAACATGTAGGGTGACACAAACATCTCTACCTTAACATTTAACATTATCATACATACAATAACGCATAAAGGAATAACAAGTGGCAAATTCTATTGCAACATGTTCCTTGATAGGTGATCAAGAGATTTTATATATGAAAGAAGTAAACCACAGGAAGAGACAAAGGACAGATTTGTTTGGTTTACTGTTGTAGATGACGGGAGAACAGTTTTTAGATGTATTTATAGTGATAGACACGGGACTGTCTAACAGTTCAAAGGTTTTAACGTTAGCAAGCTATCATTATGCTTGCTGCAGAGATTAATGTAATGTTAACTGAGAAGTACAATTTTATTACTGGTGACTGACTATGAAGTAGTTCTTGTACAGCCATAAGTACTCGCGAAATAAAACTTTGTTACTGTTAATACAATTTTACAAAACAGTAGAATCAAGTAGCAAAAATTATTGTTCAAATCTTGCACGGAAGTGCCTCTGTTCCGTACGCGTGCAAGTTGAAACAAAAAAAAAAAACAATAATCGAGTATTTTTCGTTTTCTCTTTTTTTTTTATTAGAGATGTTCCCTATAGATGAACACGAAATTTTGAACATAATAAAACAGGCATTATTTTTGTCAGTTATTATTAAGGAATGGTTGCTCCCATTTCGGCGGGCGGTGCATGGCACTAAATTGAAAATGAATATCCACGTCGATATGTATACTATTTAATAACGAAAGTAAAAAACGAAGGTGATAATTTTGTATTGATACTTATTGCGTAAGACTTGTAAACGGTGTGGTGATAATGCTTAATTCGAATACTTATATTTATCTACGAACGATTTGTATTCATCTAATTAGTAAGATAACGTATTTGAATCCGAGCCGTTGCTCGAGGAGATATCACATTGTTGCATTATCCTTAATACAATTCACATTTTTTTCTTCGATCGTTCTTTACACCTAATCGAGATTAAGAAAAGCAAAGGAATAAAGTATCGGATAAAAATAAAAGTTCAGATAAAGAATATTATAGATCCCGTTAGAGGGATTAAAAACCATGTAAATTATGTAAAATAAAAATTTCGAATGAAATTTCAATCGTTGTTCAAGTTGTTTTAATTAAAACTGTGTGCGGATTGCTTTTCTATCGGAGTGATCAGAACAATCCGAGGCTTGTCCGAAGCACTTTCACACGTTCAAAAGTGGAACGAATTCGAATAACGATTAAAAAGTTTTGCACCCCTTCGCGGGAGTGAACTGGGTCAGCGATAATCACTATTTCCCGGGAATTCGGTCACACATAATATGTCAGTACACCTCGATAAAAATCCTTATTTATGACTTCTATATTTTATTCAAATTGATGCCTGGCAGTTCATTTGCAATTAGCAATACATTACTTTTAAAATCTGTTTATTGGCATCTTTATTAAAGGATATCATTGGACGGCGAATTTTATGCACTTCTGACAAAAATTATTTATCATTTTCAACTTACTAAAATCATTTAAAAAATTAATAAATTAACATTTGCAATAAAGGCAAACAATTTTTATTTTGCACAAATATCCGCTGTCCAAAACGCTTTTTCGTACAGCTGCATCCAATATATTGGATCGTGCATTTATTCCAAATGTATTTGATCATGTACATAAATTTTTATTAATGTACATAATAATCATCATAAACAGTTCGCAAAAATTGTTGTAGCTCTTGTAAAATAGTTTGGCGTGTGTACACAAACTTTTCTATACGCATTTGTACATACAAACATTGTACGCAATGTTAATATGAATATACAACATTGTAGGAGAATATTATTGTTAATATTAGTTTGTTGGGGTCTTTGAACTTGCTCGACCTTCCCAATTCGTAGGTACAGGTGTACGCGATAAATAAAGGAAAACAGGGGGTTGTTTGGCGTTGTAATAGCAAGGTACGTGATCAAAGCAAGAAGATTTGTGCAAACATGTTCCCCCCTGTTTCCACCCCTAGACTGGATGGCTCGTTTTTGCCGAGTCTGAGGACCTCGAAGATTCGTGACCGAGCCACGTTTCACCTCTTACCCTTGTTCGACTTGGGCCACCCTTTGATATGCTTGGCCGTCCCCGATATCACACCCCCAGGGGCGTAGCCCCTCCACCTTGCCCTTGATACTCTTACCGTACCGAATTCAATAGAGATTTTAATTCGATGCACGCGCCCACCTTTCTCCAACCCCTTATATTTATCCGTAACCATCCGTTCATTATCTTCTTGACTGATGGCTGACTTATGCCAACATGCATGTTCATTATCAATTTTTACATCTGTCCTCGAAGTCTACTTTCACCTGAATCCCGTGTTTCATTTTATTCGAGAAACGTGCACATGCGTGCTTAATTAATGTTGGGGGTTGACGTTTGTATTTAACGAAAACAGAGTGAGTGTGCCTGCTGTAAAATTGAATTAAATTGTAACAAATTGATAAGATTCTCTAATTGTTTTTTTTTCTGGAAATTTTAATTTATACTTTTGCAAACGAAATTGTGCTAGTTCTGAAAATTTGAGCGAAACTTTCGAATTTGCCAAGATATGGGAAATTGTTCGTTAAGGTTTGTTTTGGCAATTGGCAGTGTGTCATTCAAGAATAGTACGTAGTACACTGTCCCGTACGCATGTGCAGACAGGGTGTGTGTCTCAACGAAGGTAGAACACTACCGATTGTGGACAGTCCGATCACGACAGTGGCAAAGCACTTTTCGCTAATGTATGCACTCTATTTAATAATTGTTAGTTATTGGAATTGGTCTACGAAGATAGATGTCCTTGCAACGATATGCAATTACCTTTGAGGTCCTAGCGAATATAGGATTACTGGGAGCATTTCTGAGGTTGCAAAGGACAATCGATATTCTCCATGATATAAAGAATCCTCGGGGAAAACAAGGATATTCTAAATTGTCCTGCGATACATAAATATCGTCAAGAAGGCGTGGAAGAGGCCATCAGAAGCCTCAAGAGGGTATTCGAGATCATGAAAGAATTTAAAGACCGTAGGAAATTCTCAGAGGATTCTTCGGGTCATAGAAGAAAATAGGAATACCCTGAGAGATAGCCTAAGTGTCCTAGAAATATTTTACCACGGAGATGTATTCAGGTTCTTGAAATAATTAAACGATCCTTCGAAATTATTGGAGCTCCGACTATTATATAAAATAATTTCTGAAAGACTGAATTTCCAAAAAATTTAAAAGATCCTGATCAGTTTTTATGGATTCTCTAAAATATTCAAAGAACCCAGGAGATTATTGGAAGACTTTGGAATTCCTCGAGGAAGATTTTCAAGATTTCTTAAAGACCGTCATATTAATGTCCTAGATCGCCAGAGCGATCCACGGATTCCTGGGATATTAAAGCTTGCCCCAAGGGCTTCGAAGATTTTCAAGGACTATCTATGAACTCCTAGCCGACCGGAATTATCTAGGTACTTCGACGACCTTCGAGAACCACCAAGGGACACCAGGATTTCAAGGATGCTCTATGTAAGATATTCCATGGATTTTAGTGGATTTTTATTCAAACTTTACAAATTTTACTCGAAATATTTTGGGTAACAGGTTCATTTAAGCATTCTCAGTAATTAGTATTAATGATAGAATTATTGAAGCCTTTAAAGAACTATTGTCTTCACAATTACTCCAAATTACACCTTCCAATCGAGGAAATGGTTAAAAGCTAAAATTAGCAGAGCCTATGCAATGTATAAAGAGGCTGTTAGGGTATCAGACATGATAAAATAAAGACGATGATAAGGTAATAATGCAATAAGACCCGGAAGACTAGGTCTGGGTTATTGTCACCCCGGAGTCCCCCGGCTGTGGCAGCGTCAGCGGAATCGAATCGATAAAATCGAAGACCGTACGGCGAAGCCCTGAATGAAGGGCTCCCGAATCCATTGTCGCAGTACCTACGTCCCTGCGTTCCACCACCAACGTTCCCGAACATCCAGCTAAGCCTGACAACGTTATTGATCCAGCTGGTAGAGCGGCACGTCTATGCAAGGAGGCCATCCATTCCCGTGGATGGTCTATGAGCTTCCTTGTGAATGTCCCAGGCCGTTGGGAAGGTGCTAACATCCGATACCGAGTCAGCGATACCCACCCATACACCACCGTTCACAACCATAAAAGAACCACCATAGAGGGAACACACACGGTTCGCGAACTTTGCATGATCGAACAATTTCGATCGACCGCGATAAAAGCAATCAACACGCACGCACACGTGCGTTTCTGCGCGCCGAACTTTGCGCTATCAATTATGCCATGCGGGCACTGCCACGATAACATCGGGCCAACGCTGCCTATCATTCTCCGACACTCTCTTTTTCCACGTCCTATATCTTTTATGGCGCAGGAGACAACGAACTGCACTTGGTATTTTACGAAACAAGAGTACTATTTTTCTCAGTTTACTATTTGGAGTCTCATAATTCGATTGTCACTACTATTCTTCGTTGCATTGTCCTAACACCTTTCACCATACAGAAAACGGATCTTTAAATTAATAAAAGTATTTTTAAATAAATGAGATCACAGTTGGTAATCGATGACGTATGATATAGAATATTCCAGCTTTGCTTGAAAAGTAAAAGACCAGTGGGGTTCGAAAATATTTTGAAATATCTTGAAAAGTGGCAAATTAGTAGGTAGGACATATATGCATTCATGAAATTGCTGTTCGTTCATTAATGTTATATTAATTCGAGTTTTTACGAGGAGAACTTGTACAAGCTTCGCGTCCATTTTTCGAAAAGCAGGCTACAGGGGACTGCAAAAGTAGTGATTCCGCACCGGTTTCTGTCGTCTCGGGACAAGTCTGCGATTAAAGTAGGCAACAAAGGAGACTGTGGGTGTGGGTGTGTAAAGAGAGGGTGGATCCGGCGATCGACAAGGGTTATCATAACAATGGAAGAGTAGCACCTCGCCTACCATTGTCCGGAGTGATCTCTCTTTTCATAGCTTTCCGAACATTTTTGAAAATTGCTATAGGTAGTTCAGCTTCCTCCGACTAACCACGAGAAAACCTTCTGACGGTCCTCAAGGATTTACTACAATCATTATTATTAGCTGCTTTCATTTCTTTGTTCCATCCCCGTGGGTCCGCAATAATTTTTATTACCCCTTCGTCTTTTCGATCGTTGCTCACTTGGGATAGTACTGCAGCGAGAGTAGATTGCACAATCTATTTGATTGTAGGATATCATTTTTTGCAGTGCACTGGAAATTCCATTTTAGTGGATTCGTGGCTGAATCTCAAGACGTAAGTATTAAATTTATTATACGTTTACACTTATTTTACGCAATTATTATTATTCCAATTAATTCAATTTATTCCTCATGCTGGTATTTATAAAATAATGTCAATCATTAATGTACCGTTTTTAATTTCAAATAAACATATTCCAGATGCTGTTTCCAATAGTTTTCTTTAGCAGATCGAAAACCAATGAATACATTTCGCAATTCCAGGTACGGAAATACAATTTGCATGATAATTTACCTACGACCTATGTTTCTAATTTCGTAGAACGAAAACAGCAATCTGTTGCTTCGGTACGCCAACGAAATAAGACCGAATAATTACCGGTCGATATTAATTACGATCAACAATTTGATTCCGAAACTATTAACGGAAGACACGCGCCCGATGACAAAAGCCTCCGCGAATTGACGTGCGCGTGCACCGCACACGACTACGCAACGAATAACTGCATTATATACATGACTGATAAGCCCCCCCGGCATCTACCGCAGGTGTGTGTGTGCGCGCGCGCGCGTGTGTGCGTATTTCCAGGGTTTCTGTGCATGCGTAGTTAAAGTCGCGAGGAACAGTAGCGCAATTAACTTGCCAGCTGGTGGCTAAAAAAAGCGTAATTTCATCCGCCTCCCGCAATGTAACCGATAATCACGAAAACCTGTGTGCTATTCTTGCGGCAGCCTTGCTACAGGATACAATGAATCGCCGGGGGGATAGAAATCACGTTCGATTCAGTCCTCTTGTGTTTTCTGGACCGAGCTCGTTCACGGTACACCTTTAATTGAACAGTTTTTTTTATTTTAGTAAAAAAAGAATTCCCATTGCGAAATATTTTCAAACAAAAAAAAAATTATTGGTAGCAATTGATCTTGACTTATGTTCGGACGAAATTGACGGTAACAACAGTTAGTGCAAATAATGTAATTTCTAAAATTTCCAAGGGTTTTCACTTTTTATTTTATATCGATTTTATTAAAACCGTCTAACTGCCCAGTTTTATTAAGAGCTGTTTGTTAAGAGAGATGATCAGTGTTAAAGGCTAGACGTCGTTTAGGATGATCAGATGTTGCTAACAGCGGGAATAATTAATGATTGTTTCAATGCCGAGAAGATCGAAGGTCGAAGGTTCTTTTTCTAATTCGATTCAGACCCCCCTTTTGCGTAATTGAACGCTGATTCTAAACGTTCCTTAAACTGTTCCCAGTGTCATGCTACGAGCAAATTAATCGCCGCTTAAGGTAAACTAATTTGCAAGTCCTTTAATTTTCCGTGGTGCGCTGCAGTTCAAGGGAATTCGAGCTCCACAGGCGTTATCCTTGAACTGAATAGTTAACTCCCATTTTCAGGATGTGTAGGGACGCGCTTGAAAGATGAACTTTTTAGTGCGTCCTAAACATTTAAGATCTAACAACCCTTTTAGCAGGAGACAACGTTGGAGGCGGCAGGTCATCGAGAAAAAAGAAAATTGTTCGCTTTTATAGAAATGCTGGTACCGTCTATCTTCAGCGCAAACAAGCAATGCTGGTTGACCAGAAAAATTGGTTGAAACATGCAGGACATTTTAAAAAATATTATAGATCGAATCCAATTGAAAAATTCTACATATTTCGAAAAATTTTACGGGCTTTGTAAAGTTTTGTTCACGATTGAGAGCTACATAAAGTTGAAGATTGAAGCCTGCCCTTTACAACGATCCCTTAAAATTCTGATATATGATATTTTTTATCAGTTTTATACGTAGAGCAGAAATGAAGAACGCGCGTGCTGATGGCGCACCCTATATCATGGTATAGCGGGCAATACACCTTTCATTTAAAGTAAGATAAAACGTGAAGAAAAGATCGTAGATCAAGTTTCGAGGATCCGTTGTAAAGGGGAAGGTTCAAGCTACAAATTCGTGGTATATTTATTCTAAAAAAAAATTTTCCAACAATTTTTAAAAATGTTACAATGTGCACCATATTTTAGAGCAAAACGTGTCTTCAATTTTCCACTTGCTGCATCCTGCAAAAAAATCTCAGATAAAATTAACCAATTGGATTCGAAAGTGGAGATTTCAAGCTGTAAAACGAGCCTAAATTGGCCGCCGTACGAATTATTTTAACGAAATTATAAAAATTCTAAAAGCAAAAAGTGTTCGAACATTTTTTGCATCCACTCTAAATTCTTCTCCCCTTTCACCATTTCCATTTTTGCTACGATTGGTACAAGTGCCCAGTGCCGTACACCTCGACGTAACTAAAATGAAAAATTTCTAATTGTATCGATTTCAGTGGGAAGCGAGTGACGTCTTTAAAACAAGGAAAAATAAATGTAAAACTATCAGCGATCGAACTGTTCGATGTAACCAACGAGCCTAGGATCCGGGCTGGCTATCAGACGAGGGCAACCGATGTCCCTTTTACAACGCAAGTGCCGCCCCTGGCCGCACACGCCTGCCTAGTAGCTGTTCAGCAAACGATCGCCAGTGTGGTATCGCCAGTTGGCCGATACGGACCGGGTTCGTGGCTTTTCCATGACGGCGAAGTGGCGATTCTCCACCGACACGGCCTCCAACCACCTCTAACCGCACGTAAGTACTATCATCTGGTATTATCGAACGAAAACTATTCGGCTTTCTAAGATTAGGGTTGACACCCCCCGCGTTTCCCAGTTTTCCTCGTCGCGAAGAGAACTGACACCGCTCGATGACACCGATGACGTTGTAAAGCTTCGATTGCCTACGTACGCGTTTTCCTAGCTCGTTTCCGTGCACCGTGTGAAATTGCTCGGCTCCGAAGTGCATCGGCATCCCTGAAACCGACGGAAACTCGATTCGTTGAACGAATCGTTTGACGGCCGTTTATAAACATATAAAACATGGCTTGAACCCGTTGGAATAATAGAATATTAATTAATGAAAGTTTCCTACGCTTAACTTCAATTTGGGGTAATTTCCCAAGAGTCGTTTCGGTTGTAGGCGGTTCGGCGGCGTTTGATTGATAGCTGACAATCGATTCTTGAACTCGATTCAGTCACTTTCTTATTAACATCGTCGAAGGTGATGTTCTTGAGTGGTTTCAGAAGTTTCTTCAAGGACAATTCAATCGTAGAATGTTTGGAATCGTTTGGAGAGCTTACTTTCAGTATTGCAATTTTTCTTTTAATATCAAACTTCGACGAGTTCCTGCAAGAAAAATCAAATTTATAATTGGTTTCTAGACGTCTGAACAACTGTATGGAAACATTATTACTAGAACTAACATTCAACTTATTAAATTCTATGTGAAATTTCTCCGTAACATCGTTAGAGGCTGTTCTCAGGTGGTCTGAGACCTTTCTTTTGCAAAGTTAAAAATTGCAGGCGACACGAAACCGTTCGAAGTTCACATTGTGGGCAGAACTAAAGTTTAACTTCTTTATTTATTTCGGTTCGTGACATTATTGTTAAAGTATTACAGGAAGATACTGTTTTAGGTTTACTGTAAAGGGATCCATTGATGTGGGTTGGAGTTGTGGGTGCTTTGAGAACGTCTGAAGCAATGAATCGGAGCTTATTGGGTTATGAGCAAGGCTTGCATTCGGTTTTGCAATTCTTTGAGGGGAATAACGTAGTATATAGGTTCTTTGATAAGCGTGCAGCCGGAGGTTTTAGGTTTTAGGATGTGGTGAGGATTTGGTTAGCGGGATTTAGGGCACTAGCGGTTGCAGCTCTGGCCACTCCTTTGGAGTGGAAAATTGCGATTGACATTGGAACTGCTGGGTCGTAGTGACCCATGCATGCTCTTGATTTCCATTCAGTATTTCGTGTGACTGATACTCTATCTAGTATGCAATTTATTAACTTTTACTACTAGATATTGTAATTTTCTATTATCTTTTCCAGTCAGTTAACGTAGACCTCAAATTTAATTGCCAACAATTCCATAAAATATTAAACATTGAAGGATACATCAAGATTAGTATGTACGAATGTAATAATGCAATATAACGAATCATATCGATACGAAGTCGATATTCGTTTTCATAAAATGCGAAAACACAGCATCGAGTTTTTTAGAGCCGTGTTGCGAAAAAAATTGAAAAAGATTTGATTTTTATAGTAACGTTCAAACGGCTTTCGCGTTACTATAACAGCCTCAGCCTTTTCAGACCTACGGGGCTTTTTTCAATGGGTTGAAGGCCCGGAGAAGGGGAATCAGCTAACTGTTGAGTAGAGTAACGCAATTATCGGCGATCAATGAAATCTCCTTCGCTGGTAGACGAATTGTAGGAAGGCGGCGAGTGATAGGCTGACCTCATCATTCATCGTACCGGATGAACATTACAAAAAGACGTCCTCGGCGAAACAAAATAACTATCCATTGAAAAATTCTTTCACACCTTTTTGGGGGAAAATGCGCACCTTAAACCATCCATTCTCTGTGCCTGATCGAAGTTATTAATACTCTCTTTCATTATAAATAGCTCCATCGAGTTAAGATAAGCAACGAAACACACGAACCTTGGTGGCTCGACTTATGGCATTTTCATTGAGCCAGATTATTAACAATAATAATAACAATGTCGTCTTTATCGTCCGCGACGGAACAGAATGTTCGTGACCGGGCGTGTAGTAAACTCGAGGAATAATAACGCGAGAACGGACAGATCGAGAAAGCGATAAAGGGTGAGCGTCGATCGATTAGAAAATAATGGACGCAATTTAAATAGTGGAACAGACGTCGCGTGCAAGGGCGAGGTCCGGCTATAAAACGTAACCCAGATAGAATTCGGTTAGCATAACTGCAGTAAAAGGAGCACAAAAAAGATGACAGGGACGCCTGGGTAAAGGAATAATCGATAAAAGACCACGGATCTTAACAAAGACGGAATAAACACCGGTAATGTAATATGTACAACTTCTCATATTTCCTTTGTTATACCCAAGCATTAAAAATGGATTGGAGATCGTACTATACAACTTTCTGCTTCCTCCAGTCTTCCTTAATCGATTATACTCAAATGCAATTTATTAAAACAATTGCTTGGGATTTTTGCTGAAATGAAAATCATCTTTCCTTTTGATACTTGAGTATTAAAATGCATTTCATTCAGAATTCAGCATTTTCTAATTTCACGATCGATTCTTTAACGACAGCAATGCTTTCAAGCATTATATAAGAACGTTCTCCAGAGCACGATTTCATAAAACTCCTATCGCAGAGTTTTATTAATCGAGGGACGATAGACGATCGTCTTTCTAATGGCACGAATGCATCAAATCCGCGAGCAATCAGGAGAAACGTCCCCGTTTTTTCGGCTTTCCGTCAACGTTATCGTGTCAAGGCTGCCCGGCTAAGGTCTCCGGGAGCGATTTAGGGCAACACCGTCGGACAGCGGCGTTAAACTTGAAATCAGTGTCCTTCGGTAACGCGTTCCGCGTTTTATCGCGTTGGCGAACCGGAAATGGCCCGTGTGCCATAACCGTCAGCGTGTGCGTTCGTCTTTCCTCGTGCTGTCTCGCTCGGGAACACTATAGTGACAGTTTTTTTCATTAACAAGGAGAAACGGGATCGAGCGACGAGGGTCGGGATTTTATTCGGTTAGGGGAAAATCGAGGGAAATGGTTTTCGGCGAGCAGAGAGAGAGGGGGAGGGGGGAGGGGGAGAGGAAAAGAGAGAGGGAGAGCGCGTGTGCTCCGCGCAAACGCACCACGGGCCTTTCCGGAGCGCGCGTACCTCTCGCGGCCTCATCGATTACGAATTTTCGTTTCGGGGTCCCCCTTTCCGACGGGACGAATCGATTCCGATACTAAGATTATGGATGCATTTTCTGTTTCCCAGTCCATTCTTGGAATTAAAGAGATCTCTTCTAGCCTAGAGGATTATTTTCTTTCGGAACGGTTCTACGGTTCTCTACGTATATTTGACAATATATTTTACAAAGTAAAAAGTAATTTTTTCATAGTGATTATCATGGAACGCGATCGACGACTTTGTGTTTCAAAGAATTTTTTTAAATTACTGTTGGTACCTTTTCAGAAGGTGTAAAATTGATGTTTTTTAGATTCTCAGTCGGTTCTATGAATTAAATATTTTTGACACACGCCAGGTTGAAATGAATATTTATGGAGAACTTATGTTCTGAGAGGTGTAAGGTGAAGCTGATTTTTTAAATTACTTTTGATATCCTTTGCGATATCATTGTAACATTAATATGTTATAAGTTTTGAGTCGAATCTATGATTAACTTTTTTTACTAAGATTCATACAAGAATTTATACCAGAGGAAGTAGAATAATATTTTACACTGTCAATTAATTAGTGCAATATCCAGCATTTAGTGATCTATTATATAATTTATAGTTGATTAATTCAAAAGGTTAATTTTTAGATCAAAGCTATTTAAAATTGTATGTTGAGTCAAGTATAGTATATTCTATGGAATTTCGTTTAAATTCATGCGGTTAAGAAATAAATTAGTAAGCTAAGTCATCGCGGGAGGGTTCGAGGAATTGTTTATTCCAATATAGAGTTCGTGATTGTGTTACTATCACTTCCTTCCAGGAAACAATTTATAAGTTTAGGAAACTTTGATTAGTTCACAGGAATGTTAATCGACGAGTGTAATGGCGTGTAAAACGATTCGAAGCACCGAAGATCTCATTGATTTCTCGAAGCTACGTGACCTATATCGAGTTATATCTGGAATCGCGGAAAGGTTTGAAAATCACGCAGATTTTAAGCTGATCCGACTTCATCGAGCAACCTTTCATTGCAAATCATCCTTTGACCCGGCACAGCATATTTCTGAGAGAACCCGCATCGATTTTTGTTCGAGCTCCACGCACACGATTTTAGAAAAGCCGCTTTAATAAGAGGTTAAAGATAAATAAATTCGTTTGCAATTTCTCTGATCTAATCAAACTCCTCTTTTCATAAATCAAAGTGAATTGCACTTTTTATAGTGCAAAGTGACAGAAACATTTTCACACTTAATAAGCTTCTTAATTACTGAATCGACTATAAGGTAAACTCAATAATTTTGTATTGAATAGTAGTTTCAAAATAATTTGTTACGTTATGTATATGTAAATAATTTAATTAATTATGCTTTAGATTATTCTAGTTTTTGAGAAATTTCTAAGAAATTGCCAATTGTTCATTTTCGATTTTAAGAGAACAATTATAAAACCGCCAGTAGATAATCCGTGAGTAGATTCGGACGTTTATGGTCAGACAAGGGAGGCTGTAGTAACCAGTACGAAAAAATGATTTCTACTCTACTACCATAATTGAGAGGAAGATTTTTTTCTGCTAGTCGGAGCAAACTTTTTTCACTTTGCATAATAATTTACAGTGTAATAATTTTGAAAAGTTTCTACCAATTAAAAGTTTGAGCTTACAGCCGCTGGTCACCCCGAACCTTTCCAATCGAGAGTTTATAATTAATTCGAAAATCCGTACGAATCGGTGACATACTCGCACCCTCCAGACAGTAAATATGTATTCGCAGCCCTTTACGAGCCAATCGATGTTCGAAACGGTTCGCTCGCCCACGCGATCAGAATCACATTAGAAAAACACGCAAACACAATATTGGCTGGTGTTCGCAACCTCTCCCTCCCCATGGTTCTCACCCCACCCAACGAAAACGAGCCGATAAATAATCGGCGTGGTTTATTCGTCGCGGTCCCCGGGACCACGTGACGCAGAATAATAAAGAATTAATTGAACGGGTTCTAATTATAGCGAGCCCGACGAGTTCGAGCGTCGCGTTATCGATTCCCGGTGTGATTCCAGATGTGGAAGACCAAACGGAGAATGCTACAGCCATGATTCGATCAGGAGGCGATCCTGACAGAAGGCCGTCGTCGGCGCGGATGACTCCTACACGCTGTACAAAACGGTGACAGAGCTGTAAATTACAGCCATGGATACGCAGAAGAAGTATCTGTGCCCCCGCTTGGTCGATTATCTCGCCATTGTGGGGGCCAGATTGCCGTCAGTCTCTCGCCAGCCTGTGCAGGTAACATTTTTCACAAGAATTATCCCCTGAAACGCAATCCGGTTAATCGCATCTTCATTTAAATACACCACTGCAGTCTATAAGACCTTGCAAACATTTTCTGCGTACAGATTTTCATTACTTTACAGTCGAGTTGAGTATTATTCGACTAAATGTTTATCTAACGTAATTATCGAAATAAATAAGTTTCGCTCTTTAGTCGAACATTTTGTTCAAACAATAATTACTCGTTACTCACCATAAATTATTCTATCCATTAAATTATTCGTATAATACTTTAATATTCTTTTACCATGCATCGTAATAAATGAAATGTTTTGGGATTGTAATAGAAGAACTAACATAAATCACGACTGACAATGTTAAAAATGTGGAACACGCGTATATAAATTAAAAATAACTTGGCAATAGGCAAATGACAAAAGGGATGATCGGACAGATGTATAGAGATTGGTTATGAATTAAAGGCTCCAGAATTGTTGCGAAGATATCCAGTGGAAGATCACAAAGATTTTCCACTGCCTCTGGACATGGTCTACTTCTGTCAACCGGAGGGTTGCACCAGCGTGGGCCCGAAACGCACAGCCTTACGAGAGGCCACCACCTTCACCTTTACCCTGACGGACAAAGATTCCGGTACAGAACGGCCACCTTTCCCGCGTTATCTTTCGATCGACCGTTCAAATGAGATGCTAATGGTGAATGAAATGATGAATTCTAGGAAAAACGCGGTACGGGATCTGCGTGAATTTCTATCGGCCGATAGAGAGGGCAGGAAGCGCAGGCGGGGGCGGTGTGTCCGTCAGAAGGGACAAATACAATACTACGTTTAGGAGAGAGAGCTGGAGGAAGAGCATGGAAAAGAGCACGGACTCTGCATTTTCTAGGTGAAATATAACACATCATTCATTACTAGTGACACGACGATTATTGGCTCCATCGATTTCTCTTAACCTGTTAACCGGAGACTTAACTTTTATTCGACTCGTTCCACTATGATTTCATAGCGACTCCTGTTCATTTTTTGTATCGACGAAATAATTGATGACACATTTAGAAAATATATAAATTAATCGATTCTATTCTCGAAATAGAAGGCTTATTATTAAAATGATTACTAAATCGATTTAGCGTCGAAAAGAGAGACATTTTGTTATAGCATTGCTTGAAACTAAACCACGCAAACTGTTACTATATGGTCTAAGTTTTAATCGCTAGAAATGACATAAAACGTAATGCACTGTGCGCATTGTTTTGATAAACTTCCGTGAGGAAAACTGTTATCACGTGTACTGAAGATGTCTTCCTGAATATATTTCCTCGCACCCGGTTGACAGGTTGAAGATAACACGACAGCTTGTGTTTTTCCATTGAGCACTTCTATTAAAATGTACTGCTAGAGCTGTGATGCAATAGGTTTCCGGTAGACCATGATTATGAGACTGTTATCTCTAGCTATTGTTTATAGCGACTATAGGAGCAGTGCGGTAGGTCCTAGCGACTCAGAGAAAGAATGTCCAAGCAGCCGAAGGGATTCCGACACGTCCCATATACCCAGTGCTCCAAGATTAGGCATCACTGCGCCGAGTGGAGACAGCGAGAGTGGCGGTAGTCATTCACCGTCGCCGTGTGCATCCCGCAGACGACAGGTAACAACTGCTCAATTATAACTTACCTCGTCTTATTGCCCTCCTCTGTATCACCTTCGAAAAAGGTGGACCGCTTTTCTTGCAATTTATACGATTTTTCGTTCACTTTTTGAGCCACCAAAAATGTTAGTATACGGTACATTTGTTATCTATTGTAATAAATGAATGCGACGCTAAAAATGTCCGAAGTGTACTCAACTGCGCCAACATGGAACACGGAGGAGTCTGCATTCATATCGAACCACAAAGTTTAAAGCTTCTTGCAAAGTTCTTCCTTTGCGTTCCTGTCAAAGAATGATCTGAGATTCAACATTTTATCTCGGCTCGAATCCATTGTCGACTTTATTAATAAACGCAGTGGCAAGAATTCCCAAAGTGGATCTCACCGGAACACAAAAGCGGGTTTGAAACGACAAGCTCCAAGATTCTTGCGAAGTTCTACCTCGGCGTTCGCTTCCGGAGAACGTTGTGGGGTTTCATTTCATTTTTCTGTTACTCTCTTAACCCTTTGGCATACCTAACGCACCAAAACGCTAGCGCCTTGCTCGAATTGACGCATTGAAATCTTTATTGCGTTCAGTGATCGAAATACACGGTCGCGAGTCAATTATTTTATACAAAAATTTACGAATCAGCTCAAAAATAATTTTAACAATAACTCTTCTAGTTTATATTTTAATGATTTCCATTCATCGGCTGAACGTTTAATGCTACCCGGCCACGGTAAATTTAAATGTCCATTCACAAAAACAGGGTCATCTTACACTTAACAGTGGTCTTTTAAATGGAGGCGACGAAGGATTAAACGCGAAAGGGTTAAGAGGCGAAACACGAAGTCCAGTTCGTTGCTGAAACCACCGGCCGGAATTTCTAAAGTGAATTAAAGTGTGTCAACGCGGGCACACAAAGTGGGGTCGCATTCGTTTCGAACTATATCTAGGCAAAGAAACGGCGTGAATCGATACGTTGTCCTTTCAGAGGATACGAAACCACTCTCTGACGTCACTCTGCATCATCTCTCATCACCCTTTCTTCTCGATGTTCCGAGAATGCCTTTTTGTTCTGAAGAAGATCATCGACGCCTGCAACGAGAGCTCCTCGCCGCAAAAAGTCGGGGCTTCGAGGCAAACGAGCAGGTACTTTAATTGCTCTTACAATTATTATATTATACGTCCCCTGAAAGTTACAGGACAAAACATTTCGTCGCGAAAAAACATTTCCTTCGTTTTTACTGAAACCCTCGTCGCGAGTTCATTAATTATTCGCTTTAATTCAAGACGTACTATATTAATCCTTCCTGGGTTTTGACCTACGTGGGTGGGTTTCATCAAACTGGGTATTTTTAAACTATTCGCGTTTAGCTCTTGCGAAGAGTACAAGGCTTCGTTGATTTATGACTCATTTTATTTAACGACATTGAAGGTGGTCGATTTTAGAGGGTTTCTTTAACTCATGAATCATTATTTCCAATAAAATTGAACAAACGCTGCATTAATCTCTGTGGAATATATTTTCGTTTAGTTCCTGGCATTTTTTTGAAACGCTGCCAATGGTTTTTGATAATTTTTTATTGTTTATTGACGTTGTTGTAAATGCGCAACAGAGAGTCGGTGTGGAGTGTGCTGACGGGACAGATGCTCGAGGGCACGCCCTCGATCGTTCTCCACGACGTCCGTGAGATCGAGACCTGGATTCTACGATTGCTGAGCAGCCCCGTGCCGGTGCCGACCAAGACGCGGGTCGAGGTCGAGATCGTGTCGCAAAGTATACAACCGCCGCTCTGCTTCGCCCTTCCAGACCACACTAGATTCTCTCTCGTTGATTTCCCTCTGCATCTACCCCTGGAGCTCCTCGGCGTCGACATTTGTCTGAAGGTCCTCACGTTGATCCTTCTCGAGCACAAGGTAAGCGCCCGTAACCAGGCAACAGCTTGACCTAACATTGCGCAACCGTTACCGGGTTAATTTACCCGTGATAACGTTACGAAGCGAGAGCCGCGTCCAGCCTCGTAATTAAGATCGGCTCTTCCATGCGCTTGGGAAACCACTTTAGGTTCAGATTTCTTTTTAAATGGATTGTTTGCATGCTGACAGCGCGAGACGTGTACATTGAAATGAATATTAATTTCGTTAATGGGAGAAAAAGTTATCTCGATCTTGCACAGATTAAAAAGGTTTTATTTCCCGTCGAATCGATTGCTTTGGAAAAAAAGTGGCTTAATTACGTATTCAAGTTGGAATACTGCTAAACTCGTTGAATACTTAACACTTGTTAAATAAACCAATGTAAAATTATCTGTAAAATCTTCGTGGGAGCTGCTCAAATGAGCTGGTATTCGCTTGACAGTTTATTTCGTTAATTTATGGAATAAGAATGTAACGTTATACGGGTGTCCGTTACATAAACATGAATTCTGGTGTTTGATTTCAGATTGTGCTGCAGTCTCGCGACTACAATGCCCTATCGATGTCCGTAATGGCGTTCGTTACCATGATTTATCCTCTGGAGTATATGTTCCCCGCGATACCGTTGTTACCCACGTGCATGAGCTGCGCGGAGCAGTTGTTGCTCGCACCTACACCATTTGTTATCGGAATACCCGCTACTTTTCTATTGTACAAAACGAACTTTAAAATGCCCGATGACATTTGGCTGGTGGACCTAGACAGCAATAAGATTACCGCGCCGACTGGTCTGGGCGATCAATTGCCACCGTTGCCCGAACCGGAAGGCAGCATCCTAAAGAACCACTTGAAGCAGGTAAATGAGAACGAAAGCTCGATTATATCGCGAAAAATACAGACTTGGGCATCCATTATATTTACTACCGAACAAAGATATCTCTTCGAGATCATCCTCGAGATTCAATTCAACGTGGAAGTTTTGTATCGAAGTTCGTTGCTTTAGAACTTTCACGATAATATAAAATAAAGAACGAAAGATAAACACGTAGCGAGATCTTTGAATAACTTCGCACGCTTAAAAATATTTTAATCGTTTCAATGTAATTTGAACAATTTTAAGAACTTATTGGATTCCTATATTTATTCAGAAAGTTCCAAAAGATAATTACATCGCGCACTTTGAGAGGAATAACCTGTATATTATATTTCGAAAAACGTGCTTCCTCTTAATGATAGAAGATCGAGATCAAATTGCTCTATTGCTAGAGAATTATTACATCGACGAACTACAATTACCACTGACAAAGTGTACCCAGGTCTGCGTGGGAAAGCCCCGCTAATCAATTCGCAAACCGTACAACTGCGAAACGAAGCGTTTAATTAATTCGTTGCTCCTTCGTTCGGTTCCGCAGGCGATGCAACTGATGGACCAAGCCGGCTCTGGTGTAAATATTTCAATTATCTTCTGCATGTAGCGTACAGCTGAGATTCTTGTGTTGTAGTTAGCGGCATGGAAGAGTCTGCCTATACACGGCAATAAGTAGTTGTCATACTATTATGTTTGTTTTCTTATTCGAGAGCGCAGTAGCGACACGCAGTAGAGCTAGCAAATCCCGGAGGTCATTATTGCACTCGTTCATCATTGCTCGATGAAGAAGAGTCGCTGGGGATTCGAGGATAGCCTAGGATACGTAGTCGCTTAGACTTTAGCCCGAGTAGACGTAGTTTGCTTCAATATAGCAGGACGATGATCTTTGAGAAGGTCTGGCGTGTGTTGGATCGTTGGATTAACGAAGAATTCTATTTCAGGCGATGGCTAGCATGACTCCGCAACCGATGTCGATGGAAACCACGCCGAGGACGTCGCTGCAGGCTCCCAGCAGGAGAGAGAGCATGACTTCTCACCTTTCTACCCTGAGGTGAACCACGAAATCCCAGTTCGCGTGTTTCGGTTTTCCTTTGATGCACAGATCAATTAAGCATCGCTCTCGTTCCACAGCATTTCGTCGAAGCACAGGCCAAGCATCGACCACCACGTCCACCCGCAAGTCAGTCCACTGGGTTCGCCAGGTACAGCGACTTCCGGTGGCCGTCGGTCCTCTATCTCTCAGTCAGCGGGATCGTCGTCGCCCCAGAAACCGATGTCTCAGGGCAACACACCGACATCCTTCAACCAGTTCATCTACGGGAACGACGTGGACTCGGTGGACGTGGCGACGAGGGTGGCCATGGTGCGCTTCTTCAACTCGCAGAACCTGCTGGCGAACTTTACCGAGCACACCAGGACTCTCAGACTCTATCCGCGACCCGTGGTCGCCTTCCAAATCAACTCTTTTCTGAGATCAAGGCCGAGGGCTAGCCATTTCTTGAACAAGTTTGCGAGGACTCAAGCAGTCGAATTTTTGGCGGAATGGTCATTGACCCCGAACAATGTGGCGTTCCTGAGGATTCAGACGGGAGTGTTCGACCCGGTCCAGATAGGCGACAAATCTAAATGGTACGCCGCCGACTTGGAACCTATCAGTTTCCCCGTTTGGGACTCGGGCAGCTCTCTGGCGAACGCTTTGAAGGCGATGAGGGAGCACGAGAGTCAGCCGACCGACGAGAGCGGCTCGGACTCCGAGGTTGCCGAGAGCACTAGCTCCTCGTACTCGTCTCTGAGCGATTTTGTCTCGGAGATGGTATCCTCGGACTTGTCACCGAGTGAGTAATCTTTATCGTAGAATAGTACGCGTTAAGTGAGATTCTAACATAGGTAAAAATATTTAGAAAATTACTGGAAATCGTCAGTGCAATACTGTTGTTTATATGGAACAATATTTCAAGATATATTTGACCTGAGCACAAAATAGTTAATTATTTGTGATAAAGAATATCATGTTCAGATATGGTTTCCAATTGATAATTGTATCCAGCGTTTGATTTCGTTTGGATAATACTTATCTACCTATCTTCCGAATTAGTTCTAACTTTGTCAATTATTTGCAGGTTACAATTGCTCGCAGGCGGCACAGCCTCAGCCTATGTCCCTGTCAGTGGACCCGAAGAACGTTTACAATCCACCGAGCACCTTGCAGTATCCTGGTGTTGAAGAGGAATCAACAGTCAGACCAGAAAGTCCACCGAGCACCTCATCCAGCCATAGCGACCTCAGCAGTCCTAGCTTCAACAGGGACTCCGAGTTCGAGTTGAACCCGAAAACTCAAGAAGGTTCGCAGTCGACCAATGTAAGTTTGGAGGCGACCCGTGATGGGTACCTTTTCATCGTGTCTTTACTAAATCAATATTTCTTCTTAATATTTTCTACACGTTTCTGGAGACCAGTAGACACTCGATATCAATCGGGACACTCATTGTCGGGCACAGGTCGACTGAAAAAGAATGGGAGAAGTTAATCATATTTCGCGGGATTCTAGTTGCTAAATTAAAATTTCAAAATCTCTTCATAGCCAGAAGGGAACTTACGAAATGGTAGTGACAGCTTCGAGTCGCCATCTTTTCCAGTCCACCCGTGCAGCATCCTTGACAGAGCAAGGCCCCTTTCAGACGAAATACTCCCAACCGAAAAATTGCCATGACCATCGAGAATTCATCTCCCGGCTAGTGCTCGATCAATCGCTACATAACATCCGGTCCACCCCCCCGTAGATGCCATGAAATACCGATATATCTCGTCTGAAAGTACCACAACATGTCATGCGACCCACACGTTTCCGAGAGGATCTAGATCAACTATGACACCGACACGGAACAAACAAAGAACAGACAGAAGCCAGACAAACAGTCAGACAAAAACAGACAGACAGACACACGCTCCAGGCGTTTCTATCTCGCAGCCAGATCATTGACCAGACTACTTGATCATAGGATAAAGAGGAGGGTGGTAGCTTTGAGTCAGACTCTGCATCAACAATAACACCACGCACAATCCTGAGCGCACAAAGTTCGGTAGGACAGTTCGGGGTAGGCATGGCCTCATTATCCGCTCCGACGGCCAGCGACGGTGAACGTCCTGCCGCTTCTTCCCACAGGACCTCGCGTAGATTTGTCGTTCCTGTGAGTTCATCCGCCACGCCAGTCTCACTTTCTCGGTGTACCACTGTCGGTATTGCCTTCTCTACTTTGTATCACTTGAGACCTGCATGCCGCGCAGGATTCGGCATAATTCCGCAACGTTAATTATCCGTCGTCAGCTTGTCCCGACCTTTCATTTCTGGCTAACACGAATCGAGGGTAACCGGCAAGCACTATCGACTACGAGCGAGGTTAAGCTGACGATCTATAGTTATATCGTATGTCAGCGAAACGATACTCAGCATAGGCTAGAGCTCGAGATTGCCCTTTCAGGACAGCCTAGTTACTTTGCAAGTCGATAGCGAAAGTTAAAATGCAAGCCGCGACTACGCCTGCGATTATACCCTAACGAGATGAGTCTAAATTTCCAAAAGGGTATAAAAAGAAAATTTCATTGAGTCAAATTCACCTCGATCTTGAACATGATTATTGAATTGAAGTTCGAAGCGGCGATCTCCTCATTGAAGAAGGACGTTGTGCCCAGTCCTGCAGAACCCGAGCCCAGCATGAGACCCCTTCAGCAAGTTTTTTGCCATCGTTCACGGATTCCTTTCTCATTTTCATCCGCGTACATTGATTGTTACCTCATTCTTGAACGCTGACGCTAAAACCACCTTTCGGAAACCAGAGATTCTGTTGGTCCTCACTGATCATTTTCGATTTTCTGTCCGGTTCGATCCGTTC
Organism: Augochlora pura; assembly: GCF_028453695.1. Classification (NCBI taxonomy): domain Eukaryota; kingdom Metazoa; phylum Arthropoda; class Insecta; order Hymenoptera; family Halictidae; genus Augochlora; species Augochlora pura. Next base: position 25,417,568 of record NC_135774.1, on the reverse strand, counting down.
GTTGGTTTGTTTGCCTTGGTTCTTTTGGGTTGGTATCCGGCCGATATTATCTCTTTTTGGAAATCCTCTAAAATGCATGATCTGTGTCTATCGCATCGTGAAGCCACGCGACACATTCTCACGCTGCGGAACTTGCAGAGACTCTACGCAACGGCACATTTACTTAATTGTTGACGTGCACTCTTGTTAATCGAAGCTCTCTGGGCGGAATATCTGCATGACACCGTTACTTTTTCTTTCGAACGATATAATTGCTAGTTATACTTTCCACTATGTTTCATATATATCTGTGTACTGTGATTGTTCCAACGGTTTATACTTGATTATCTACACGATACTGATTATTAATTCGCGTGCACAGAGAAGCGTTCTGCTATCGCCGAGGGTATTAATGCATTAACGATGACACGTTGCTTGTCGTTCGTAAGTCGACCCGACCGTTCGAAGATTAAACTTTTGTGCTTGCATGGTTAATGAATTAATGCTGCATAATGCCGTCACCGTTACTCGATACAAGATGATGCGAACTATTAATGATCAGTAGTATTGACTGTATATGAAACACGAAACTATTGTTTTTATTTTATTCTGAACACACGAACACTGGAGTTCTGTACGAGTTTTGGTACAAGTAAAGTAAACTTAGGCACTTGCGTGCGACCCCTTGTAACATTGAAGTAGCGTCCAAAAGCTGTAAATATTTTCTAGAAGTTATGTAGGTAAGGTGTGTGGACGACCTTCTTTAAATTTGAACTGTAAATTGTCACCTGCGCCGGAACTAGATGATCACTGGAGTCTAAGGAAAACAACAAATATGGCGTAGACACGGGAGAAGATTCATAAATTAATTTAATGGAATTTCGACAAATTCAAATATAGCCTTATTAACTAAATTTATTCTAGCCAAATATTTGAACTAAGATTGTGTAAGAATCGCAGACTAGTTTTAAATTCTCAAGCGAACATACAGCAAAAATATCGCTGCTGCAGTTTCCCATTGTCTACGCTGTACGATGTCTAAATACGGAGAACGGGCACGTCCAACCAGTGTTTTCGCTTTTAACAGCACTTTTTGTACGATCTCCCACTTTAGGAACTTTGGAAGGCGTGACCGAAGCTTCTACGCCTCTTACAGGCGTGGTCTGAGCTTTCCGGACGTGACCTAGGCCATCCAAAGGTGTGACTTACGTCTTCCTGTAAGATCGAGGACCCCAAAGGCGTAGTCTGAAACTTCTAGCGTGACTTAAGTTTCCTGGAGGCGTGACCTGGACCCTCTAGCGGAGCCTAAATTCTCTGTAGGCGTGGTCTGTGCCTTCTGGGCGTGGTTCGATCTTGAAAGGTGTAATCCGAACCTCTGCATCGCTTGATGCTTAGGTCTCAGCTTCTTGAACGCGACTATAGCTATTTGGGCGTGGTTCGGTCGCTCGAGGTCTACGCACCACGCCTCCAGAGGGCTTGGCACGTTGCTTTAAACGAGAGATTGGACGTGCCTGCTCCGTAAACACGTACCGACTGCCCTGAAACTTGACTCTTCTGTATTCGAAGATTGAGCCTTCGGGGGCGGTTCTCCAGCGACACCCGAGCGTCGGGAACGTTTTAGGGCGGGCCGGGAGCATTAGCACGGGCACGGGGCCGCTTTTGCCCCGACAGATCAGCAGCAGTAGCAACGACAACTCCGAGTCGTCGACAGTTTCACGACAGCTTTCCGTGGGATCCGGTAGTCGGAAGCAGTCCACGGAGAGCGTGCAGAGACCGAACAGTTCCAACGTGACCGGTAACGGTGTTCTGCGACAGGGATCCCAAGGATCGCTGTTCGAGCAGATCGCGAGCCAGGCGAAGGACCTGGTCCGAGAGACGACTAGGCAAAGTAGTCAGGACGGTCTTCTCGCTCAGATGGATAAGGTAGATTCGCCAATTAGGCCTGGTGATATTGTTCAATGATCGTCTAGAGTTTTAGCCCCTGTGTTCCGTTGTCTGTCTACCCTCTTGTAGAAACGAATTAAGTTTGTAGAAACGAGCTGCTCGCAGTTCGAGCCATTCCGTTTTGAATTTGTTCTGCGATTCCTTTATTCGAACACTTCGACATGGGATTACCGAACCAGAAATTTCGATCTTCTAATTTAATTCCACGCTTAGAGTAATCATTGGTGCCCCACGCATTGACATTTATTGCTACTGTGCCGATCACGATTCCATTTTTGTCGTGCAGCGTATCAACGACGACCAAATTTAATCCCTCGAATTCTATTTTGGTTCTGGTCTGTTCTCTTGTAGATACAATTATCGTAATTCTCACACTGCTCGCAGTTCTGGGGTCTCAACGCTTTGTAAGCGAACGAGGGAGGAGGTTGATTACCTACTTTGGCCGAGACAAATGTGTTATGCACCACTAGATATTTGTGTTCTATGATCTTTTGGTGGGTGTCTCGATGAAAAAGATTTATTTGTCTTATAGTTGAAGCACCAGGCGAAGGAGAAGATCACCGAGGCTGGCGAGGACAGTCTGTTTGCTCCATTAGAACAGGTACGCGTTGCTTGAAAAACATCTATATTTTATTTTTAGATTCTTAGATCTTTCCTCGAAATATCTTCGAATTCATTCGACGATTTTCATACAGTTAACGCAGCAGACGAAGAAGGCCATGGGAGAGGCGACGAAGTCGGTGCAGGAGGCGTCGAAGACGGCTATAGAGGCGAGCAAGACCGCTGCGGGTGTCAGCAAAAATACCTTGGACGATTTAACGTACGTTGGCAAGAGCACTTTCGGCGATCTGACGAAGAGCGCCAAAGAAGTAGCCGCGAAGAAGGGTTTGCTAAAGGTACAAAACTAATCTCGATGGACTTTGACTGTAGAATTATTTATATGAGTAGAATTATATGTAGAATTATATTAAGGTGTAGAATTCTATTTAAAAATTGGTAAATTGTGAAATTCGAACAGGGTCTAGGCGAATCGCAACAATCGCCTCCGCCATCGCCCGGCATGATGCAACGGAGAGACTCGATTAGCACGCAACTGGTAGCGGACAACCGCGGCGGACGAAGGGACATTGGACGTGATTTTTTCAGCAATATTAGTAGCGATATAAATGGCATTGCTGCGCAAACGAGCAGCATGTTTAGTGATCTATTCGGTAATTTGGTCAAAACACTAATGATCGTACTCCCGTGATCGCGCTGAAAAACTGAAGCTTTCCAATTCGATTTTGCAGGTGGTAAAAGTAGTTCTAATCGAAACGCTGCTATCCAGTCGCAGTCGCAGAAAGGCGATAAAAAGCCGCCTTTGTTAGGACCTTTCCCTAAAAGTAAGATTCACTGTTCAATTCTTTTGGTACACGTTCACATTGGATAGCGATGAACAGCTTCGTTAACGAATGCTAAAAAGAAACGAGACTCTTCGGAAAGCTCGAGACAAGTATGGGGTGAAAAACGAGGTCGTGTGTTTCTGTGCAGGTAAAACGGGATTAGTCGAGCGTTCATCATTGATCAAGCATACGACGAGCAAGCCAACCGCGGAGGACATTCAAAGAATGCAAAACGCGGAACGGTCTAGTACAAATAGCGACAATCAAGCTTTCCTCACCGATGTGAGTTCCATTTCGTTGCCAACTCGATCAAAGATACTTTGGTCTCTATATGCGTGTATAATTCGTTTCAGGTGGTAAACCAGGTGTTAACGGGCGAAGGCGTCGGTTGGCTGAAACTGAACAGGCTGAAGAAACTGATGGAAGATGAGAGCTACCGGGATCTGGTAGTTAGCAAGCTTAACAAAGGTCTGACTAGGAGGATCAGTCCTGACGATCACATCGACGACGTGGTACGTGCATTATTCGTCGAAGCATTACGAAAGTTTATTAGCACAAGATATAATAAATCGTTGTTTTGGTTAGTGTGTCTCGAAGCCAGTTTATAAGGGAATGCTAAAGTGCCTTCAAGCAGTGGCTCACGGTCTTGGACACACTTACAATAATTTCGGACTCGGTGGAATGGCTTCCGTCTTCCAGTTAATGGAAATTGCACACACACATTACTGGAGCAAGGATCTCTCCGAGGGTGGCTTCGACAGTACCCTAATGTCCCAAGTATGTCTTTTCAACGATCAATCTATCCTTTGTTTCCTAAACATTTGTAACCGTACATTTTCAAGTTAGAGAAGCGTGTAGAGAACGTGGCAGAATTTATTCAGCGAGGAATTTGATCAAGAAATTTCCGAATGATTTCTTTTAGGCATCTAGTCCATTTGGTAGCAAGGAGAACCTGAAGTCACCGCAATCGCCTAGTCAGCCGGAAGCAAACAATGAACGAAAGAAATCAGGTTAGTATTATCAATTGGAACGAAATCGAATATCCATGAAAATGAAATAATTGATCAGAATTTAATATACATAGTATTAGTAACCCTCTGGCCACTAAATCATTTTAATTAGAGCGTTTCGATTCTCCAGTTCCTTAGTATTAACGCAACAATATTTTTAAAAAATGGATACTCACCGATCTGCTGCTAATTCCCAATTGCAGACACGCCGCAAGTGCACCTGGAAATGCCACACGGTCACATCTCCCCCGCGTCAGAAGGTAGCCAGTCAACGACAGACATGTTCTTGGACATGTTCACGAAAAAGCGAAAGTTCCTGAGCAAGCTGACATCTTTCGACTCCGAGGTAAACCCGTGCCACAATTTCCGAAGTGGCTCGCACAACGGTGTTGTCACACACGTGTCTCACTTTGTTAATCACGGTGTGTTGGTTCGATCAGTGTGTCAGGCTTCTGCGAAAACGAGAACGGGAGCGTGGAAAGGCGACAGAACAATTTATTTAAAAATATTCACGGGCCACGAGACTGAGATTACGAAAAAAAAAGAAATATATAGAGCGCGATAGAAGCCAAAAAAAAACAAAGAGATCGAGGAAATATGTGATACATAGCAGCGTCATGTGTTTTTAGAGTGGGCGGGGAGGTGGAACAGGAAGCAGCGAAGCTTTGTCCACAGACGGAGGTAGCATTATCACTAATCCTGCTTTTCGGCAAGCGCACCAAGCTTCTTTCCGAAGCACTGTCTCTGATAGCGAAGTCGAGCAAGGCAATGTAAATGATCAACTGAACTCCGTTCTTTACTACTTTTTTCCTTTAACTAGAGTAACGCCTAGCTGTTAGAACAACCTAGAGTCGACCCTGATCAACCCCACGGGTCCTGGCGAAGAAACCTTGCTGCTAGAGGACCTCGTTTTTTCTTGGTAGCTTGCGGACTTCTAGAGGAATCCCAGTTTTTCGATTTTTTTTTCTCCGCTCAGTCCGAGGGCTTTTCTCTTTCCATCTGCATGCAACGCGGCTTTGATTTATGACAAAATTTATGACTAGACTGTAGATTCTTTTGTTTGACAAAAACTGCTCGAGTTAATTCTTTTATAACTAGACTGCGGATTTTACGCATTCGTAGCAGAAACGAGTAGTTGAAATATCAAATTGCGAAGACAATCGTCTTGTAGTTTTATTTTGCATGAAGATCCGCAGTCTATTTATAAGAAGAATACTAGTGACTTGAAGATGATGCACCAATATTTTCAAAATTCACTATTTTGCATTTAATCTACACACTTTCGTTAGGAATGCATAAAATCCAGTCTACTTATGGCAGCAGTAAGCGACCATCGGTACACGAACATCACTTAATCGATTAACTAAATTTTAATAGAATAAATCTCTTAAATTGTAAACACTATTAAGATCAAACTTACCGTTTCATGGTACGAAACTTATCAGCTACTATTCAAAAGAATTTAAACCTTAAATCGCATAAGTAATTACAATGTCACGGTTATTGAGATCCTCTGCAAGTCAGCGAATCGTGCAAGGAGAAACGAAATTTTCTCGAGGTTTCCTCGTTAGTTCCAGTAGCTATTATTAGATCACCTTAGCGTAGCGTCGATTTCGAGGAGCATCGTTTCTCTTCGAGGTTCACGAAATATGACATTTTTTAAGACGAATGACAAGAGATGTAGCGAAGGAGGACCGAACACCTGGCTAGATTACAGTACAGCATGTTCTGTATCACCGATCACCGAACTAACGTTTCCGCACGCGAGATCAAAAGCTTGTATAACAATAGCGATCACGCTTGATGTCTCTTCCCGAGCTGAAGCGAACGTTGCCAGCGAATTGCTTTTATAGAATATTTTAGTAAAGTCGTAAATTTCAATATACAAATTAGCTTAGATAACAATTTTACTGTCGTAAAGATCATAAGACTGATAGTATGCGCTGATTAATATAGCGTTCGCTGCAGAACAGGTCAAGACAAATTAACTTCCAGTTACTGGATTAGTTTTTTAGTTTCCAGTCAACCCGAGGTTCTCCCTTGAAAGTAAATAATAATACGCATCGTGATGAAATATATCAATTAAGCTTGCAAGAAAATCGCTTTTGACCATTCAAGATCGTAGAGAAAGGTCGATCAAGCTTGCTAGAAGTTTAGTTTGAATTACTAGAAGGATATCGATCGAGATTATGAATTATATGCTGTGAGAGTAGGAAGTTGGAAGATTGCTTTCCTTTTTTATGAGATACTATCGTTTCAGTTCTCGCGACAGGCGAAGCAACGAACTGCAAGCGTTTGGTCAAGCAAGTCGTCGTTGAGCACCGGTTTCCGGTATCATGGTGGCAGTTTGGTGCCGACTACCAATGCTCCGAGTCCCGAAGCTGCTAGAACATACTTGTTTGAAGGTATGCTCACGCTGATAACAAATAATTAATAAAATTTATTAGATGTCACAAGTGTCTAATTAACCAATACCGAAGTAACAACGCAACGGACGTTTTCTAGGATTACTGGGAAAAGAGAGAACGACGCTTTGGGACCAGATGCAATTTTGGGAGGACGCATTCCTGGATGCGGTCTCTCAAGAGAGGGACATGATCGGCATGGACCAAGGTCCGGGTGAAATGATGGAAAGGTAATTGACGAAGAATTGATTTTGTTCGGGGTAATTGGAACTAAGCTTCTCGACTTCGATTCGACGCCTCAGGTATAAAAGTTTGAGCGAAAGCGAGAAGAAACGACTGGAACACGAGGAGGATAGACTGCTGTGCACTTTGCTGCACAATCTGACTGCAATACTGGTGATGTTGAACGTCGACAAGAACGAGGTGAAACGCAAAGTTAGAAGATTGCTCGGGAAAAGCCATATCGGTCTGATCTACAGCCAGGAGCTCAACCAGCTTCTCGATCAGATACATAATTTGGTAAGTAAACAGTCAATTTAGAAAATGGCAAGAAATATTCTTGATGGTGTTAATTTGGTGAACAACCTAATCTACCATTTCTGTCTCAACTTAACGATCTTATTCCAAGTGACTATTGACTCTTGTCACTTCTAAGAATGGTTCGCTGTCTCATTTTCAGTACGGAAACGACATAGATCTGAAGCCCCTGACCTCTCGGCAGATGCACCGACAGTCGTTCACAGTGCACGCTGGCGTCGATGCAGAAGGGGATCTTCGTTTCCTCGAGGTCCGTCACGACGGTCTCGTATTGAGGTCCGTAAGCGGTGTAATCGTTGAGCGATGGTGGTACGAACGTCTTATCAATATGACGTACAGTCCGAAGAACAAAGTATTGTGCCTTTGGCGACGAAACGGCGGGCAGACGCAGTTACATAAGTATTACACTAAAAAGGTACTTCGAACATGTGCAAGACGACCACATCCTATCTATCTTATCTATTACACAAACTATTACAATTAGACTACTGGTCTT
>NC_135774.1:25384881-25409315 GCF_028453695.1 Augochlora pura | reverse complement strand
CGATAATAAAATCGTAGCACATTGCGTATTCATTGTTCTCTTTTTTCGTGATCGATCGCGTTTCGATCGGTCAGAAATTTATTTCCCCATTGTTCGACGACAGTTGATCGTGCGATCCTTCAATTTTAATTCGTCCACGTGCTCGCTTGTCCATCGTTCGACCCAGGAAACACAACTTTTTTTGCGAATTCAGGGTAAAACGCTAGAAAAACGTATCGCCGATCTGTCATTCGACTTTGACAGAAGCACAAGACGGTTTGACGAGGCACGCATCGTTATTGAGTTGTTTTTTTTTTAGCTATTGACGAACGGCTGACCTCTCCAGAACATACTCGTCAACGTCTTCTGCGTTATCGAAATTACTGGCTATAATTAAACCGTTTCTGATCCATCGAAATCAGAAATTTTATAATAATAATCGGTTTATTTGATTAACGGGAGAAATGCGCACATGTTTATATTAATATAACAATAATAATATAACATATGTATATTAATGTAACAATATGTCGCATCATAAGCAGAAAAAAGATTAAGAGAAGGATTAATACAGTAAAAGATACACTTAATGTATATTAATGTAACAATATGTAGCACCATTAGCAGAAAAGAAATTAAGAGAAGGATTAATACAGTAACAGATACAGTTAGAAAGGAATAAATAATCGAAAAAAATAAATTGGCTATAAATGAGTGTAATAATCAGATTGGAAAAATAATAGAGACGGTATCAAAATTAATAGGGCGAGTTCAAAAAAATATGTATAATTTGACAATGCTTCGAGGCGTGTGAAAAGTTTTACAAGAGATCATTATGAGGTCTCACGTTTATTTATTTATTTAATCGACTGTTAGCATGGCGAAAGTTTTGCAGAAACGACCCGAGGCTTTGATAAATCCCGTTCGCGTCTTATTTACGCATTGTAATTACCGTACGGTCGTAAAGGATTAATCCTAATCGTTAAATTCGCTTGAGCGCAGATATTGCGATTAAAAATCCGCGGTGGCAACGGATTTCGAAAATCCGGTGTCGTGCGAACGCTGTCGGTTCCTTGAAACCCAGACCTTTTGTTTCACGCTGCCGCGGTTCAAAACAAAATCGGTGACATAAATAATCCGCAAGTAAATCACGATTCTTAAATCCGTTAGCGACCGTTATACATTACAGTTTCTGACAACGAGCTAGTAGAAAGTTATTTACCTTGTTATTTCCACCCTTGCGGAAATTACATGCAAAATTAAATAAAATTCTTCCTTTACTGAAAATTTTTCAAAATCTGTTTTTTCCTGTTGCGTGAAAACGGTTTCGAAGGGACAAATTTCTGCGGAGAACCAGGTCCTACAGCTCGTTGTTATGACGTCTAAAATGAAAAGTAAGACGGATCGAGGGATCTACGACGGTAGATCGGCCGATCCATCAAAATTTTGCGACAGAACGGTCGCGTTCTCTCCTCGCGACGCTAAGAAAGGATTCTTGTTTCTCCTGATCGAACTTCCTCTTTCCTTTGAACGAGTTTCGAAAGCGAGAGAGAGAGAGAGAGAGGACGATTGGAACCGACCAATTCTTTTTGAAGATTCCAAGGATTTTCGCGAATATTGCTCGGAATCTTTTGTGTCACTGATAGAAGATGAATCTTTGCGGTTTTGAGAACATTTTTCGGCTCCTATAATTTTTCTAGGCTCCGTAAAGATAACATAAATGTCAGGAATACGACGTTCAGGGCACAAGAATCAACGAAGCCTGCAGAAACATTTTTCCATTCGAAACTTGCTGTTTGCATTTCTAAACGTTCGAAAAAGGACCATTTTCGAGGAAAAGTAATCTGATTAATGATTAACAATTATGACTAATGTGAAATCATGTTCATGATTAATTGTTAATAGACTGTAGATGTTTATGTGAAATTTATACGTATAAATGTGCAAAATATATATGAAATTAATGTAGAATATATACGAAATTAATGCAGAATATATTCAGGACTAGAAATTGTACATGCGAAAAATATGAAAACTATATGTAAATTGTTTCGTTATCAGCACTATTTCCTATTACAAAATCGAATAAGTGGGTCAACCAATATAGCACTGTTTTTCGAAGGTGAGACCTGTTATACATGGTTCTTGTATAATACTACATTCAACCCTTTGCACTCGAAGCCATTTTAACTGTAAATATGATATAATTTTTCTGCCGTACAGTATTTCCATTTTAAGCGACCATGTGAATTTTATATATACTATTATTATATAGTTTCATGTTCAACAATTTTTCTAAAATTGAACTTGTTGTTATAAATATTATTTTAGAAGGTGACGGAATAATTTTAGTGGTGCCTCGGAGTCACCAATCGAGTGCAAAGGGTTAAAAGCGAGTATGAGATTAATAATAATACACTAATTTTCATTCTCGCATGTCCGTAAATTTCTAAATGTTCTATAAATTTTACAGAAACTAAATGCAATAAAGATGCCAAGAGATTAGTCCACGGGCGATTAGAAATTAAAGCGAAGAACGTAAGCATTGTTTCGGTTAATCCTAGACCGCAATAAGATGTGGAGAGATAGAGTTAGGGAATTTTCAATGTCAATTGTCTCACGGAAATTAGATTACTCGCTTTTCAGGTGTTCGCTTATAATCTCCCCGGTCTGCACTCGGGCAATGGGTTATAAATCAACCCCCGTTCCTTCTCGCAGTTAACGGGTAGGGCCCACTTAATTGCAGCAGCCGCTGCTAATTGCACTCAGCTGTGTCCGTATATAAAAGCCAAGCTGAGTGAGAATTTTGTATGTAAAGGAATCTTGGAGGCCGTAATTAACACGACCGAGATGCAAATAATCTCGTGGTATTAACCTCCGACTGAGGCGGTCTTTTCATACTGTTTGGAAACAGTATACCATATCGCTTGCTTGTCCGTTATACGATTCTTCCATCGCGGATTGTCCTGCTTGGAAATTCCCGGCCGAGATTGAAAGAAAATACTGTAAAAGCGCTATTGACAATTGCTTTTGGATCGTGGCAATTATTAAACTTTGAGATACGACAGTGTGTCAGATTCGTTATAGAATGAAACCTATTTTATTCAAAAGGAAATGAAACTAAAATTCTTTACAAAATTATTAATAGCCCACAAACCCTTTTATTATTTAGGATTATCCTTTGGGAACTAATCCTGAACTGTATATCTAATACTCAGATCAGCACTTTTGCAATTTCTGTGTCGCACTTTCTTCATTATTTTTCTACCTTCGTAATTGCTTTTAAATTGGCAATTAATATACTACTGACAAGAAACGAGGATTTTCGTTTTATTCTATGTATTCTAACATATATTTAGTAATGTTTTTATGACAATTGAATACATATAACTCTCGGGAATTTCAATAAAATACTCTGATTATAAAAATGCTTATCACATTTTTAGTATACACATGTTGAAGGAATTCTGTATCATTGGAATCACCCGTTATATTGGAAAATTTTAATAAAAATGCCCTGTCGTTAATCTAAGACTGTTATTTTGTCTATCAATGATAATTAAAAATCTTAACGTTACATATTTAAATATATTTGAAATTATTGTTTTGGCTCGCTTTGACCCTACTTCCCCGCTATGTATACGTTTTTCTATATTCTGCGTTACATACACTTGTTTACTTTACTTTGCTATCCTTTTAACCGACGGCATTACCGTTACCGTAAGAACCTCGTTGTGTAAAATATTTACAAAATTATATTTTTAACGGAAAGATATTTCTCCGTCAATTAAATAAGTTATATCAAAAAACTAAATTTTCCTGTCTACGATAGATAATCATTAGAATTAATATCGATACAAAAATAAATATCAAAGCCCTCCCGTAAGAATCTCATTGTGTGCAATATTTATAAAATTGCACTTGTAACAGAAAGATACTTCTCCGTCAATTAAATAAGTTACATTAAAAAACTAAATTTTTTTGTCTACGACAGTTAACCATTACAATTCATATCGATACGAAAATAAATATCGAAGTCCTTTCTGTTGCAGGAAATTATCGTCGACGAGGGGGTGTCAATTAACGCAGCCGCGAGGCGACGATTACTAAGAATAATTTCACGTATATTTCAGCGAAGTCTGCAAATCGATGGAAAAAGATATTTTAAGCAAAAGTCAAACAAGAACAGCGAGCCGTTAAAGTTCGCACGGATACTCTGGTCTGTTCGTATGTACAAACATTTGCCCGGTCGTGGACAAGGTCTTGGCTTAAACAGCGCGTTCAAATGTTTCATACACAATAATCCGTTACAGTTACCCGGAGAAAGCAATCTGCAAAAGAACAATGCTCTAAGAGAACAATTTTAATTGATCGGTCAAACAAGTCTAAATATAAAGGAGCTGTTCACTGCACAAATCGATTAACCCCATTTTCTTTTTAAATATTAATTTTAAGTGTCAAAGCACTTGGTATAGTCATAATTGTTTATATTTATAATAAATTTCCCTTATAATTAAGATTAACACCGTTAAACGACAAACATTTTTAGGCTACTGAATAATAAATAATTTATTTCAGAAGTCACTTTGATTAACTTCGTACTCTGATGTAAATTGAAGCAATAATGCAACTCAAATGCACTAGCAAGCAATGAATAATAATGGTGAATTTCTTAGCGCCATCTTATCAGAATTTATGTAAAATAAATTAGGCATAGTCTAATTGTCATAGACTCAAGTACTTGTGAAGCGAAATTAATTACTATTAAAAATAATGTTTAATATGGTATATTAGCTATTATATGGTATATAGCTGTTTGAACCTCGCTTTGAATTACATGTTCGACCGATACCTTGTTCGAAATTGTTTTTACATGGATCCTGACCTACAGACGTAAAGATACAAAAGAAAAAAGGCTCACAGGTCGCAGATGTATAGGACGACGTGCAAAACGTCTGCCATCGGTACATAATCGTTAAACGCTTACACAATTCTATTTCCGAGTCTAATAATACAACGCCATTTTAATATTGTTTTCGCAGCACGCACACGGCACAAATATCCTTAACTGTTACTTTGTAGAATTTATGATTTGCAAAAGTAAAGAGGCGAGCGAAAATGGGTTTACATTCCGCAGGAGGGAGACGACAATACCGGGAAGCGCAATTAGCTATTTTAATATTGTCTCTGGACTACGCACGTGGTTTAAATACTCCTACTAATGGCTCCGTACAATTTCTTATCTGCAGAACGAAAGAAAGACACGATTAACTATGTTATCGTTGCCTTTGGGTTCGTAAATAATATAAATATCTCTGATAAGTTGTATAAAATGTCGAGTCGAAGAGACACGCGTCAAGCGTATTCCTCGGTCCCATCATAAATCCATCGAAAACCGCGAATCTGTGGGCTCGTCGTTTCTCTTGCCTCTGTTTACCAATGATCTCTCTCTCTCTTTTTCTCTCTCTCTGGTTTGCGCGCGTGCAAGTAGATTGCGTAGTCGTGTAAACGTCGTCGAGAGATGGGATGATCCGTGGCGAACCGGCAGAAAGTCGGCGATGATCACGCGGCTAGGACCAACAAAGAGGCGAGAGAGAGAGGGAGGGTAAGAAAGAGAGTGATAGAAATAGCGAGAGAAGAGGACGGTGCGATTAGAGAAACGGAGGAGAGAAATAGTGAGGCATCAATGGTCCCGAGCTGGTTTTGTACGAGGATCGTTTTGACAGAAGGGCACCGCGCGCGGCTTTTGGGGGTGAGAGAAAGAGAGAGGGGCGGAGAGGGACGGAAAGAGAAAGAGAGAGGAAGAGAGAGAGAGAGAGAGAGAGAGAGGAGAAGATCTTGGTTGCCAGGGGATGAAGCGGAATAGGTGGCAAACGGAGGGTCGACTCGAACTTGGAGTGTTACAATAAATCAACGAGACGCGATTCTGCGGACCTCCACCCTCGTAACTTCTGCAGAATATATCCCATAGAGGACACGAGGGCACCCGTTGGACCGGCGACTGTCCGTTTCATTGTGTTTAAAGTGCTTCCCGCTCGGATCCGTCGCGTATCAACCGTATAAACAATTTATTATTGCTTCCTGTCGCGCGGCTCTCGCCGTCCGCTCGTTTGTTCGACAATCTCCTGTACCGCGGGGGTGGTTTTCCCGACAGCGACTATCCTTTTCTCAATCAATTTATTTCTAAAATTACTTACAATATTCCACCGACGATCGCGTTGCATTAAATTTAAAAATAAATTAAAAAATTTAAAAACTTAAATTTAAAAATTTAAATTTAAGAAATATACAGGTCAAAAATTTATACATAATTGGTCGAGATTCCTAGACTTGTAACGATACCGTTTTACAGTTGCTACATTATCAAAATGATAAACAACGTTATACAAATACGGATGATTCGAGAAAAGGAAATATAATTTCTTTTTGAAACTAATTACAATTTTTTAAAATATATAGCACAAAGAGTTACGTTACATTTCGTCGCATTTCTTTAAAAGTGTTGCGATATTTTTAACTGTTATCCTTGCACGATTAAAATGCTAGACTATAAATATTCTGCCGGTAGATGCTATAGAAAATAAAAAAAATATTCTCTTATCGACGATGTGATAAAAATGATTCGATAAGAAAAAGGTAAAGGAAAATATGGGCCTGTTTAGGGTTGTATCAGCGATTGACATCGCTATCGAGGATTCCTCCCACTATCCATGAACAATTCTCTTTCTCCGTCGGCAAAAGCCCCGTGGCCGTGGCGACCGATTAATTCCGGACAAAGGGGCTGCGCGCAGCGTGGCGAGCCCTCGATAGGCCCCTCTAAAACCCACCTTCGGCCTTATTTCGAAGGGCGCCTTTTACTCGCTCTCTCTCTCTCTCTCTCTCTCTCTCTCTCTCTCTCTCTCTCTCTACCTCCTCCCTCGTACTACCTCCGCTACCGAACGACCCAATCCCGGTTAGAGGGTGGGACACCATCGACGCTATATAACATGGGGTAAGGCTTTCGCCAAGGATCAGTCGCCTTCGAAATTTCGTACAGCAAGGGTGTCCAGGTCGCCGGAGGGAGCTCCGAACAACGCGGGCGGAAGGATATTTTCTTGGCATTTCTGAGTAGAATATCTACGTGAGCATACAAGTTGGTAGATCGCTTGCGACAGGACTGGAGAGAACAGTGTGGAATATTGTGTACAATCTCCGCCTTCCCTCGTATCGTACTGCCGGAGACATGTGCGATGCAAAAAGGAGCAACACCTTCTTCAGGCCTTGGAATACTATAACAGTCGCTGGAGCGGATCCAACGGGGAGGGTAGACAGTGACAATGAGAAATTAAAGGCGCCCATCGCGAAACTGGAGGAGGACGTCGACAGCAACGCGTCGATCTCGTCGCACGAGGGAAACAGCTCGACGAGCTCGAACGACGACGCCGTGAAGTTTACCCAGCGACGTTTTCGAAGAAGGAGCCAGGCGACACTCGAAACCAGAAGTCCGTCGTGTTCTACGGACAGCGAATGCGTCGAAAGCGGGTGCAGCCTGGTTGCATTGCACAATTCCGCTTTCACCTGCCACGAAAAACCTTCGTCCAACCCTCAAGCTGATTCCTTGGCCGCGGAGCTCTATAACGCGGTTTCGGCGGAGCTCGGTTGCGGTCATCTTCCCATTTCGGCATTTCCCCTGGACTATCTTCAACTAAGAGCGCTCCACCAAACGAACACCTTAGCCTCGTTGAACGGTAGCACCAGCGGGACGCCCGCGAACGTGGGCCTGAGTCCATTCCAGTCATCGACGATCGCAACATCTGGCAAATCCGTCTTCTGCGGATATCCTGGACTACGACTTGCCGAACGACTTTATTCGTCGACAATGGAGCACGCCGTGGAGATGATCCACAGACAGGAAGCCGAAGCGAGACAGATAAAAAAGCTTCGGCCGAAGAAATTTCGATGCGAGTACTGCGACGTCGCCTTCAGCAACAACGGCCAGCTGAAGGGACACATCAGGATACATACCGGTGAGTTTCGCCTTCGTATCAACAAATTCTTTCGAACGATTTTGGGTAGCCGGTGATAGTTAAAACGGCAACGTTTCCAATTTTAGTATTCAATGTTCACGTTCGGGAATTTTTAACAGAAAATGTTTGCCTGGTTCTGTTCATTTTATCGAACTAGAATAAAAAGGTTCTGTTCCTATTTCTAGGCTAAAGGCTTTCTATTCCTTTGAAAGACATTTCCTTGCTAAATATATTATTGTAAAAATATTAAAGTAACTTGATGAGAGACAGCTTATTAGAGATACCTGAAAATCGGCAGAGAAACTAAAATATTGTTTTCTTTTCTAATTAAAGGAGAGAGGCCGTTTAAGTGCGACGCAGAGGGATGCGGTAAATCATTCACCAGAAACGAGGAGCTAACGAGGCACAAGAGGATTCACACGGGATTACGACCGCACTCTTGTCTCGTCTGCGGAAAATGCTTCGGCAGGAAGGATCATTTGAAGAAGCACACCCGAACACACGAGAATCGTGATCCGTACAGAATGTCCGCCGCAGCTTTCGGGATGTTCGGCATAGAAAATGCGCTACCTCATGGACAACCGTTCCCGCCATACGTGTATCCGATTTGACGACTTCAGCGATTCGATCGCGGTTACTTTTCTAAGAGAGCAATATGTGTACATATTTTTGTAAAGCGTGTACATATTTTTGTAAAGTGTGTACATCTGTCCGAGAGATTTTTATATTTATATATTTATACAATTGCGAATGTTTCGATAACCTTGCGACGATGCCTTCGATAAAAGGATTCTACGTTTTATGCAGGATCGTTTGAATCTTGGAAAGAGTGAGAATTGTATTTTTGATAGAATGTGATTTTTAGTATGTTTAAACGATCGACAATCATTGCGTCGATGCTAGTCAAGAGACAGTACACTCTGTGAGAGAATACTGCAGAGATTTTTACATAAATGTACGTGAAAAACTTGACCTGATAATTATATTGAAAATGAGAAATAAATTGTTATCTATTTTGCCACGAACTTCCGACTATTTTCAATTATTAATCGTTCCTTAGATAAGTCTCTGATTTACAGAATATTAAACACTTTAATGTAGTCTTGAAATGTATATTTAGTGTTGGATTTTCCTTGCATTTTTAGACAAAAATATTATTTGAAATAGTTAATCGATATCTTTCTGAAAATACTGTAAAGTCTCGAATAATTTCCAACATTGCTCTTTGACTTGAAAAATCATGTTTAAAGTACTCTCCGCTTGGATCTGTTTCGTATCAACCGTATAAACAATTTATGATTGCTTCTATTGCTTTACTATTGCGATTCTTTTCATTTTTCAATCAATTTATTCTTAAAACTACCTATAGTTTTGCGACAAATATTTCATACTGTTTAAATTATTTACTCTTTTATTTAATAGATAACAATGAGTTTATTACAAATACTGTCTCCTGGGCTTACACCCGATGCTCAGCAGTAATATTTGACTAATATTTAGTAGTCAAAGACATTTTAAAATATGTAGTAGAAAATTTTACATTTAATCGAGCTTTCTAAATTTTAACAAAGCCATTAGTTTTTACAGCTGTTATATGATTAAAATAATAACGAATATTCCGCCGCAGAAAGGAAATTGGACTGGTAGATAACATGATGAAAATTCAAATGATTCGACAAAAAGAATGATAATTTATTCTTCAAACCAATTACAATATTGTGACGATAATTAAATAAAAGTCGAAGACATTTTAAAATATGCAGTATAAAATTTTATATACATTTAATCGAGCTTTCTAAATTTTTAAGAAAGCCGTTAGTTTTTACAGCTGTTATATGATTAAAATAATAACGAACATTTCGCCGCATAAAGGAAATGAAGAAAATTTGACGAATCGACAACATAATAAAAATGCTAATGATTTAATGAACAGAATGATAATTTATTCTTGAATCTAATTACAATATCGCGACGATGATTAAATAGAATTCAAAGAGATTTAAAGATATACAGATGAACAATTTATATACATTTAATCGAGCTTTTTAAATTTTTAACAATTCCGTTAGTTTTTACAGCTGTTATATGATTAAAATAATAACGAATATTCCGTCGCATGAAGGAAATGAAGAAAATTCGACGTGTCGACAACATAATAAAAATGCAAATGATTTAATGAACAGAATGATAATTAATTTTTGAATCTAATTACAATATTGCGACGATGATTAAATAAAAATCGAAGAGATTTAAAAATATACTGATCAAGAATTTATATACATTTAATCGAGTTTTCTAAATTTTTAACAATTCCGTTAGCTTTTACAGCTGTTATATGATTAAAATGATAGACAACAATTGTCCGCCGCATTAAGCTATACAAAAGGAAATGGAGAAAGTTGGATGGGTCGACAACATGATAGAAATGCAAATCATTTAACAAAAAAAAAGATATTTTATTCTGCCAATTAAAATATTTCAATAATGATTACATGATAGTCCAAGAGATTTAATTTATACAAATTTAATTGTGCCTTCTAAATTCTTAACCTTGCTTACATTTTTACGATTCGACGAAGAGAAAACATAATTTCCTCTTAGATTATTACATAGCAGTCGAAGAGATTTTTAAAACATACAATACAAAAACTTATATATATATATATTTAGTTACGGTTCGCACATTTAGTTACGGTTCATACATTTAGTTACGGTTTATACATTTTAGTACGAATGTTTCAGCTTTCACAGTTGTCATACAATTAAAATCATAGACAAAGAATATTCGGTCGCTTGAAGCTGTACAAAATGAAATTGCGGAAATTTCACAGATCGATAGTACGAATGATTACAACTAGTTATCATAAAGCGTGGATGATTACATAATGGTCGAAGTGATTCTAAAATATACAGCACAAACAATACTTGTGCATCTAGTCGCGATTTTGTAAAATAGTTGGAACGTCTATAGTTCCTGCGATTGTTACACGATTAAAACGTTAGACGGTAAACATATTTCCCCGTTTGATGCTATACAAAATAAAATTGCAAAGATTTCACTGATCGACGGTTCGATATAAATGCGCACGGTTCGATGAGCGGAGGCGGAGAAAAAGGGGTGGGATCGCTACGAAATTGTATCAGCGATTGACGTAGCTATCGCGGGTTTCTCCCGCTATCCGCGAACGGTTTTCTTTCTCTGATGGTTTTCCGGCACCCTCGCCTATCCCGTGACAAAAGGGCAAGAGCCCCGTGGCCGTGGCGACCGATTAATTCCGGACAAAGGGGCTGCGCGTCGCGTATAGCGGGCCCCCGATCGGCCTCCCTAAAACCCACCTTTGGCCCCGCTTCGAAGGGCGCCTTTTACCTCCTCCCTCGTACTACCTACGCCATCGAGCCACCCAATCCTAGTCGGAGGGTGGGACACCATCGACGGTACACGGACACGGGATGATATTACACTAAGGATCAGTCGCCTTCAAAAATTTGAACGCGGTCGCAAGATTATTTTCTTGGGAAATCTAAGTAAAATATCTACATGAGCTAACAAGTTGGGAGCCCGTTCGTTACAGGACTGAAGAAACAATATAGATTATTCTGTACAATGTACACCTTCACTCGGATAATACTCCCCGCGAAACCTGTTCGATGCAAACAGTAGCAACCGACTGCCGAGACCGTGGAACACTATAATAGTCACTGCAGCGGTTCCAACAAGGAGTGTAAGCAGTGACTATGAAAAAATTAGAGATTCCGATTGCGAAACGCGGGGAAAGACGACGATGGCCGAGCATCGACTTCGACGTACGGGTGAAACGGTTCGATGAAATTCGAACGTTGTGGTGTTGTAAAATATTACCCATAGATATCCTCGAAGAAGGAGCGAGGCATCATTCGAAGCTCGCAGTTCGCTTTGTTCCCCGGATGGCCGATGCGTCGCAACGAAGGTGCAGGCCGGGTACATTGCACGATTTCGCCCTCATCTTGCACGAAAAACTTTCACCCAACCCTCTAGATGATCCGTTGGTCGCGTAGTCCTATATTGCTGCTGCGGTGGGACTCTGTTGCGATTAGCTTCCCATTCCGGCATCACCTTGGAAAATCTTCAACAAACACAGCTCCACCAAACGAACACCGTAGCCTCGTTGAACGGTGATTCCGCGATGATGCCGATGAATTCGGGATGAAATTCACTCGAAGTGATCGCAGCGTCTGGTAAGTCTGTCCGCCATGGTTATTCCGGACTGAATCTTGCTTGTGGACTGTAACCGCCAACGGTGGAGCACGCCGTGGAGATGCTCCGCGCAGTTTCGCCTGAGGTAGGTCTGACGCGGGCACTGCGACGTCACCTTATATAATAAAGCCAGCTCAGGGAACACGCCGTTACGCGTACCGGTGAGTTTCACCTTCGTATCAAATTTTTTCTAACGCATATATCGAACGTTGTTGTGAAGCCAGCGACGGTTAACTCCTTGCTAACAGTAACCTTGGTTTTTAGACGCTTCGAATTTAACGTTCGAAGGCATGCTCGCGAATTTCGAACTGACAATGTTTCCCTGGTTCTGTTAATTTGATCAAACCAGAATAGAAAATCACTCTGTTTATTACTTCAACCCTTTCCACTCGAATGGCGATTCTAAGGCACCGCTAAAATTGTTCTATTACGTTTCAAAATAATTTTTATAACAATAAGATTTAGATTTAAAAAATTGCTGAGTATTAGAACTGTTGCTATGAGTTACAAGAAACAATTTCATGTGTATAAAATACATTTTGTTGTATAAAATGGAAATACTATGAGCCAGGAGAATTATTTCACATTTACAGTCAAAATGGCTTCTAGCGCAAAGGGTTAAACGATATTTCTTCGTTAATATAATTTTGAAAGAATGTTAATGCAATTTTATGAGATACAGTTTATTAAAGATATCTCAAAACACGACAGAGGAAGTAAAATATTGTTCTTTTTCTAATTATTATTTAAAATGGTCTTTAACTTAATCAAAATTGCGTCGCTAAGAGAGATCATTTACGTGCGATACAGAGGGATGCTGTAAATCATTCAATGGAAACGAGGAGTTAACGAGGCATAGGAGAATTCGCACAGAAGTATGAAAGGTCTGTCGAAAATGCTTCGAAAGAAAGGATCATTTGAAAAAGTATACCAGAATACACGAGATTCCAACCGTGTTATTCCAACCGTATGTGTATTCAATTTAACGGTTTCAGCGATTCGATCGCCGCTACTTCTGTGCGATAGCAATATCTGTATATATTCTTGTAAAGCGTATACATTCGTTCAATTTTCATATTCTTACGGAATTTTAAATTTTTATACTTGTATACTTATATAATATATATTTATACAAACAAGATTATATTATAATAAATAAATTGATATATATTTTGAGACTAACTTACGACTGTTTTCAGTTATTAATCGTTCCTTAAATAATTCTATGATTTACAGAATATTAAACAAATTAATATAATCTTGACACATACATTAAGTGCTAGATTTCTCTTGCATTTTTAGATAAACATACTACTTAAAATAATTAGTCAATGTCTTTATAAAAATACTCTAAAGTCTGTAATAATTTTCAACATTTTTGCCCTTGTTTCTTTAACAAGATAGAATATCTATTCTAATAATTATTTAAGGTTCTATTGAACTTAAATATTTGCCAGACGGTTAACATTAAGAGTGTCGATGTTTTTCGTCAGATCTGTTGCAGAACCTCCATTTTCCCGATAATTGAGTGCAAGATGGCGTCGCGAAAACCACGTGCAGCCCCTGTAGGATGAATGGGGAGTCCCCTTCCCATGGTATAGGACCGTTGTCCCATAAGGGCTGGTTCGAGGGGGATGAGAGTTGCGCCCTTTCGTACCCCGGAAAGGGACAGTTGCCCCCGTGCAAGCCTATCCTCAGCCCTTCTTCTGGTTTTTTCGACGTTGAATCACACAATACGTTCTTGCGGCGCAGCTTGTGGTCGCATACATAAATGTTTCGGTTGATCATAGGGTGGGAAGACCGCGAGGGGTGGTGCCCAGATTGCGACGAGGAAAAAACTTGGATTCAATTAATCCCCCCCCCCTGCACGAATACTCCCGGCTTCTAAATTACTCCGGAGTTTAATTCCTCCGTCATTTTGGCGGGTTCAAAATTACAGACGTTCCGAGGGTTGGAGAATATCTTCTTTCTATTCTAATTTCACGCAAATAGGGCTTCATTTATCACTTAACGAGAATCGCGGAGAAGGATGTTTTTAATTATTATACAGATTTATTTTTTGGTAATATTTGTAATATAAATAATATTGATAATATTGTTTCCTGTTCAATAAATAGTTGAGTAGGTGCAGAAGTACGTAACATGAAGGAGAGGTGTAAATATATTTTCTTGCTTCTATTCTAATATATTAAGGTATATTATAATAATATAAGGTATAAGAGGACTTCATTTATAATTTCATCGCAAAAGGGAATGTTTTTGAATATTGATAATACTGATGTGTTTTCTCTTCAATAAATAATTAAATATACTATTATATTAAATATATTACACTAAATATACTAAACGAACGTGGAAGAAATTCTAAGTGATTTCCAATAGAGTAACTAAGCAATTGAACGAGCTGTACTTTTAAAAAATCTATAGTCAAATAATAAATGAATATATCACGTAATAACATTGAAATTATCCGCTTGCAGGTCCTCGTTGCTCGTGCAGTGTGCACGGACGGAAAACCCCGACGGCATAAGGATAAAGTACATCAGATTCTCACACTTGGATACGCAGATTTTCGGTAGCGCTCGGCGGGTAGAAGCAACCCTGCTGGGACATTCGTTCAAGCTCGTTGACACCCCCCTACCGATTTGCAGATATATGACAGGCCTCCATTCTCCCCATCTTCATCCTCCCTTATGCTTCTCCGGCTTTTGTGCAAACTGGCGAAATAACTGCATCACGCGTACGTATAGCTTTGATCGAATCATTTACATTTCGCACCCCTCGAAATTTACTATTTTAATTTCAAGCTTTAGTAGCTTTCTATAATTTGAAACTCTAATATATTTCTTTAACTTAAAAACTTGGTGTATCTTCTTAAATTTAAACTCTAGTATTTTTCTTTAACTTAAAAATTTGGTGTATCTCCTTAATTTTAAGCTCTAGTATTTTTCTTTAACTTAAAAATCTGGTGCATCTTCTTAATTTTAAACCATAGTATTTTTTTTTTAATTCCAAGCTTTAGCATTCTTGTTCATTTCAAACGTTACTATTTTTTTTTTATTTTCGAACTTAGTATCCTTTCTTAATATCAAACTGTTTAATTATTTCTAATTTTTCCTTTTTAATCGGTTTTTACTTCCGTGATCTTTCACAGGGAGTCACCCTCTCCTGTACTTTTCCATCGGCACTAGTGGCTAGAGAGGGTGACTCTACGGACCAAACTTGAACGATCGCATAAACGTGCCCCGGATTACAGTGATCCTCGGGCTCCTTAATCTCGGATTATACCGGTACGCTTTGACGTGCTAACACAATTCGAGGAGGCGTACAGCAGGTTATTGTTTTGAACAAGGAGAATATTTTACAACCCTGACTCTTAACTTCCTGTAACTTACACGTCTCAGAAATAACTTGCAATAGTTTTTGAAGCGCGAAAAATCTCTCGGAAATTGCAATTTAGTATTAATGGTCCAAAAAGCTTTCGTAACGTGCTGTAAAACCCATGTAATGGAACAGTCGTGCAATTCCCCGGCATTTAGAAGATAAATCATCCTTTTTCCAGGTCGCAGGGGCAAAGAATCTCTCGCGCAGCTATTACTCGACAACATCGGGAACATTCACCGAAGAACGCATTCTCCTTTCGACACCCCGTGGACGTTTCTATAACTCGTGACTATTAAAAGGAACGCGAGAACTCGGAGAGCAGGAAGAACACCCGGTGGGAAGACACCATTACTTTTATTCCGTATGATTCAACGCCTCGCTTATCGCAGCAACAACCAGCGAACAAAGTCTTCGCGTGAAACGCGCGAACAATTCTTTCTCCCGCCATCTCGCTGCTTCGCTTACGCAGAAATTCGTTGTACAGCCATAAATTACTTCCTAATCAATTTTATATTATTTTCAGGTCTTCTACAATCTAATTTCTGCACGTAGAAATTAAAGAGCAAAGTGCCGCTGTTTTATTTTTCCTGAATTAACATGGCATCGTTGAAGAAGGCGTACAAATAATATAAATAATAATTAGGCTGACGATTATATGCATCTCTAGCGAAAATTGGTGAGCGAATATGTAGAAAATATTGAAGCTACAGAACAATTTAAAAATGTTGTTCCATCGTTTTCAGTTTATTGCAACTACTAACAGAAGGAACACGCTTTCGTGTAACTTTCTTGCACAATAAAAGCACGAAGATTCTGCATTGAAGCGCGAAGATCAACAGTCTAGTAGCAACGACGCACCGTCCAGCGACATGCATGGGTTGCCAGCATGGTGCCCCGTAACTTTTCGTCGTTTACAAAATATTTAGCCCCTAATACGCCTCGTCCAGCCGCGCAGCGTCCCCCGATATTCGGTGCAGAGAATCGGCCCAGGGGACAATTCGTGGATCGACGGTGATCCATATATCAGGAAGTCAACGCGCTACGGGTGTGCCAAGCGTCCCGGTGAGCGCGAGGATGGTCCGTCGACGGCCACCTGAACCGCCGTTTCCACGACGGG
Organism: Augochlora pura; assembly: GCF_028453695.1. Classification (NCBI taxonomy): domain Eukaryota; kingdom Metazoa; phylum Arthropoda; class Insecta; order Hymenoptera; family Halictidae; genus Augochlora; species Augochlora pura. The sequence continues at coordinate 25,392,595 of NC_135774.1, read as the reverse complement.
GACGCGCGTTTACGGGCCTCGGGCACCGAGAGACGGCTATTAGGGGCTAAACGATTTTTAAACGGGGCTGGGATCGAGTGCCCGGGACGCAACAATGACGCGAGCAAACATTCCGATATACAGGACCACCCGGAGGGTACTGCAGTCGCTTCTGCAAGGCGCGTTGCATTCGTCGATGCAGGTAACTTTGAGATTCTAAAGACGAAAGTCGCGGAATCTGCAGAGATTCGGCTGGGGGATCGAAAATGTTTCCGTCTCGCAGACATTTTTATATACAGTACTTTATATATAATTATAAAGTATTTTTTATATTTTATTATAAAGTATTTTTATATTATTATATACAGTACTTCTCGTTAACTTTGCCCCTCCATAGGATTGATGAGGAATTGTTCGCAGGTTGAACTACGAATATATTTAGTTTCGTAGAGGAATTGTTGACTTCCTGACCCATGCCGCAGTTTCTAAATTATCCTAATAGTTAAAGGATCGAATGAGGATGTTCGTATACTCTTTGAATCACTGAACTGTGAATAAACTCTTTCAGCAATGAAGAAGAAAAAGTTTTAGAAGATCAGCTGATTCATTCCATCTTCTTTTTTCTTATATTGTGGAATTAACGAATAATTGTATGCAAGTTGATTACCAAAGCATTAAGATCTATGTTCATAGAAGAATGAATATATGCCACAGTTCTTGAAGTATTCGAACAATTAGGGGTTGAAAGAAGATACAGAGGAAGCAGATTAATTCTGATACAGAAGTCAGAAGTATCGCGGCAGCGATCCATGTCACCCGACAATGGATCTCCGGCGACACCGATGATCCAGGAATTACATTTCTCTCCATTCTAGGATTATCGTCACGACCGGGGAAATCTCGTCAGGCCTCCCACGACATCACGGATTCCGGCGTCACACGCTTCGCTGAAATATCGTTCCAATGCTACATTTTTTTTTCCGTCGTTTCCTCTTAATTCCCTGACACGAAAAAATGGGACCTCGGTGGGCGGATGGCCAGTTCACCCTGGAACAGTGAATGGATCCTCGGATCCATTCAACCACGCACCTGACTCCCGACTTCTCCTTGGTCGTGAGAATCGCTCCAGAGACTTTTCGAGATCTCTTTCTTCGGACGCGTTCATTCAACGCCGTAGAAAAACCAGTCATGGAAGATCCTCTTCGTTTTTCATCCTGAGTGTTGCGAGAATGGGGAATAGTGGTCAGTGGGGTTGCCTAATTGTACGGGAGACCATTTCCATCGGGGATCGCCTGGCTCTGGATTCCTCCGCTATCGTTCTCCGAGACTCGCGTCTTCTTAATAATAGCAATAATGCATTTGTTAACTTTTAAGCGCTGTTCCGTAATTTGTAGAGTAAGCAGAAGTTTCAAAAGTATTATCCGAGAAGTGATTTCTTCAAGCCAATGACTTCTAAATATTTAAAGCAAATTATACTCAACGCTGTATTCGTCCCTCCGCTTAGCCCCTTGCCGTACCATTTTCTTTACAATCGTTGATAAAGTACGGCAAGGGGTTAAATAACCTTTTAGCGTTCTTTTGGTGACTGCGAAATCCCAGAGTGCATGAATTACAAGGTAGATGTAATGACCACCCGATTGGGTAGTTTAACAATAGAAGTTTGGGAAAAATTATTCGGAGAACTGCTAAGCCAGTGTCAGGCGATTTTAAGGATTGGCTCCAATAAAATGTGCCCATTCGTTAACCGTTAATTACACATGCAACTGCCGGAGACACTCGAGGAACGATCAGTACAACGACCGTTACGGTTATCCTCGAAATCTATTTACCTACGAAATAGATCAATGGCCGAGCGCTAAGGCGTCCACGCCCAGAAAAGGGCGCGTAGGGTACCTGCCGCGCTGTTCAATAGGAAGTTAAGTCCCATCGATCCTGAGGATGCTACCTGGCCCGAGGCAAATTGCTTGAATGAGCCGGGAGCAGTCAATGGATCGCCTTGGAAGCTCGATTTGCCTCGGATCTCTAGTTAACTTTAAGATAACAGCGACTGTCACAATGAACTTGAAAATAAGAATATGTATATTGCTGTAATTACCCTTCCCTCGACTTCTCTTCGAAGAAAATTTTCCATAGAAGGAAAAACATTGTAAAAATTGATCACACCTTGGGATAACAATTACAGATGAGTGAAGTACTGTTTATTGTGTCCAGAATATTGTACAACTATGGAGAATCAGCAATCGTCCGAGGTCTTCCCCTTCTTCTTTCCGCAAGGCGTCCTCGCCAGAATCTCTTCGCACTCGTTCCGCTTTTTCCTCTTCCTTGATCTTTTCCTGCCTTTCTTCTTCGCCTTCTTCGGTTCAACATCTTTCTCCTCCTCTTCCTTGAGCACTTCGAGCGCTTTAGGTTTGGTCGCCAAAAGCAGAGCCTTCTCGTGCTCCAGCCTCATCTCCTTCGACCAAGGCCGAGGCGTTCGAAACTCGAGATCGATATTCTGCCCATCCTTCGACTTCTTCCACACCCTGAGTCGAAATATATTTGGATTCTCCTCGTACATCCTCTTCGGTGGTTCGGGCTCCTCGACTTCCCCCTGAGGAGCCTTCTGCGCATCGTTTTCGAGGTCCAAACCCTGAGGAAACAGCGTCAGAGTTCGATTCTCCGACGGCTGTCCCGGTTTCTTCTCCTCTTCGACGACGTTTGCTCGAGGATCCTCGGAGCAGTCGCAGGGTGGATCGAACTCTTCTTTCGGTGGCTCCTTCTGGGTCCTTATCACCAGTTTATTGTTGTTGATTGTGGCCTCCAGCTCTTTGTAGGGGAGGCCACGTTCAGCGATGTCGGAACGCACCTTGATCGGTGGAGGCTCCTCGCACACCGCGGGTTTTATCGGACAGCAGATCGGTTCTTTGATCTTCGGACGAGAAAGGATCGATTTCAGGTTCTTCGATGATCCGCATCCAGCTACCGGTTCGGTCTTCTTGCTCTGCTTGGTGGCGCAGCAAGGGGAACATGGCGGTTCCTCCTTCTTCGGCGGGCAGCCGCATTGGCGAGTCGCGATCATCATCTTGCCCAGGTGTTAATCGTTCTTCGGGGGGAATATAGGGTTTGTGTTGAACATAGTGAAGGGTTTTTGTTAGTTAGGTTAGTTGCTTGAGTGCCATGATGGGTCGGTTTCTATAGTCATCTGAACTTGCTCGTAGATCGATTCCTCGATCAACCCCTCGGCTAACCTTCCTCGCTAAAATGGAACCAAGAATTATTCTCTAAATTCCTGTCTATTTTATATAATTGTTTCATGTGATAAACAGTTTCAACCATACTAAAGTAACATGTACGCTTGTCCACCGATGCCCCAGGTGCCATGCCCACCGGAATGTCCACCCACAGACAAGTCGAAGAACGTAGGGGAAAAGTACTATAGGGAGATCGGTACCGCGATGGTGGGCAATCAGCTGATAATCCGCATGGAACGAGAGAAAGGTAGAACGAAGAAATTAGGCGACTGGATTCCACCGTGCGACTGCGACGTCGTGGAGATACAGAGGCCTTCTAGCAAAGAGGGGCCGAAGATCCTGAAGGGGCCCACCAACAATCAGATCCTCTTTCGAATCCAATCGAAGACCCATACGGGGAAGAAGGACTGTCCCAGCAGCAAGCCTCAGGGCATCTACTACGAGGTACGGACAGTCTAAATGTATTTTTCGCATCGTTCGTTGCACCTCGAATGTTATCTTTAAGGTTGGCCAATGCACGGAGGGTCGAAGCAAGGACGATAAATGCAGAACGTTCACCATCTATCCCGTCATGGATGGACCGTGCTCGCAGGAAGTGCACACTGATCGCGTCACCGAAGGCAACGAGAACGTGTTCATGCTGAAAGTGAAGAAGAAGCCCGGACCTGCCGACGAGCCGAAGAAACACATCGAGCTGGAGCTGAGAACGCCACAACCACCTCCTCAGCCGGTATGCACCGAACCGGAAGTCCCTCCGGTTCCTAAGGAAGTCTGCGACGAGCTAGAGAAGTCGAGAACGCAAAAGATCCAAAAAGAAGAACCAAAGAAGAAAGCGGTCAAGAGGAAATCCAGAAGATGATAACTCGAGGAACTAACTAATCTGAAAGCAACTGAAACTAATTTTGTGAACAATTGTTGGAAATACAATTTTTCTAATGAAGCATTCTTTTGAGATATATGAAGTTCACTGTAGCATTCTCTGAACGTTGGACAAGTGATTTTTTAAATTTCAAAACATTTGAATGTCGCATAATTTTCAACTAACTGAAATTATTCAGAGAAGAAATTATTGTCAAGGAACGCCTGCATTATACAATTAATGCAGATTATTTCTTGTATGTACTCGGTAGTACTACTACTAATACTTGGTAGTACTCAGTACTGAGTACTACTATAGTACTCAGATATTACTTAGATGTTAAGACTGACATTTACAAGACCATAGTTGTCATTTATTCTAGATCAAGTTTGTGGTAATGTCGTGTAAATGGGTGACCGAGGCTCGTTTCTCGGCTCGACGTACAACTGCTGTATCTTCCTCTCGGAATTGTGTCTGGCATTGAAGTCTCTGATGGCTATCTTCGTCGCGTCAAGATCACTGGTATCATCCAGTATCTGCACGATTTTCTGAACGGTCGAGTACTCCATCACCACAGCTGATTTCGCCTCGGCGCCAGTCTGCGAAGCTTCGGACATTTTTGCAGCGTCCTCCGACGTCCTTCCTGTGTCCTGCGACATCCTTCCTGTGTCCTGCGACATCCTTCCTGTGTCCTGCGACATCCTTCCTGTTTCCTGCGACATCCTTCCTGTGTCTTCCGACAATCTTCCAGCGTCCTCCGACATCTTGCCGTTCTCCAATATCTCCCAGATTTCCAAGGTTTCCGATCTAGACGATCGAGCGATTAAAATCTGCAGTACAATAATCACGTAGATTGTTCCTTACAAGGAAGTCGCGGGATCGGCGCTGTGCGATTTGTTTCCGAACCAGTTCTTCGAGTTCGATTTCGTCTTCAGCTTCGAGTTCCGCCTGCTTTTAGCCTCGCGGTGCGCTACGGAGTTGGATCTGTCCCGGTCGTTGCCGTTTCCGTTCGCAGAGCCGGTCAGGGCACTGTTTACAGAGTCTTTCTCGCTGCCGGTTTCACGCTTCGGTTTCTCCACCCTCTTCGACACCTTCGCGTAGGGGGATCTCGGCTTCGGCTGAGCGTGTCTGGCGGCCTGGCTGGCTGGGTCTCTTCGGAAACAGCATCGGTGTGTGCGATACTGCCACCTGTCAGATGATTGACGGTAGATTAGGATCGAATCTTACGTTGCCTCGGTGCTCGATGGAAATTATTCTTACGAGACTGGGGATTGACAGTAAAAGAAATAAAGCTATCGGAAAGCGCGATAGTTGTTTATGATGCATTTACCACAGCGCGCACGTCGTCATCGTCGAGCTGAACATGAAGAGGCAGTTCAGAACCGTCAGGACGATTAACGGTTCCAACATGATCGAAAACACTTCTGCCCCCGATCGCGATGGTTAAGACTGGCTCCGGAAATTTGGAAACGTCAAGTGCTGGCAGACTACTGATCGATTTGTAAATACCTGACAAACGGCGGTCGATGCGATTCGATGTACCGGGACACCGATAAGTGTGCAACTTGGAACGGATCCGTATGCAGAGTTTTGCTAATTCGACTTTATAATTTAATTACGTAAGGATTTCAATTGCGCAGAAATTCAATTACGTTGTAATTCAATAACATAAGCCAAACCTGTCTGATAATTCAATTACTAATTATATTAATCAAGAATGTAATTCAAATCAAATGCAACCGAAGTACAGTGTAATTCTGCGTATTTTCTTCTCCATTATTATCTATTAATTTATTATTTTTGGATTCGTAATTTAAATTCTTTTCTTTCTTTTAATTGAATGGAGATCTGAATTACGAATTATAATGTTGAATTACAATGATAATATAATTGCTTTATTTTATAATTATAATTCCTTGAGTAATTCAATTCTGCGCAATTCTATTTGGAAGACTAAATACACGATTCAAAGGGAATTCAGCAACCGCTAGTCTCCCCGAAAGTAGCATCAATTTGTCCCAGATTCGCAACAGGAGCGCCTCGTCCCATCAGTATGCGTAACGCGCAGGTAACGCGTCAGGACTAGGTGAGATAGGGAGAACCGTACGGGGCCGCTATAGCTGTCGACAGGGACCGACAAACCCCGCAGAGACGTATACCTTTCCACGACGGGGGTCCTCCCGGCAGCTCTTTAGAGAAAAGTCAGCCACAAAGTGGCACAAAGCCGCCGTAACCGCAATATAATAACGAAATCTCGATATCCCTGGCATCTGTGTGATTATAACGATGATATTACCGTGCACGGTGTCACAGATTTCCGTAACGTAACAATGAAACTGCGGCCAGGACCACCCCTCGTGATCTCACCACCTGCAGCGCGTCCTAACGTCGATTCATTTATTCCTGTCGGCGATTAACGTTATTAACGAGCCGCCGATGATGGCCGCGGACGTGCCAATTTCAGGCATCGGGGTCTTCTGGATCCCTCTAACCGGAAGTCAACGAGGGCAGGTGTTGTTCAAAATTTCTCAGTGTTTCGTAATCGGGGGAATCATATTTAAATTTTGCTAATGTAAGAAGCAAATAACTTTATCATTTAAAGTGCAGTAAATCACTTCAAAGAGAAGACATTCCCTTAACAAAGTTATCTAAAAACGAATTTCTTAAAAAAATGGCTTTATGTCAAATGTTGAATTTCGTAGATAGATTTAAATTCGTAAAAATTATAGATTTAAATTAGTAAAAATTGTAGATCTAAATTAGTAAAAATTGTAGATTTAAATTAGTAAAAATTAAAGGAGAAAATTAAATTACAGGCTGTAAAAGCTTTGCCCTTTGAAACAAGCACAGATAAACTGTTGTACGATTTTTGTTAACAGAATTGCAGCAATTTGAATGTTGACAGTTCCTCAGTGTAAAAGTTTAATTTCTGGTGTAGTGCAGGAAAATTGCATTGGAATGTAGCCGAAGAAGGGAACAGCCTAGGTAGTAGTACTTTGTACCTATGGGTAATCACGAGTGTGCAAAGATCAGCTTAATGACGACAATAACGTCAGATGAGGACAGAGTCGCGCAGGAAGAAGGATTGCCAAAGGCACCGTGCGAAAATCCCGAGTGCCTCGAGTGTCCTCGAGCGTTCACATGAATTATCGCCGGTTCTTTCAATCTCGAAGATGTCCACCCTGAAGATCCTCATTCACGGGAAAGATTCGTTCCAACGTACAATATCGCGGTCACTTGTCGTCCTATTCAGTCTGCGACCGCAGAACTTTTCTTTACGACCGTCAGGAAAAATCAACGGTGGACGTCCACCTACCGCCGCGATCATACGTGTCACGCTATTTTCCCGTACACAGCGCGATCATGTCCTTTTTCTGGCTACCACCTAATTTATTGACCGCAGATCCATTGTCCGGGCTGGACCGACCACACAACGACACCTTTATGAACTCCCACGACAACCGCGATTATGAACCCTCTACGGTCTCTTTGCCTGCCCTTTTCGCTTCTGACGTCTTTACTTTGTCCCTGGGCTCTTTAATCGGAGTGAGTTATACTCTCCGACAGCAAAGATTCTTCATATAATAATAATAAGATAGCAGCGATGGCGTAAATTCACGTTGGAGCTATCGGGAAGATTAAACTG
>NC_135774.1:25312771-25384781 GCF_028453695.1 Augochlora pura | reverse complement strand
TGGGTCGACCAATGGGGAATTTACAGTGTAAAGAGCTCTACCACTGCATAAAAGATGCAATGGAGAAGGCAGCGGCCCGAGGTCGAGGCGCAAACACCGGCGTCGAGCTGGGCGGTGAGTTCCCGGTTCAAGATATGCGCACCGGCGAGGGCGGGCTTCTTCAGGTTTGCATCGAGGGCGTGGGTCTCCTCTTCGCTAATAGCAAGGTATGACTCGCACCTAAAAGTCCGCACCACCCTCCCCGAACCCCCCTTTCGGAATTTGGAAATTCAACGATGCAACCAGGAATGAGAACTCCCAGACCCTGAACGATGCTGCAGACGTTCTTGCTGCACTCTATCTACTCTCGATTCCGTCGAACGTCGTCCAGTAGCTCGTGTAACGTTCGAACAACCCCCTGTGACCCTTGTACTCGAGTATTCAGCCCACCGAATCCCCGTTTGCCTCTGATTTTGATCGGCCTTTGCGTTGACACCCCGCTACTTATGATCATACGATGTGTATTGTTACTGTCCCGATGGCGACGCGATCGTCTCCGTCTGATTAATTAGTACAGCGTAATCGATGCATTTATTTCAGCGATCTAACACGATTCTGTAGTGGACCTTTGCTCGGTTGACGATTTCTAGGGGGTTCGTGTTGCCCGGGACGATCGCCGCGGCTCGATCGCGAACTATCTGCTTTAAAAATACAATTACGCCAGATTTTCTTCCCCTTATAGACTCAAAGCAACTTTCACCATGTTACTGATATCTACGCGAAAACTTGACAAAATATCAAATATGATGCAAAAGCAAAAAATTCATTTGCAAAAGAAAACTGCGTGCTGCAATTGCGGTCAAACTGTGAATACTGTTTGAATATTAAGTGTGAATACAGACTGGGACACTTACCTTTGCAAGTCTTATAACTAAGTATTAAGTCTATCGACCGGTGAATTCGAAATAAAAAAAATATGTGGCAGATCGAGTCGTGGCGAACAATTAATGGAGTCCATCCGCCGCTCTGCCCAACTAGCCCCCTTGAACCGCTCATATACTTTCGACTATTGAATATCTAATCTCTCTCTTTCACTCTTTCTCTCTCTTTCTTTCCTTCTCCTTCTCTCTCTCTCCCTCTCTTTCTTTCTCTCACTCTCTCTGTTATCTCTCTATATATCTCTATCACTATGTCTTTCTCTCTGTGTTCTATTTTCCTTTCTCGTTATTGCATTGATGCAAGGACCACTCAATATTATCTCCCATTCGCTAGCCACCACGATCTGCTTAATTTGTCTCTCTGTATACGTATCTTTTTTACCAGTCTACTCTTCTTGTGTATTGAGTTTTTGCGAGGTGTTACGATGACGACAGGACGATCGGCAAGATCACGATCGCGATTTAAGCCAGCCCGCCGTGTCTCGGGACCTCGAGGCTTTCCGACGGGTCCGGCAAACATTTAGAGGCCCGTCCCACAGTACACGTTCACACACACGGATGAACCGAGGGAGGAACGAAACGGCAGCCATTGTGAAACGACAGATCAATTGCATACTCACATTACCCTCGTTATACGTACAGTTTTCTACCAGCAGATGCACACTTACTTGTAAATGCTACACGGAGACGAATCGGGCCCTTTGTTGAGCCGAGAGAGGGAGGGACAATGGGCGTGGCTGATTCCGCCCATTGCTCTGGCGGAGCCCTAAATACTTGCAAACAAAAGAAACCATCAGTGATCCACCAACTTGTACAGAACAATTCGTGGACTTATATTACATTCTCAGATAATTATTTACGATCCGATACATTAGACAAGAGATTGTTTGGTACGAGATATAGTTGTTCAATAATTAAAACAAGTTAAAAATGTAGTTAACTTAATGCTTTGAGAGCTCTATAATTGCTATCAGTACAAAGTTGTTGATAAAGATTAGCATAGTTAATAATTTGGGAAAGGAACAATTGGCGGACCGTTTTTTGCCCAGCCCACTCTGGCCTGGCTCCTCCCACAAGGCTCGAATTCGCTCGGCAAACCCACCGACACTAACCTTGAATACACGATTCAAATAGGACGAGAGGCCCCCGACACGCTGGTTTTATACTTCTATTTATCTCATTGGATTTTATACATATATATATCTATATATACACACATACTCGTCTCGGTACAATTGGACTATTGAAACATTAACTATGTGGTAACTGTATTCTCACGTGCCTACGAGGTACCCGATTACATACATACATAAACGAAACAGATTTATGTATATATGTACTTTTTTCCAATTCGCATATATACATATATATATGTATATCATACGTAATATCATACGTATATGTATATATATATCATCGGTCATTTCGTTGGGTAACATTTTGTTGAAGCGTTAATCAGTGTTTTTCTTGCATGGAGCTCGATGTGCAGCTGCAGTCTCTTTTATTATCTGTATATTATAATCATTCCACATAAATACTCGACCATATTATGATACGACTCATACATGAGAGGTGATACAAGGAACTATTTAGGGAGAACTTACCAGTGATACCTAATTATTATTCTCTTCTATCTACATATACATATATATATAACATATATATATATTTCTCTCTCTCACTCTCTCTCTCTCTTTCTCTCTTTCTCTGTCTATATATATATATATACTATATCTATTATAATTTGTATATTGAATGTTGGATGCCATTCTACTTTTATCTCTACAAGTCTAAAACCGACATCTTCTTCTTCTTCTTCCTCCTCTGTTTTTGTTCCCTTCGTTGATTTCTTGTTTGTCGTGGTCATACACGTGAGGAAAGTCTATTCGTTAATGCGAATCAATGAAGAAAAGAGACACGATGTGGGGAGGGGAAAAAAAAGGAAAAAGAAAGACTAGATCTGAGGTGTGAAACGATCGAGACAGAAACCTTGATCTCGCCCGATAGACTTTTCTCAGCTTGGGGAACTTTTGAGATGGTCCTTGAACAATGGAAATCTTTGCTACCTTTTTAATTGGCCATGACCGATAGGTAATCTAGCTGTGTGATCATCCATCGTACTCGAGAGCCCCGGCCTACAATGCACTGACTAACTTCTTATTCATTCATTCATTCATTCTCACCCGGATATCTCCAATCCAAGTTTGGCGGAGACTTAATTTTCTGTTTTTCTGTTTTCTGTTTTCTTGTCCTGTCCGTCGGCATTGCCCCGTTTCTGGCTGGGCAAACAGGATTTCGAGGTACTAATCAAATTCAATCATTGTTTGTTATAATTATAAACTCAGTATATACTAATTAATATATAATCAATGTTGGCCGTGTTCCGGAAATGCTTCTTTATTTTCACCATTACTTTTTAGCCGTACTTAATATTAAATACCACGTGCGTACGCATGTACCGGGTGGCGTGTTCGGAACGCATTAAATATATATATAGTGTATATTTAGATATCTATATTTAAATATTTATATCTAAATACATATTTATATATATATATATTTTACTGGGAACGTATTTTCTATGCGGGTTCGGCGATTGCGATTCGTACAGAATGGAAAGATCGGATCTCACGGTATTCTTTTGGAATGGATCACCCGTGTCGATTAGATAACGTAGAGGAAAGACGCGACTCTGTTCAAAAAGCATACTGCTCGACCGTATTCATTCTTCCTTTTTCGAATTACTCTCCTTCACGCATAATCACGTTCTGCGATATCTGAGCTATTGTTTCTCTCGATACACAACGTCAAACCCGAGCGAAACGGCCGAGATGCGTTTCAAATTCGACCACCCAGTGTACACGTACCATATATATATCTACTATATACTACACTCTTAACAGTGCATTTAAATTAACTGATCTGCTCTGTCTACCTTACTGTTTTCCTATCATCGATCGGTGTTAGTTGTGACACGTATATATATATAAAAGTATACGAAACCGAAAGAATAAAAGCGAAACAATGCCAGAGTGTTGTAGATATTTTATATATATACACGGGCACCTGTATGTTCCCTATGATATGACATATAATAACACATCGTCGAAGCTGAACTCAGGTATATTAAAACAGCGATCAATATAATACGCGGAACAGTGTCTGCTGCATTCTCTTCACGTCGAACAGCCACAGAAAGATCTACAGTTCACTTAGATCAGAGTATATTTGTTATAGTAGTGTTTAGTGCAACTTGTAGAGCAATGTTTCGGTGCACTCAATGCAACTCTCTCTATACATACATATATATATATACATTTATATGTGTGTATATTATATATACATCTATTTCTACCATAGTCATCAAAAGTACACTGTCCAAAGCCGGCCCGTACACACCGTTCCCGTTTTCTCCACCCGCTGCGGCTTCTTTTAATGGAGTTCTATAATCACTCATCGCAATCTCAAATCGATCACCAGTCTCATTGTTGGTGCTGGAGGTAGCGAGAAACAGAAACGAGATCGACGCGACACTCGATCGGTTATCGTTTGACCGGTCGCAGGGTGTATCAGAAAGGCGCTTCTCGAGTCGTTAATAATTTAATTGAGACGAAACTAATTGTCTGAGCGGATCGAAAGCTTATCCGGGGATTTGACGCGCAACGCCGCGATTTATTGCAGGTCGTGGCCTATTCTTCAGGTTCGATAACGGTATCGGGTGTTCAGCAATAATAAGAGATTCGATTTATTAAACGTTTCATTAATGAAATCGACGAAAATACAAGCGATGCTCTTTGTATTAATACCATTCTCAATAATGGTTAAATGACGAAGTTTCGAGAGAAGAATGACAGAAAACGATTCTCTCATCGAAGATTAGTCGAAAGTGTGGAATCAGACTATGTTGTAGAGTCCTCGGTTTCTGAGAGAAATCGCTCCGAAGTATCGAGGTGGAGGAACCCACCGAACGGACGCCATTTTCTGCGCACGCAGAGGAGGCGTATATTCAACTTCAATTTTCTCTGCGGTGATATCGTTTCTTCGTGTAAAAATTCGTCGAGTGGTGTATTCGTTTGAAAGGATTTTGGAAACGCCTTTCGTATCCATCCTCCAGGAACGACAACAAGACCGGAAGAGATTCGACGAGATGTAATTGATCTCCGGAAAGACTCTTATTAATCATTCGATCGACGCGCAAAACCGGGTGACGTTAACCAGCAACGAGCATTCAGGCAGACTGCCGATTGACAATCGGTATTTACGTGCAAAAGAGAATTACATCGAAGCTTGTATACGTCCGTGAAAAAACTCTTCTCGCCGAGAACGACGATAGAGATGAATGTTTCTGTACAATGAGTCACGGGATCAATCGCGTTCCTCTAGTTATTGCCATCGAACGATACCCTTTTTTTAATCTGTAACAAATACATTTTAAGATCCTTGTTGATCTACTGAACGGTTTCTAAAGAGAAACAAAGATAAATTATCGCGAATCGTTTCGAGGCAATGAGAGACGGGATACGAACGACTCAGTGACTCTCTGTACGTATCCAAAGGGAATTTGAATGCACTGCATGAACGAGTAGATCTCGATATATATGTATAATAGAAGAAAGTCGCCCGCTTTTGCAAACCCATCTACAAGACCGCCCTTCACAGTGCCAGTTATGTAGTAGAGCAATGGTTTCGTGCTATATAGTGATGTCTGACTTTATGAATGGAACTACTATCAGAACAAGTGGACACCGACTCGAGAGAGGGCCGATTAAACCCTTTTATACACTACTCTATAGCAGTGCTTCTCGAAATGCTCGTTGACACTCCAATCGAATATCGTTTCGTGCGTATCGTTGGATCATACATACCGCACAGTGACAAATTTAAGGAACAACTGCTTCTGTAACAATTTTTGCGAATAGTTAAACAAGAAGAAATCAGAAGTAGAACATACAGAATATAATCTGACGGATTAAACCTTAAAACCGAAGAGGCTTACGCGTCTGGTCATCGTTGACTATATTTAGTTAAAGCTAGTAGAATCGCGAGTACAAAGTATCTAACCAAGAATATTATTCTGAATCGATATTATTCTTGCTTCCAAAAGCATTTCTGTAAAAATCAATGAGTAGAAATTTCGATTTCGCGAGGCTACGAATAATTTTATCTGGAGTTCCGGCCATGGCATCTCGAGAAACACTGTTCTATAGCATGACACCGCTGCACACGATGTTTCGAGTTTGTGTTTACATCCGGAGCGTTTTGCAAATCACGCGTTAGCACCAATAAAAGGCTCGGCTGAATAACTACTAACAATAACAGCCCCGAATTCGGATCACTAGCGCATCCAAGATGGCGGACGGAGGGCCGAAGAGTTTCCGGCCGAGAGTTCTTTTTGTCTGTTTACTTGTGGTACTTGCGTATATATTATACGTTGTATATTTTTTTTTGTCTTTATTTAATTCTGAATTCGATTCGTTGGGTCCCTGGCCCGTATACGGGGACGATATTCTAGAGTTGCACATGTTTCTGTAGCAGAATTTTTTGACCGACGCTGAGCAATCGATGACATATTTCACAATTTCGATGAGTTTAGGCCATCTCCAGAGTTGCCTGCCTGCCGCTAATTAACTTATTTAATCGCTGCAATTGTTGACTGGCCGCCGCCTGCGATGTGTACTCTCGCTTCCGACCGTAAAATTGACAGCCGTTTGTTGACTCTCCAGAACTTGTCAATCGCTTTTATTTTACTGACCGACACCTGTACGTATAAATACATATATATTATTGTATACGTGCATACTTCACGTATGTATGTATATACTTTCACAGTTTGGAACACGGTGGTACGTGGGTTTAACAATGTCCTCTGCCCCTAGAGTTTTGCACAGGTGGAGAGAAAACGTAGAGCGACGCGATTTTACCAGCCAGCCCAGACGCATTTCTGTCTTGTGACCGCTTGTTGCCGCTTTTTAATCGGTGCTGCGTATTGCTGCGAATCGATGGATGACTTGAATTTTGATCGCCGCGCCGGTGATAACGCGCTGCATGCCGGACGTCACGCCGCGAGCAATGCATTCTCAAAGCTTCACGTGCCCATTCGCAAAGTTGTCGCGCATGTATCGTCGGCGGCTCGTTCACGTGCACGCCAATCGGAAATGCATGCGATGTTTTCTGAAAAATCATCGAAAACTAAATGACGCTTCCTAGAAGTAAATTCCAAACTATTCTAATAAAATTAAAATCATATCATACTATCAATAGAAAATTTCTAGCTAATGGAAATTATCGAAGAAAGATAGAGTTTCTTAAATGACTCCGGTCGTATATTTTCAAAACATCTATTTCTTCCTTATTTTCAAAACAGTAAAAACGTTATAAGAATTTTTTCAATTATTTTAAATTCTTAAATACGCTGTCGCTTTATAATAAAGCGATCGATCATGCTTCTTCAGATCTCTGAAATTTCCGACTTTTGTGTACGTGAACGCCGCCTTCAGCTTCGCATGGTTTTTAACATTATACCTTCCGGAAAATTGCTTAACAGGTCTTTTGGTGCCTTCACGATAAACTGTTCGAATCCCCTAAGATGACGAAAATCTCGGTGATTTTGCATCAACATGCTTTAATTTCCTAAGACTTTCACGACAAGAACACGATAGCGTGTGACTAATTGTTTGGATTCACGCCGCCGCGGATAATGGCAATTAATCTCGCGGATACGTACCGAGAGAACTTAATTAAAAGAATTAAAGGAGAACGCTGGAGTAGGAAACAAACCTTGCGATCGAAGTGTTGACAACTACACGACGATGAACGTTGCACCAGAAAACCCATTAATTAATTTCCAGTCGGGAAATCAAAGTCGGTGAATCATCGAACACTGATGCTACGTATCCACTGGAGAGTTTCGCTCTCGACACTTCCAATGAACAAAAGATCGACGAATGATTTACTCTGTCTGAAAGCTCTCACGTGAACACGTAGCATGATCTTTGGAGTCCGATGCGTGCTTCCAAAAGATCAGCACACCAATGAACACTAACGATAGCTCTGTGTGTATAGCTTTTTTCAATGTTAATTATCGTACCGATAAAAAAAGAAAAGATCTAACATAACTGCCGAATAAAAACGTAGATACCAATGTTCATTGAGCGATTAGAAAGCAATGATAGGTGACAATGAACTTCGGTATAAAGAAGAAATCTCTCCGAATTCGATCGACCGTGAACACTCTGATAAAGTTCGAGAACTCAATTAAAAAAAAACGGAGAGATTTCTTCGACGGAATTTTGCTTTTGAGTCAGGTGCACTGTGACGCGTATTAAACGATACGATACAGCAAAGTGAGATCTCTTGGATCTCTTGGTTCAGAGCTTGATCCCGCCATCGATCGGTATAACTAGCATTAGATTTTTCGAATCTGTACACGCCTGTTTTCGATGATGTTGTTAACGAGGTCTCGCACACACACACGCGTGCCTCACACAATTTCTCCGGGGCATAAACGGCCAATCTAGAGAACAATCACCAAGTGTGCATGTACGAGTAGATCACCGAGACCGCTTCATTACCGAGCCACACTAATGCCTAACGATCGTGTTATTTGCAGTTTTTTGTAAGACTCGATCATATCCGCAAGTGCGTTGCTCAGCAGGATGGGATCTTTGTATTGGAAGAATTCAGTGAGTAATGCGACCTCCGTTCACCTAGTCACGTCTGTGCACTGTCACTCGAAATCGTTATCTTCGCGACCCATATAATTGTAGGAAAGAAAATCGACGTAAAGAAACTATAATTTAACAATATTTTTCTTTTCGATTTAAGTAACGTTCTCAAGTATGCAAACTACCTAGCAATTACGCTCTTTCGGCGACTCGAATGTTTCTTTTTATTTGCTCCGGACCACCGATAACGCAAAATTTACTGCACGGTGGAGCGCGCGTTCGTGTTATCGTTAATTGGACGGATTATCGCTCAATAATATTTTTCTGGATATTCTATAATTACGGAGATTGCAGTTGATAAAATCGTGACCGAGCGGCAGTGTACGCGTTCTCTTATCTTTAATTGCGGTCGGGATTTTATCTCTCGGGTAAAAAGTTTGCAGGTCGTTAACGAACTTCTCTTGCATTTCAGATCCTAAAACTAGACAAGTAATTCAACGTAAATATAAGTCTCAAATGGTAAGCACAATCTAAGAAAGTCTAACGAATTGTATTCTTTTATCTATCTACGATATTAATTCTTTCATTTCGTTTCTTTATCAATTACAAGTTGTCGATTATAATTGTTGAATACTGTGTAACAGGCCAACGAATTGTGCCACTGCATGCACAGGGTTTTCTCCGTTGCGTTTGCGCTATCTGAACTCTCGTCAGAGGTTCAAGGTCAACCCGGAGAACAAGAATGCATGAAGCTTTAATTATGATTTTGTTCTGTTTAACGTTCGACCGTAAGTTTTGTTCTTGGTTCGTTTACTATTTCATTCCATCTCCCTTCAAACGTTAACGCAAACATAGATAAAGATGAAATTAGGAGTAGCATTCTTGAAAATTAGAAAACATTGTTTCCCGTTTTTATTAGCATCATTCGATGAAAGAATTTTTTCTATATTTTTAATGATTTACATAAATTTCTTTAAAACAACTTACGTTAATACCGTTTTATTCAATTTTTATCAATTTTCTTACACTTCCACTTGTTTTATAAATTTTCCTTAAATTAGAGTTTCAATAATTTGTCTCGAAAAAATTACTTCGCGCCCTACTGATCACGATCTGGATTACAGGCAGACCAAATCTGCTACTCGGTACTCTGTGTGTTCTCTTACTTGGCCGCCGGGTTGGAGCAACGGAAACAGCCTAACCAGCAATCGCAACCCCAGCAGCAACTACAGCAACACTTGCAACAGCAAATGCAACAACTTCAACATCAGCAACAGCAACACCAACAACAACAACAGCAGCAGCAACAACAACACCAGCAACCTCAACAACATCCGCAACAACAGCAACATCCTCAACAACAGCATCAATCACAGCAACGCCAACATCCCCCCCAACAACAGCATCCGTCGCAACAACGTCAACATTCTCAACAACAGCAACACCATCCATCACAGCAAGGCCAACAACCCCAGCAGAGACAACCGCAACAGCATCAACAGCCTCCGCATCCTCAGCAGAGGCAACAGCAACATCAACAGCCTCCGCATCCACAGCAGAGGCAACAACAACATCAACAGCCTCCGCATCCACAGCAGAGGCAACAACAACAACAGCAACAGCCTCTGCATCCTCAGCAGTATCAGCAACGATCTCAGCACCTAGATCATCAGCAACGCCAGCACCAACAGCAACAGCCGCCGAACTCAGGTAGCAACATCGCTCCGAATCATCAGAAACAAAAAACCTCGCACTTCGACACACATACGAAACAACACTGACACAGAGGCAGACACTCGCTCCCATTTGTGCATAATTACAATAAGTGTGCCCCCTACGCTTGCCTACCCTGGGTGTAAGTATCATTCCTAAACTGTATGTCCCGTGATCCAACTGGAGCTCCGAATCGCCCGTTTCTAGACGCAAGCTCCACCATAAGCCACAAATATTCCTCCCACGAATATCTTTTCGACTCGTCCATATTGTTTATTACTTTTGCACAAATACTTTGGAACTGTTCGTAAAAATACATTCTAGATCCTACCAGAAATTATTTGGGCTCCTCTCACGAATATTTATCTTTCATTGCCAGTCTGAAACGGTATAATGAAATTATTTAAAAAATTATTTATTTATCTAAATTTTATAATAAATTATAAAATCGATAGATCATTCAAAGTTCAAGCGTTCTCAAAGAACCGTGGAAACGGGCCTTAACAGGAGCTCCAGGATGAAAGCGAGATCTTCTATCTCGCGGAACTCAGAATCGCTCGTAAAACTATGCCCAGTATCATCCTCACGCTATCCCAGAGAGTCAGCACTAAGTCTCTTCTAGTATGTGTGGAAAGAAACTGTTGGACCTCTACGCGAGAAGGCATTGAATGAAAGCGCGCTGAGATTCGTGAAAACGGGACCTGTGGCGAGCATAGAGATCGATATGAAGGGCGGCACGTGGTCCGTACGGTGTTGCGGAATTTTCTGGCCGAACTGTGACGCGTTAACCATTTTAACCTGACGTTTAAATTATTGATTTAATACGGACGTGGATTTCGAAGCAGAACTTTAGAAACAAGTAGAAAATGAAACTGTAGTCATCAAACGTTGCAGTAAAACCTCAAGAAATATTAAAAAATTATAGTCAAATTATGATCGAAACTAGCTGTCTCGTGTGCATTTAGTGCTACACGTTTGTGTCTATTTCTGTAATAGACTCACAGTTTGGTCTAAAGTCTGAAAACATCCTTACGGACTCGTGAAACCGGCAGAAAACGATTCTCCGATCAAAGACGAACAAAGAAGATCCGATTATCTCGGACACGAAATTTCTGTCGCCATCGTTTGGGCCCGTTTTTAATCGGACGATCGTCTGAGATCGGTTTCCACGAGGAATCACGCGCCGCCCGGATGAAATTCGTTACAATTCGGTGAAATTGGCAGAGAACCAGACCAGCGAAACGAAAATAAAACGAAAAAAGCGGAACACGAAAAAAATTGGCGGAATCGATTCGACACAATCGCGGTAATTATTTGCAAAGCGGGAGTTGTTACGTGTGCAAATAAACGAGAAAAAAAAAGCAAACGGAAGTGAAATACGATCAGCGACGATCGCGTCCGATCGATCGAACATCGAAAAACAAACAAGAATATAATAATGCTGAAAGAGCAGACGAAGACGATCTACTACGAGTACTTGCAGACTATTTGCATTGTATTGTATATTTAGAGACAACACGAATACGGATTTCGAGTGGTATAATAATAGAGAGAGAAATAACAAAAAAAAAAAAAAGTAAAACAAGTAATCGAACCGCGTACAGAGAGTTCTAGGCGTTTTAAATCTTCTGAAAAGCCGGATTCGTCCGCGTACGTTCTCTAGAGATGTTTCCTTCTATGATAATGTCAGTCGTGTGCACGTGTAGAGACGATGTTGTGATCCATTATCCAGTTCTACCGACAAGTATACTTCCCCGAGAACTTGCTTTCTTCGAGGGGATCCCCGATTTCCCGTCTCCCAATTCCCTGCCCTACCCCCTCCCCCTAGCTCCTATCGGAAAAAATCGGAAAACCAGAGGAAAACGAAAACGAATGGCAGAAAAATCGGTTCGCGATCGAATCTCGTTGAGAGACACGAGAGGCTGTCGGGATCGAGTCTATTTCGTCGTCTGGAAGTGTTTTCTATGAATAGCACGTAAAGCAATTCTGAGATACAATAATAACGTTAATTACCATAATCGGAGGAACAATTTTGTATAAAATACATCGAAACAGACTGTAACTGTGATCGTCTAATTTGATGGAGATGAAAATGCTATTTAATTTCGTATGCGGTCGCATGAAATAGCTGGTGTATATTGAATAGGATCGATGCAATAGATAACCTCTCTCTATCACCTTCTATCTCTCTCTCTCTCTCTCTCTTTTTTTCTCTGTCTCTGCCTCTGTCTCTACCTCTCTTTCTCTTTCTTTCTCTCCCCCACTCTCCTTTTCCCTGTTGATTTCATTTGCGCGGTTGCTGTCCCGGGAATTGATGATCAAAATGGAACGCGTTGATAGATCAACGCCATTCCAAATTTTCAAATATTATGTAATCATTTAATCGATCACAGCAATATCAATTTCTAGTCAAGAAATAACGGTTGTTAAATGAATCCAAGGGAAAAGGAAATTTCGTGCGAAAGTTCCAATGAGAATTTCTCTTGATTGTTTGTATCTTGATCGACACGAGCGTCTACGTTTTATTACGAACAATGTAGACTGTACGTTTGTAATGTCGAGAGAGTCGAGATTTTTCGGTTTTTTTTCCCGCCGAGCAGCAGACCGCAATTTTTCAAGTTCGTTCGGCACAGTTTTCCACGGATTTGTCGGAGACAAGCCGGAAAGGTTGAAACACATAAAAGACTTTGGAACCTCCATTATCATTGTTCTCCCGACACCTGTCGTCCATCATGTCTGTCATCTCATCTATCAAAAGTTGGAGGCCAATGTTTACTAAGTACCACTACATCATTTTCAATTGACTGTTTGATTTTGTATTACAGATTTTACGTTTAAGCAGCAATCGTAGTCTCCTGTATAGACTGTAATGGTAAAAGTGGACTCAAACTTGTGATAGTCGACGCTAATTATTGCTTTGTGCACGCTGCTGCTCAGAAATCACGGTACCACAATTATTTCGGAAATTCGATCGATTTGTTCCCTTTCTATTTATTACATAAATTGTACACTGTCGACCTAAAGTTTGTAATCCGAGACTCGCGCTAGTCCGGAATCTTGTATAAACGTTCACGGTTTACTTACACAAACTTGAAAGAAAGATTCGACCGTAGACCATGTCACCGGATGGTAATAAAACAATTGGTTCAAACTCTCGGTCGACAATTCGAACTTTCCTGATCAGCAGCGTTCCCGACAAACATTTTCTACAAGTATTATAGTTCCCCTTCGAAGAGCTCGGGGCTTCTTCTATAATAGTTTTCGTCTGTGATCACGAATTTCCTAGATGTAAAGAATTAGACTTCTAATTAACGCTTAAGTTCGACCCTCGCGCGTGTACGATAGGAGGCTTCACGATCGAATCGCATATGTACTTACGTAGATCCCGAGCGATCCAAAGAAATTCTGCAAAATGTCCCCCCTTGCGCTCTGCAACAGAAGGAGAAAAAAAAAATAAATCATCACATATCTCGCCCGTCAGAGAAATCACCGCAATATTCTTTTTCTTGGCCTCTACCGCTCGTTCAAATCGGTCACCAAAATGGCGGACGCGTTCCTCCACTTCCGTCGATACTGAAGATCTCGTTAATGTACGAGCAACATTTTCAGATGCACGAAATTCTACCGATTCCTGGAAAATATTCAATAAGAATCTTCTTTTCAACTATAAATATTCGTAAATGTTATTTGCTTCCTATATTCGGAATTTGTCAGATTAAATCTTCGGAAGTGCGATCTACGCCTCCGCCATTAACCGAATCACTTCGAAAACAAGACAGGAGAGCAAGGCTTCGACGAACGAATGATTGAACGAATTTTCTGTTCGCAATATCGTTTGATAAATATTTTTGTTCGCGATTTGGTTCCACGAAGGACAGAGATATCGTTTGTAATATATTCGCTCCGTGATTCGAATCGAGAAACGAGAGACGGGTAGAACGATATCTAAGGGGGACGTAGGACATAGAGAAACGATCGTCGACGATTCGTCGTAGGAAACGTTATCGACTTGTTTCTAACGAGATGAGAGAAAAATGATGATTAACGAGAGACCAACAGCTGCGTTTCGAGCCGAGGGGAATAGCCGAGATTCCGTCTCGCTCCGGAAGTTTCACCGATATACCTCTGACTTCTTGAGACTCTCTCATTGCCTACCGCCCACACTGTTAGCAGTTCCTGTTTAGCGCTTGGACAATGTTTTAGCGAGATCATTGTCGTTTCGTCGGGACGAACGTTCGTCTCGGACTACTGTTAGAGTTCCACTGGATCAGGCTCGATACATTCAAGTGTATAGTAACTCAGCAATGTAGGCGCCTTATATCCAAATAAATACTTGTAGATTTGACCGTTGCTGTTCATATTCCCCTCCACTCCATATTCTTACGATTGTTACACTTTAACAACAGGGCTGCTTTAAAATGTCGTAGCCTTGTGAAAAAAATCGCAGCCTAGTTCATCATTTTTTAAAATAAAAAGGACGGATCGAACTTCATTTAAGTACAAAGCAGTATCAGCGAAAAAAATTTTATAAAGTCCGTGCATTTCGTCAAACTTGACAATTTTCAATAAAGTATTCTTATTAATACAATACTGTTTTCCGATAAAAATTTAAACTTTAAAAGAAGGTACCGACAGTAAATACGAGCTTGCTCACGCCTGCACCGAACAAACCGGACAATTGATTTCGTAATCTCAACGAGGTGCTCATTAATCTCTATTGATTAATGAACAGCATCCGTGCATCGTTTTTAAACGAGGCAGGCTGGCATCAATGGTTATATTAATTAATAAACTTCGTGTTTACATTAATTTTGATCGATATCTTATCAATTACAATAAATGTGCAATACATGTGGATACAATTTGCTTAATTGCTCGAGACTACATTAATGTCTATGAAACTACATAAAACAATAATCAAGCAATTGCGAATGATATATTAAAAGAGAACTTAATACTCGTTATGAAGGTGTACTTAGAATAATTATTAATCGATATTGTTTTCGTATGGAAGAATTCCTTTATATAGGTTATACAAATTCCTTTAGTTTGTCAGTAGCAATAAAAATCACCGATACGATCTGCAGACGAAAACAACATAATTCGTAAGCATCAAAGGCTTCTCAATTAGCGTCCCACGGAGAATGGTGCATCGTGTACCGCGGTGCAGTTGCAGTTCACCAATGAAGTTCATCGAGTGCGTAGTTACCGTTAAACGTCTTTGATCGAGCACGTAAGACAAATTTTACGTTGAATCATTTTAATTATTTAATTAATTACGAAATCATCGTAGACATTTACGTTTATCTTTCTATTCTGCCGAAATAAAAATATCCTCTCCAATTTTTTACTAAACAGACTTCTTGCAATGCAATTATAACATTCGAAACGTTAAAACAATATTTTTACATTTTATATTTCTTTCTAACAAACATAGTAATCAAACAATTGATAGATACACAATACTGCTTATAAATAAATTCTACAAACATGTTGCACGTTTTAAATACGCAATACCGTTGGCCAGAAAAATTCGTAGACAGTTTTCAGACATTCACAGAGCCGCGTAGACACGGTTTAAAAAGTAGATAGTTATGCATCTTCTTAAAAGAGGCCGTTTTCTAACTACATCGTCTAGTTCGACAAATTGAGACAGTTGTAGAAAATAGTTGAAACGAAACAGGTATTTATACAAAACAAGAGACATCGAAACATAGTCTAGATCGGAATAGATCGCAGACAGGATGTTAGAGATCTCGCAAACAGCATTAATTGTCGAGGACGTATCAGACTGAAGGCTAGGTATGGGTTTACCGCGACGGTGTCGGATTTCCGGTCGGACCAGTCCGATGAATTCTTTTTCACTGATCCTGGTTTTTACCTATCAGTTTCTAGACTTATAAGCGCGACCTTAATACAGCGGTCTCGTCGAACAGTCGCGATTTGGTCGTGATATTGTCAGGATGGACCGTTGGACAGGTAAAGTGGCAGTGGTTACCGGCGCCAGCTCCGGAATCGGAGCCGCCATTGCGAAACAACTCGTACGAAATGGTGAGCAATAATATATTATTACATACTCTGTCGACGTCGAAAAAAAATTCGAATTCTCTACATTAATTGCAAGAGGATTAGGATTACAAAGAATTAGCCACTAATGTTTTCGAATCATCCCTTTTAAATCGAAATCGTCCTTTTTCAATAATTAAGCATCAAATTAACACAAAATTGTTTCCTAAGATTTGAAAATTATTTTTTATATTAATCTATTGCATCCTCCTATTTTTCTTAGGACTCGCTAATTACCTTAAAATGTATTTAATGTAAAATGTAATTACTGCACTATCTCTGTCGCGCGAATCGAAAGCTATTCCGAGAAAGCAGAAAGGAAAAAATTATAGAGAAGAAGTTTAAAAATATTCCAGAGACTGTTAAATTTAATTGAGTTGGTTTGCTCGAACAACTATCGACGAAGATTGCAATTTGTTGAAGGAATGACGGTAGCAGGGCTAGCTCGAAGAGTCGACAAGATGAAGGAGCTCGCAGAGAGTCTCGAAGACTGTCCCGGAAAGCTCCACCCTGTCGAATGCGACGTATCGAAAGAGGAAAGTGTTGTTTCTGCTTTCGCGTGGGTACAGGAGAACTTGGGGTGTGTGAACGTGTTGGTGAATAACGCCGGAATTACGAAAGAATCCTCTTTAATAGGTAAATCCGCCGCATCCTCCTATTAGATTACACCGATATATATCTTGTTCACTAATCTGTTTATTGAAACAGACTCAGTAATTTATATGACAAAAACCACTATTATTACAGATGGGAATGTGGAGGATTGGCGCGCGGTTCTCGAAGTAAACGTGCTGGGTATGTGCATTTGCACGCGAGAAGCTGTTCGAATGATGAGAGAAGAAGGTGGAGAGGGTGTCGTAATTAACGTGAACAGTCTGGCTGCAGAACGAGTCCCTTTTATCCCTGGATTTTCCATTTATCCAGCCTCGAAAAGGTCTATTGCTGCATTGGCTCAGACTTTGAGACACGAGCTCACTGGAACCCGAATACGAGTCACGGTAATGCCGCAACCTTTGATCCCTGTATCATTCAGTTACCTTTTGAGTAACATTTTATAAATTGCATACAGTCGTCAATAATGAATAATTCAGTCGTTAATAATAATTTCGGAAAATGCGAACGAAAATGCTAATTGAACAAGATTAAGGAGATATACTGCTCTTGAATTCATAAAAACACATTCTCCCACAGGGTATCAGTCCAGGACTTGTCGCGACAGAGCTCATGGTATCCTATAGCACATACTCCGAAGAAGCTTTAGCAACGCTTCCGACATTAGATCCAGACGATGTGGCCGCAGCAGCAGTTTACATTTTATCATGTAACCCTCACGTTGTTGTAAGTACTTAGCAAAGTTCTCAATTAAAAATAAATCCTGGTTAATTGAATTCAGCATACGATTCTGATTAAAGTTGTCAAAGCCACGAGCAATATGAGATGCCATTTTCAGGTTCAGGACATCGTGTTGCGGCCCCTTGGCGAATCCTGGTAATGAAGTACCAATCATGCTGCTATTATAATGTTTCTCTATGCGATTTATTACTTTAGCTGCCGTAACTGCAATCAGAATTATTATGATAATATCTAAACGTTACTAACGATTGCCTTGTAAAATTCTAGTTATCAGCGAAATAACACTGTAAGCGAGACGTTTCAATAAAGAACTCTCTAATCTATAATATAATCAGTTTATATATAAAATAACTTTTACTCTCTCCTATACATCGGTGAAGCCAATTAACAGAGCGAAGTTCGCCCGCTATCGTTGTCTCTGTTAGTTTGTTACACCTATATGGTAATTAACAGTATCTTCGAGATAGGTCGAATGATGTAACCTATCGTCTGATTTTGTTATGACGAAAATAAACGTTATCTCGGTCGTAACATTTTCGAATCCCAATGGAGATATTCGATTTGGCGGAGAAGAAAAAAGCGTTGGCGCCACCGGAACAACGTTACCAACAACCGCTACGGGAAGTAATTAAAGTAAGCTTACAATACTCTTGCTGCATTCTCAAGTGCAAATGCATTCTCACGTTTAAATGGCCTGTGCAACATTTCCACATACCGATTAAAACTGTAGAAACATAAAAAAAAAATTACATTAAAACATTAAAAAAATTAAACATACATTATTCTGCAAGGCCATTGCACCCTCATATATCCGGTTAACAGATGAAAATCAAAATAATATTAGGGCTTCAAAGTACGAATTAATATGTAGCTGAGGGAACTATGGACAGATTACAAACCGCCCTCCAAAAGCGAAGAAATGCGAGAAGCAAGGAATCTATACAAGCAAGCCCAAAGGGTAGTCCTTCTAGGGGATACTCATCCGAGTGTAATGAGGATGATCACGAAAGGGCTCTATTTGCAGCCGCGGTTTCATGGCTTTTACGGTCTGATCGCCGAGACGTATCGTTGCGATGGTATTCTCAAATATTCGCAACGCTTCTCCCAGACCTAGACTGATACCTTCAATCATGTTAGGAAGCCTGTCGACAATTCTATCGCACTACTACAGGTGGTTGTACCGTTTAAGGAAAATGGTCGAAAGCTATACACAGCTACGAGAAGGGAAGACAGGTGACAAAGTTTGATGCCACGATATCAATCAATGAGGCAAGCCTGCTATACAATGATGAATTGATATATTGCTATACGAAACGAGGAAATTGGTACTACGACAACATGCGACTGTGGGAGGCTTTGTGCGACTACGAACAAGTCTTCCAGTTGAAGTCATCCACCGTATGCCGAATGGATGCACAGGTGCACCCTTTACTGTTTTTACTCCAATGATACCGTATCAATAGTAATTTGTGGGACGAATGACGCGATGGTTTTGTCAACAGGAAAAGCTCCTAGACGTTCTGCGTAAGCTCGACAAGTACGAATTGTTCCTCCGTTATTGGAACAATTTCGCACGCACCACTACTGATGGCGAACGGTTGTCCACTCTTCTAACGATGTACGCCGATTACAAAATCCATTTAAATGACATGGGGATGGCCAGACGCATGTTGACAAAGGCTCTTGAGCTGAAAAAGACAAACGAACGCGCCCAGGAGTTGTTGCAAGTTTGTACCATTTCCAACAAAGACAAGGCTCTACTTTCATCGATTTGTTATACTACAGATTGTGTACGATAACGGCGACTGGCTCATGACTTCCACGTTATTATGGTGCATGCACGGTTACTATGATAAGGCTTTAGTCACCATGGACATGGCGCTAGATTGCAACCCGTACAACCCGGGATTCACTATGTTGAAAGCGGTTGTTTTACGATTATCCGGACGATTGGACGCTGCAGCTACCTGGTTGCGAAGCATTAGTCGGAACTTATCCAAAATGGTAGACCCTATTTCGAAGGATGAGGAGTTGATGTTGGGAAAGCTTACAGTTCACGAAGCGAGGACACAGATGATCAAACAGTGGCACATGATACAGTAAGAAATCTAAAGTATCTTCACTAAACAGAGATTCCATAAATTAATTATTACCATACTGATGTAAAACTAAAAATGCTTTAAAAACCCGAAAAGTCTTCATTGATAGCATAAAAACTCTAGAGCCTAGAGTAACTTTTAAATTTTTACTAAAATCAAACAAAACAATATAATGTTCCTGCCACTCTTTCCATTTTCATTTGGGTAGAAAGTAACGCTGCGCTTAAATTTGTTTAATTTATAATTATCGCGGTAATAAACGCTAATTTAAACTTAATGAGTAGGGCAAGCGAATTGCTAAGGCAGTTCTTGAACCCCAAAAAATACATTGACTACGACATTTAATTATGTACTCTATGGTCAGGAACCGATGCACTAAATTATACTGATCTTGATATCGATTATCTTCGGTAATGTGCTAACTACATTAGTCTAATTAGAGTTCAAAGTTCGAAATCTAATCAAAATAAAAAATGTCATTTATTATTGATGGCATAATAAATGAAAAAATTACAGAACACACTACGTAAAATAGTTCAGACTAGCTCGATATGAAAATGGTTCGAAATAACGTAAAAACAAACGAGACTATAAAATGCTATTATATAAATGAATGTTACGGTAGATAATTGATGCATTTTATGCACAAATAACGCATAGAAATCAACATTGTAAAATATAAATCTCGAGGAAAAATTGTTCAGAATTTTGGTCATGGCGAAAAATCATGTACTTCTGAATCTCCTTTTACGCGGTAAAAAATGTATTAAAAACCGTATACAAATGAATAAAAGTTAATTAAGGGAACATATAAAATTACATAA
Source organism: Augochlora pura (assembly GCF_028453695.1). Taxonomy (NCBI): domain Eukaryota; kingdom Metazoa; phylum Arthropoda; class Insecta; order Hymenoptera; family Halictidae; genus Augochlora; species Augochlora pura. The sequence goes on along the minus strand of NC_135774.1, from coordinate 25,364,145 downwards.
AGCATATGGAAAAAAGAAATTCATTAGATATCTATGTAAAAACTATTAGTGTAAAAAGAAAGGCAGAGATAATGAACGTTCTATTATATTTTTACACGAACCTGTAATTTGTATAATAAATTCGATGAATCGTTTGTAGATACGAGAAGGCGATCCAGTATATGTTGCAGGATAACTTGGAGTCTGCGGCACACATTATTTACAAGTGTAAATTAACTAAATTCGCACCAGAGGCGCACGTGCTCCTTGGCGACTGCTTCCTAAGACGCGGGGAGTTAGATTTGGCGCTAGAGTCGTACCTAAAGTATCGAACAGTGGCGCAAGAATCGCAACATTCTATGCAGGATATGGATGTGATCCAACGAATAATCGATATATTGAACAAGGACGCAGAAAAGGCAATAAGATGCGGCCGTTCGAAGAAAGCGGTCGAACTGTCCGATCAAGTGATCCAGATGCTTAACGAAAATCAATTAGCTTTGAATAAATTAGGAGTGCAACGAGGCCAGGCACTTTTGAACAAGACTCGCGGTATCGTGCAGTTGAATCAGGTCTTGAAAAAGAAAAATACCCAATGTTGCGAAACCGCCGCCGAGAGTTTGCTGTTCCTTCGAGAACCAAACGATACAGGATTGTATCGAACATTTTATGGGGATCGTCCTATCGAAGAGACGATCGATCGATTTACACCGAAACGAAAACTCCCGCGATCTTTGAAAATACTTATGCAATATTCTTGATCGTTTCTTAATATTTCTTCAAATTCTAAGTAGCTTTATGCAAATATACAGCATGTTTCTCAATTGCATATTAGTTCATAAGACTGAAACTGAATTAATGCGGCTTATTCCTTTTTATATGCCATATCGTCTGCCTTTTCTAATTAATTAACGTTAAAGTGTTAAAGATATCAGCCCGGAGCTTATATCTTGTCGGATGTGAAAATTTTACACGTAAACTTCTGATGCAATACGTGTTACGTCTTACACAGCTTCGGCATAAGTATCATTTTTATGATGAACTATAATGAACTGTGAATACTTTCGCATATCTTCAATTATATTTATGCATATATTTTTGTATGGAACCTAACTAAGTTTGGACATTGTACACCCCCTTCCTAGATTAAGAATGATAAAAAATGGATTATACTTCTTTTGTAAAACTGATGATTAAAATTAGTACTTGATTTAAATAAAGATTTGAGAGAAACTACTTGTATATCTATTATTTCTAAAATCGTCATTAAAACAATAAAAAATAGAGAAAATTTACTTTTAAAAAATCAGTTGCAGCATAAGGCATCACCTAGTAGTAATTTCAATTATTGTTTTCTAAAACGGGTCTACACGCTCTTTTACGTCTGCTTAAGCGAATGAAGACATATCTCTATTCTTAAGAACTTGCGTGAAGAGGTAATTAATTTAAAAAACAAGTCCAAGATCGTATGCAAACCTACACAGTTCTTTTTTTTTTGCAAGCTCATTTCATCCATCTTTTTCCTTATGAAATAAGAAAAAATTCGCAGAGATTCAAAGACAACAACAGATTATAGAGAAAAATACGGTTATCTTCGATTAATTTCTTCAGTAAATGTGTGCACAAACGTGATTTATATTCTCGTAAATAAGGTAATATCGTTTTGAACGTATCGTGATGGGTGGATGTATTGCGGGCCGGTAAAATATCTCCGCCTTGAAGATTAACACATGACCTCGGTAATCTTGGGCCACAATTTCAATTTGGTATAAAAAGCTCCGGCGAACCATCGAAAAATGCAGATCGATTCCGCAATAGTTGCACTCTTCATTCGCTCTTGTGCTCAATAAGCAAACAATTTTAACAAATACCATGGAAATGAAAATGTGGTCCGAAAAAGTTGCCCTAATCACCGGCGCCAGCTCCGGCTTAGGCAGATCGTTGATCGAGGCGATGGTCACCAAAGGTATGAAAGTCGTGGCCATTGCTCCCTCCGTTGATGTTATAAAGGTACTATTTCATTTTCTTCATGTCTTACTTTCTTCCATGTATCTTCTTGCTAAAAACTTGCTTTCATTCTCAAAGGACCTCGTTGATGAATTGAAGAACAAACCTGGCAAGCTCTACACTCTTCCATGCGATCTGACTAGTCAGGACGACATCATGCGCCTTATGGAATGGATTGAGAAGAACTTGGGAGCTGTGGATATCTTAGTCAACAATGCCGCCATCAACTTGAAATTGACGATGCAAAACAGTGACATGGAGGACTGGAAGAAAATATTGGACGTGAATCTCTTGGGACTCACATGTATGACCAAGGAGGTCCTGAAGATGATGAAAAAGAAGGGTGAGTGTCTTCAATGTCCAGAGCACCTTACAACAGAAAATTACGAAGCATGCAAATCTGCAAGATGATGACAATGAAAAGTTTAGTTGACAAAATTTAAGTTCTTCCTTGTAACTATTGTGTTTCCAGGAATTGACAATGGTATGATCATGAACATCAACGACGCTTACTCGTGGAAGATGCTAATTGCCCGTGAACAGCTATGGTCCCCAGCATACATTGCCAGCAAAGCCGCGATGGCAGCGATGACTGAATATCTCCGTGCTGAATTAGCATTGCTCAAATCCAACATCAAGGTCATGGTGAGTATCGCAGTTCATCGTAATCCTATGTTCCTGATTCTAGATCCAGATGAATTATGAATATTTATTTCGAATTGCAGAATATCTCTTCTGGCATGATGGAATCCAACATGCCTGCTCAGTGGCTGAAAGAAAACCCAATGACAGCCTTAAATCCCAAGGACGTCGCAAACTGTATCCTCTTCGTACTGCAGACCCCAGAAAACTTGCTGATCAGGGATATGACCATCACACCCATCCGTGAAATGATGTAGAGACTCGAGGAGCAGGCTCCTTTTTATTATTCGGTTACTACATAAGATTATGCCAGACGATACTTTGTACATTTGCAAATAAACAACTTGCACAATACTTGTTTGGTAGTTTGAAGAATTCAATCGTATTCATGGTTGTGATATAAGGATTAGATTAATGATATTATACACTCGACTTAGACATGTTTATTTTATATTGTCGATTATTTAATTGACTATTTAGAAGTGAAGAGATTCGAATGGAGTTTTGCAAATAATTACATTAAAATTACAAAGAGGACTACATTTAAGTCTCAAAAATCTAATGATTTATACCTCTCTGTCACAGAAGATATCATTACTCGTGGTTCCAGAAGAAGAAAGACACTTTATTCACATGTACATTTTGAAACAATAATCGAAGCCCTTATAAAATGTATTTAAAAACAGCACCAAATGAAAATTTAAATTTAAACGATATAAGGTAAAACTAATCATACGCAATTCTTACTTTATTAATTAGTTATGCATCCAAGACCAGTAGAAGCTTATTCTTCTCTTGATTCAATGGATCATCCGAATGTTTTTACTAATAACAGAAGATTAATAGCATTATACTTCTTTCTCTTGATATCATGTTACTCACCTACTGATACAGATGTTCCAGAATCACTATAATCTTGTTAACTATTCTTTAATAATAAATAAATCACAATAAATTATATACTTTCTCCAGCTAAATTAAATTTAATCATTTTAGAAACAAAATTTTAAAAAAATAGAAGATCTCTAGTAAATTCTATGGAAAAAAAATGAAACTATTTCACTCTAGAATCTTTTGTCAAACACACAAAGTAAACTAAATACCAATGATACGATAAAAAAAAGAAGTACTTTAGAATAATACACATTAGTTGAGGAAAGGATTTCAGGAGATCCAAGAACATGTGAGTGGCAACAAAGCACATCGTTTATTGTTTCTTCCCAATTAGATATCAACGACTATGGAGCTCTGTAAAATCTCTATCATCGAGGAATAAAGAAAAAGAACGTAAATACCAAGATGTAACAATTAATCTTCTATTTGGTTGGGGAAAAATAATTGTTGGATGCTACCTTGGAAAGGTTAATACTACCAGAGAGAATGGTTTGGGGTGAGGCAGGGGGACAGATAATCAATCTGCCAAAAAATTCGAGCATGTTTTGTTTTGGGGGATTAAACTTTTTTTAAAGCTGAACGTAAAGAACATGAACGATTAGGTCAAACACACTTAAATATTCATTCGGACAGACAGCGTTGTATATCTGTTGTTATTTAAGTTAGTTTCTGAATGGTAGACGATATTCTGGTGAAAATCAAAAAGAGTGGGATTGTAGTGGACGTATATATATAAATATATAAACTGTTCTTTAGAAGAGATGCATGCAGAAAATATATGTGTATACGTGTTTGTGTAAGTATACCGAAGGGACGTCAGATATTAAACATGATCAAATACCTTACAGCGAGTGATCACATCCGTTTTTGTTCCGTGAAAAATGATATCCGACTATATCCTGTATTGATCCCGCTAAGTGCAAGTCCAAATCCCGTATCCGACCTAGGCGAGAAATCCGTGACAACCTATTTGAAGCATAAGCGAGGCTCATGCTCGATCAGACATTGACACACCGTAATCCAAATCCGGTTACAGATCCTGAGCATGAATCCTGAGAGCGTATCGTACCATATTCTCCGGTCAAAAGATCCAAGTGATCCATTTAACACCGATTCGGCGACTATATCCAGCCAATTTTTATTTTTCTATATATCCGTATCCAAATAATCCATCATGAACGCTAATATAATTCCGTCAGCATCCTAATCCCAACGCTTTTGCCGAATCCTGTCTTTTGTTTTATATATATTTTTTGTCCCGGGAGATCCTCTACAACTAGGGAGAGCCGCTCCTTGTTAATAGATGAAGGATTCCGTTTACATTTTTTTTATTCGAACGAATTATCCGAACGTTATCCTCTTGCGCGTTATAGTTTCCGACGATGATAGTTCGAGACTGGACACACGATCGATCAATAATGCAATCCAAGATCGAGATAGCCGAGAGAAGAACGGTTTGGAGACGAGGTTGACTCCCGAAGTAGAACGAAGGCTGTGAGCCAGGCTAGTTTATAGAAATCGCGACAGTTTTCCTTATGGGGACGCCCATAGACGCTCTCTCCGCCGTTTCTCCTTGGATCCTGAGGAATGCTAACCGCAGAACTTCCTATTATAGTGAACCCTCGTTGCACGAGTCAACGAGAAACGAAGAAGACTTGCTGAAGGAATCGTTCGTCCTCCTCTCGCGTTGGAACCAGTTCCCGTTTTCTCGTGTCTCGCGTTCTCGCCGATATATAGATGAATGAATGGATCTGGTTAACCGGATATCCTTCGGAAGAGAATCAGAGTTATTGTCTCAGCGACAAAACCGTAAATGTGATCCCGTTTACGAAAGCGAAAGCCAGAGCGCTTGCCGAAAACAAAATTTACGCAAACATGACATATTCCATTACCAGTTCCTGACGGTTCGGAAAACGTAAGAGAAAAAATACGAAAATCACTGTCCCAAAGAGCTGTTCGTACCGGAGTGTCGGCGTCACGATTTAATCATTTTTTCATTTAGTTCGTCAATCTTAAAAACACTGCTATATATGAACACGATTTGGAAAATATACTTTTGCTTTGTTTGCCCGGTAATGCGAGAAAGAAAACTACGGAACGATTTGTTTGAGAATCCTTGCAATGGATTTGCCAACGTTTTCTGATGAAAATCCAGCTAATTGGGAATCCTTGAATGAAATGGATCCCTTCTTTCATCCTGATATTCCTTTCCTGATCCTGAACTTCCTCTTGAAAGTATCCTTACTCTGTCTCATTATTTCCATTCCCATTTTTTTTATGTTTTAATCCTTTTATAATATATGCTCCATACAAAATCCATCCAAAACGCATTCCATCTCATCCCACCGTCAAGCGAATGTGTATTATATCCATCCAAGAAGCAAGATCGTGTCGATTTCAGTTTTTCATTCATTGTGTTATAATCCAATCCAATATACAAAAGAAGAAAAAATACATTAGTCCCTTATACAATATGCATTAATGTTATATATAAAATTTTATCATTGCAAATGAAACACCTGTGACTCACTGATGCTCGGGCACGCGGCAATTTTACGATAACAGCTGAACAAATGTTTTGCAAAACGATACTACGCAGGTATTCAATGCGAGTCCTTGGAACTTTAAAACCAAGCGGAGATCACGGTATTTATTTGCAATAATAATAGTCTCAAGAATACACGAAATCATTGTTTTCCTTCACCATTTCAAATATATCATAAATAATTTAAGAATGCATATTTTTGGTGTCAAATGAGCTCGGTAAAAAAATTATTCTTATCTCGAAAAGGAAAACGTTAACCGAGAAATGTGTGATGAATAGTATCTAAATTGATACATAAAGAATTATGTGTCCGTAAAAACACATTTCTCTAAATAAGTCGTGTATAACTTAAAATTTATTTCAGTATGGATATCTCACAGGATATATCCATACGGTTGTAACAGATATGTTATTTGTAATATTCGTAACAATAATATGTTCAGTTAGATTCTCTCATTTAGAAGCAGTACATAGTACATAGTTTCTTCTTCAAACCAGAAGTGTGCCCGATGATCGTCGTTAAAGAACACTTGAATACACGAAAATATAGTTTTAATCTGTTACCGAATTGAGTGAACAAGTAGAACGTACATAAGAAACGATAACTGTGAGAAAATTTCTTTTCCGAAAACAAAACTGGTTGCACGGTAATGAATTCTTTAGCAAAAAATAAATCTTTTTCACCTACGTTTATAAAATATTATGCCTTAATGAATACCATTCTGTAATGGATATCGATGTATAACATTCTCTAAGTATTATATTTTCAGCAGATGGAGTATGTTGTATTGTCATCATTATATAGTCAAATCGGAAATTAACTTTCGTGACAATTTGAACGACGATGAGCCGTGTAAACAACCTTGATGTATTTGTTTGTACACACGAGTTATCTGATAAAATGAATGCCTAATAGAATTGCCATTGTATTGTATACTTTTTGTTTGCAGATCATATATGCATATTAAAAATATGTACTTATTTTATTATAGCATTGCTTCCTTTTTTACATTTGCAGAATAATTTTGAACAATCGACAATAAAAAAGAAACAATATGTTAGCTTCGCAAATTGTTGTGACAAGCATTTTAGTATTAGAAGCTCGAATGAATTTTAGTTGTTAAATATGCTTAAAACTGTGCTGGTTTCAACACTGCAATTGTGAATAAATAAATGTAAAACGACAATCAAACGTAGTATTCACATTCAGTTAAGTATTCTCGTACATTTACCAATTATGATGCTGTGCAGTGCAATGAGAATGATCACATATTAATCCGTTAAGTAAGAACATTCACGCTGAACGTAGACAATATTGGTAACTATACAAAAAAAGATACTTATCTATGTGAATACCAATTAAACGACTGGTTATATTAGTCACTGCGTTCTAGGTTCTCATTCGTAATACTTCAAAATTGTTACACATTTCAAATGTACTTGTGGTGTCAAAATAAACTGTAAAATACAAAGGAATGTATTTTCTTTTTGTAACGTAAAAATAACTCTAATCAATGTACCATCAACAATAATATGTAATTAATACGAGCACGATTCCTCTTTATTTATGAAATGAGAAAATGACATTGTCACTTTATGCTAGTGTCCACTGTTAGAAAAAGTCTAGTCATTATTTTCAGTTTATTCAAGTAATTAACTTTCAAGTATGTCGTCATAAAATAATTAATTGTTAAATAAAACAATGAAACAGAAATAAATGACGAAATTATTAAGAAATAGTTTTGATATATGTATATATATATATATAAAACGAACCGTGCTCTAACTATACATTACATACAATACAATTACTAAATCCAAGCAACGTGAAGAGTAATAATTTCATAATTTGTACAAAATTGATTTGGATTGGAAGGTGTCTTTAAGTGAAATTCAAATCAGTAATAATGAAACATGGTAAAGCAAATATCGATAAGCTTTTTACTTATATTACCATGTGAAACATATACGTACACACTAGTCGTATGAACGAGATCTGGAGCGAGATCTTGATCGCGAGTAATTACGCCGTAATGGTGAATATGTGGGTGAACCACGACGCCGTGGACTGTAGCTTCGAGAATGACTTCGCCCTCTTTCTCTGTCTTCGCTGCGACCCCTATCACCACTGCTATGATCTTCTTTCACTCGGATATAGGCTACTTCACCCTACAAACCGAAAATAATTTTATAAAATCCATTCTTGTTCTCTTGTAATTAATCCTCCTACTGTAACTTACTTCATGGGACCTAAATCTGGAATCATCCAACTTCTTCACAGCATATTTCATGTCCTCATATCGTAAGAACTCAACAACCCCAGTACCATCTTTATAAACATCAGCAAAACATACATCACCAGCTTCGCGCATATGATCTTTTAAATCTTGCCAACTGCCAGATGGAGGTAGTCCAGTAACAAGTACTCTGTACTGAGATCTTCTTGCAGGAGGCCCACGACCTCGAGAATTGCTCATCTCACCTCGACCACCTCTTCCACTATCACCAGCCCCACGACCACCTCGGAAATTGTTACTAGGACCACCACCCCTTGGAAATTCAACCCTTAATCTATAACCATCGTAATCATATCCATCTCTTGCATGCACTGCATCTTCGGCATCCCTGTAAATAATATATTGGATATATTATTGTTTTATTTCATCTAGAATGTTCCAGCTTTCAATGGTCAAACAATATCATTAAATTCTAGGGATCTAAATAAATAATTATATATTATTACAGTTTACATAGACAGAATACATATAAATATGGCTATTTTGTCACAATAATTACAAATCTGTTACTGGTCCATATTTCATATTTTAATCATATCTTTTCAATAAAGCTTCAAGTTATGATTACATAACATTTTTTTCTTATTTCTACTCAAACAATATCTCGACAAAATTTGGCCCTTCTAATCTGAAACGTCCTATATATTTTTTACAAATATTTACTCAAAATACCAATATTTTTCTGTTTATAATCTTAACAAATCACAATTAATTTCAAAAAAATCAATAAAAACGATTTAAATTTCTGAAGACTACGATAATATAAAGAGCAAGACAAAGAATATCCTTGCTGAAAAACAAAAAGATAAGGCAGACAAGTAATTAGAATATTCAATAATAGGTAATATATACGGAAAGTTGATATTATTTACGAAATTGTAAATTTGTTGTGCATACCTTGGGTCGTCGAATTCGACGAACGCGAACGGCGGTCCTCTACGATTTTTTAAATCAACAAAGATAACTTTACCAAACTTGTAGAAAAGGTCCTGAATGTCTTTAGTTCTTATATCGGGTGGTAAATTACCCACGTAAATTCTGCATTCATTCCTGCCGCCGTGAGACATATTCACAGCTCTGGTTACCGTTCAACGTTTATGAGACGCGTATAAAAACACTTGAAAACAATATTTAATCGTCCCAAAAATCTCACACTACCTCTATTGATGAAACAAACAAGATGGAGGTACCGGTCGTGGGGAAGCGTGATCACGAAAGGCACAGAAAATCAAGAACGCTAAACGAATGCGAACGAACCTATCAGACATTTTTGTGCCACTGACGACCAATTATGTATCGTGTTGTACATTACTGTTTCTCCTCTCACCAATCAGCGATCTGTGTTTGAATGGCAACGTTTTCCTTCAGAATATTACATGTAAATTTATAAAATTAATTATGCTCGCCAATAATAATATACATATTTACATATATTGAAACGTACATAGCTTAAAGAAAAACTGCAAATTTCATTCTGCACACCGCCTAATTCGTTTGACAACAAATTAGTTTATGTTTTTAATTGAAAATCGTATGTTGAAATTACATTTTTATTTTACATAAAGTAGTCCAATGTATAACAAAAATACATGTACATAATTAATTTAGTTGTATTCACTACAATTTTTAAATATTATTAATATATTTTATAGTAAATATTTATGTTGAAGATATTTTACTTTACCAAAATTTCTCGTGTTGAGATGCTTACATAAAAATATCATCAACAAAGTAAAGAAATGTACAAATGCAACGTTTGTTTTAACGCTAAATTGTAGGTGGCACTCTTCAAAGTTTGTCACACCTGTTAAAACTTCAAAAATTTTAACCTCGAAATGTACAAATACAATAAGTGGTTATATGATTTATTGACTCATTCTTGAAATGAAATAGTTTTATTTTAAATGTAGCAATGATGATGCTGATCACAATAGAATCACCCACTACCTTTTCTCATATTGTATTTTCAAATAATCGGTAGTTCTGCGGGAGCAGTTTTAAGCAATGCACAAATACATATAAAAAAATTTTGTAAATAAAAAAAATGGCATTTTCATTTCGCGTCGGCACTAAATGGTGTCATGATTTTCCAAAGTTGGCCAGGGAATCTGGATTCTATTTTAACATGCACAAATCCAGAATAAGAGTAGACTGGAATCGTATAAGTATGTAATGTTTACATAAATACAGTCCACACTTAATTTCTTTGAATTTTAATATGGATATGATTCTAGGTAATATAGACATAGATCGCATTATAAGGGACAGAGATTTTTATGTGATCGATGATAATATAAACAGTGTAATAGATTATTCCTTAGAAAGTGAATACGACATTAAAATTTTGGATCCCAGTTTTGTAAAACTCTTTCGACTTGCACAATTAGCTGTCGAATATTTATTATATTGCAAGGAATATTTAGATCATAGTGTAGTAATATTAAAAGATGAACTGAGATCAAAGATAGAAGAGAATGTAAAATTAAAGAAGGAAGTTGAAACTTTGGAAGAAGTGATAAAGCACTTAAAAGAAAAGACAAAGGATAGGAGTAAGTTAATAGAAACTAAGCTTGGAGATAGTAGTGGAGAAATTTTTAAGGTAACGAAGTTGCTTTGTCTGCTATCTTGATATAATTTCTATATGTATAATAAAGTTCTTTTGTATTTGTAGTGCCCACACTGCCCAAAAGCGTTCATATCTTCAATGTTCTTAAGTGGTCACATCTTAAAAAGGCATGCATATATGTCTGACATGTGCATGACTTCCTCTCCAATACATGATCATTATCGTAGTGAAACAGAAAAATTACATAATGAAATCAAAAACTTAAAAGAAAGACTGAATGAGACGGAGAGGGTGATAAGAAAGGAATCCGAAAATGTTTCTGAGAAGAAAAAAGTTATAGACTATGATAGAAGATTATCTGAAAGTGGAGTTGATAATATTAAATATGATAATAAACCTGAAGAAAATCAAGGGTATAAAGAATACCAAGAAGAAATACGAAGTTTGAAAACTATGCTCTTTGATGAAATACATGTAAGTATAAGATATACAAAACATGTAACATTATGTATAATTTATTAAGCAAATATTTCTTAATAGAACTTAAAACAGAAAGAGAAGATACTTTCTGAGAAAACAACAGAAACAAATGTTCATACACTGATGAATCAGCAGGAAAAAGAGTTTCAAAAACTAAGGAATCAGTTGTTTGAAAAAGTAAGTGAATATTGTCTTGTAATGTTCATTCAAATAACTAATTTCTTGCATTTTATTTTCACAGTTAACTCCAGATATAGAAAGTGTGCAAACAAAATTACAGGCACAAGAAAATTATTGGAAATCCAAGATTGAGCAGCTAGAAAATCAACATCATAAAGATGTTGAGAGACTTACAATGGAATTAAAACAGACACAGAAAACAGCTGATAATATGAGAACTGAGTACGAGTCTAAAGTCAATGATTTGGAGCGTCAAACTGCAAATCAATCGAATATGTTAACTGAACAAAGCAAACAAATACATTCTTTGTCGAATGAACTAAGTGTTTCACAATTCAATGAAAAAAATAGATATTCTGAAGAGTTATCAGGCGGACATAATCGATCTACAATGTCGAATCAATTCAGAATAAATGTAAAAGAACCAGAGAAACGTGATTTTGAACAGGCAGATGATGTAGATGTGAAAACAGAGCAAATAATTGTAGAAGATTTTGAAGATACATTAAGTCCACAGTTGCAAAAAAAAGTAATTCCAGTAATACCACAAAATAAATTTCTAAAAACTGTTCAGCCAGTGCAATCTGGAAACAAAGAGATGACATATGAAGACAAAATAGGTATAAAACAAAAAAATGAAAAATTAATAAAATATGAAAAAGTAGATGATAAGAAGATCGCGGGCAAAGATTTAAAAGGTTCTACTTCAAGTGATGAATCGTTGTCTGAAGACTCTGAATCAGAAAAAGCAACTAACAATGACATAAAGCACAAAAACCAAAACAAAAATGATCAGTTTATTATAAAATACGAGTTGAATGATTCTGGAACGAAAAAATTTGAAGATATGTTTGATAGAAGTATATATAATAGATTTTTATCTAGCACAAAAAGTATTAAACAATCAGAGACATCAAAAGAAGATCTAAGTTCTGAAATGGATTCAGAGTTGGTCACTTCTGATTCAACAACACAATCTGAATCAGAAAGTGTTACTGTGGTTAATAATAAATCTTCGGTAAATAATCGTAGACCAAGTCCACCTTATTCAAAAGCTAAAAATACGATGCAGAATAATGTGTTCCCTAAAAAACTGAAAGAAAATTTATTAGATGCATTTGAGCAAAAGTTAAGAGATCTAGGAATAGATCCGGAATGGCAAGGCATACCGAAGGCTACATTTAAACAAAAAATGGATATTTTAAAACATCATCAAAAGATTGCAACGAAAGTAATACAAACGATTTATAAAATAATGAATCGTAAAATAAACAATTCTGCGTATAATTTATCATATTAACTCTGTTTCAGAGAATACCAAAGTATCACGAAATTAAATCGAAAGCAATTGAGAGAATTCTAAAAATAATCTCTAAGGAAGAAAAAGGCACAGAACATTTAAAACATTCGAAAAAAGCAACCTTAACTAAATTAGAACGTAATGTTAAATCAACACCAATAAAAACCTTAAAGGATAGGAAAAATTTTGGTAATTGATCAATTTTGTGAATTAATTTAATATTTTGGACATTTAAAGTAGTATGGGCATATTTTTTTCAGGTTCTCCTGTCTCTACTACACAAGCACAGGATGTTCAAAAATCGTGTTCTTCTCTAGAAAGTGATGAGTCTATTAGAAATGAAAGTGAAAATGAATTATTCTCTATAAAATCTTCAAAGATCTCGAATTACGAAAACATGGAACACCCAGTAAAAGTATCTTCAAGTTTTATAAAATCAGGTAATAATACTTTGCAACCGCAAGATTCTGTGAGCATAAAAGAAGCTCTGTTTGAGTCTGCACAAAGTCAAAGAAGAGATAGTAAAAATATGTTAGATGTCAGATCCATTCAAAATGAAGATATCAATAAATCGAATATGCATTTAGAACCACAAAATATTTCGATATCTCCAAAACACAGTAAAAGTGTGTTGAAATCTGCAAACGGGTCATCAAGCAGTTTAATAAAGAAAAAAGTTAATTTCGATTTAGAAGATGAAATGGACTTAGAACCTTCGCTAAATTATAGTACTAAAAGAGATCAAACACATGAAAGAAGCTGGGATGTCTTAAGGTGCAAAAACATTCTCTTTTTAACATTTTTAAAAAAATAATTGCAATTAAAATTGATCTGTAACTTTTTATTTATTTAGAGTCTTTGATGATCAAAAACACTTATCAGACAGAGAAAGCTTCAAGAACACAAGTAATATAGTGCTGAAAACAGCCCAAAGCGATAAAATTGCTAAAATATCAAAAAAACTTGAAGAACAGGTAATTACATATATAATGTATTTAAGGTTGAGTTATATATTAAAAAAAGAATTTATTTCAGTTAAGCTTGGTAAGACAAAAGCCTGTCGGATCAGTCGAAACAATATTTTCTTCAAAATATATGCAGGATACACAAAATCAAAATAACGATGCTCAACAAATGAGTATTTCTACAAGTATAAGTTCAATTGTAGATAGTTCAGTTAAAGGGTCAATATCTAATTATAAATTAAATGATTTAATACCGCGACCAGCTCCACGTAATTCGAAGGAAAAATCATCTAGCACATTATATGTGGAATCAGTAACAGACATTTCAGACTTAGATGCTCAAATTAATGACATCTTAAAATTAGAATAAACATTGGTAAATCAATGTTCTTAAACCCAAAAAATTCATGGAAAATCAGTACGAAATAGTGCCTTGATAATAATTAAAATAGGGTTGATCATTTTATTTAATTACTCTAGTCCTTGCTACCAAAGAGACAATCATTGTGTCAATAATTATTATATTTATTCTAACAAAACACTTTTGTACAGGAAATAAATAAAACAATACATTTAATTACCTTGCGTTTGTAAATCATACCTGATAGTTTTTCCATTAGTATTTATTAATTCATACCGCAAATCTAATCGTTTATTAACTTATTAACAATTGTTAATACGACGATTTCTGACTTTCAATTCAAATTTAATAAAACGTAAAATTAAAGAGTATAATAATGCCGACACCTAGCAGGAAAAATGTGCTACTAAGTTTCGATCACCTTGATCGTGTTCCCGTAGATGTCGCTATAAGTCTGCGAGACAACCAATAACCAAGGTTATTAGTTACTGATTATATTTATTTAACCAAGGTGTACATAGGTTCGCAGGTATGACTGAAAATAATACTCCTAATAAAACCAACCAATTTTGCTTTCATACTTACACACATTAAAATGTTCTTCAAAGGATGATGTAGAAGTTGTTAAGAAACATTTACTCTTGACAAAGTATTTGACAAGAGAAGAAGACTATGGCGAGTGGTATGTTGTCAGATTATCATGGCATACAATATTCCCGTTGTACATGAGTTCAAGGTAGCAATGGTAACTTCATATTCTAGTACAGTTTTTTGAAAATGTACAAGACTAAAGAAAAATATACAGTACTTTTTACATGTTGTAGTTTCCTCGGTCTTAGAGCTTTTAGATCTGAATGTTTTAATTTTTGTCCATTGTGCAGAATCTTGTGCGCAGTCGTGTGAATGCGTCGCCTAGTGCTTGGATGGCGAACCACGGGACGAGCACGCGAGACGCCATATTGAGCGAATGTTGATTGAATGCGGTTTAGGTGTTTACGCGGTTCCAAGTAAAACCCGTGGAAAACCGTATCGATTGCCGTGTGGCCCGGTTCGAGTGCTCGCAAACGATCCACTTGGTGTACCAGTTGCACCACGCGGTGATAGAATGAGCGGCAGCGACGGTGAGGACGGTCAATGCAATAGGACGAGAGAAAGCAACGTAGTAGCGATGGGTGACGTTCTTGCTAAGAAACACGCAGACGATGTACCCTGTGATACCCGCACTGCTGCAGACGACGATCAAACGCGGCAGGAAGTGGACCTGGTTGACGATTACGACAGCGACGCTGTCAGGTCGCCTGTCGTCGCGGACTTGGTTCCTGACGCGGTACGTTCTCTATCACCGAATGTAATTGCACCCCCTCCGAGAGCCATTGATTATAAACCATCGATATTTCTTTCGAGGAAAAACGATGGTTCTAGTGCATTAATATTCTACACGCTAAGTCCTCGTTCTCTGTACATCTTAACCTGTTAACCGAGTTAATTCGTCGTCGAGAAATTTTTCTCCAGCGCGCATGACGACTTAACTCGTTCCCGTACCTTCAAGATCACGCGTTTTTACTCGAAGTCTACGGATCAGTCGTTTTGTTTTTTATGATCATCGTGTCAGTATGATGTTTTTTTGCTTCTTTTGACGGCGAGTAGCGTAAAATGTAATGTATAAAAAATATTCACAAAAAATTATTTCAGTTGCTCAAATTGTAAAGTAGCACTAAGCATTGTATCATTGAGTAGAGTAGGTAAAGTGTGGATCTTATACTTATTTACAATAATAAAGTGAAGTAATATTTGTTAGTTTCCAATTTGTTTTCACACTTTTATATTTTACTTATAAATTATTTGTTTATTCGTTTTTTTATCATTGTAATTACAGTGAAATACACTTGTTTTGCAGCATTGCATAGATATGATATTCAAATTGTTCTTATCTTATATCAGTTACAAATGAAACATTTTCAAATATTTTCTTCCAGAACATGGCAATAGACATGAATGCAGTGAATGCTTTCATAAAAGGTGCAAGGGCTGCTGGATATGTACAAAGAGGTACATATAAAGTAAGAAGGTAACTATCACTGTTTTGAAATGATTCACATTAGATTGAGAAATAAATAATTGTAATAAAATTCATTTTTATTGCAGAGATCTCTGTAGGGAGGAATTACAAAAATTCATGAAGTTCCAGAATCTATGGACAGAATTGCAACAATACATGCGTGCTTCTTTCAATGCTGCCCTGGAAGCATCTCATAATCCAGGAAGCTTACAATTGCAGCAGAACGCACTTTCTATGGACAATATGCATGAGATTGTACTACAGTGAGTTTAATGAATGATTTATCCCTCACAAAGTTCCCATAAAGTCGCCAAAAAGTCTATAAATTAATTGTGTTTGTTTTTTTCAGGTTGTGCAATTGGGATCCCTCACAGTTATCTTCGAGGCTAGTTAGTCAAGCACGAGAATTTGTTGTAGAAGTAAAAGTTCGATTGATAGCTATTCTACGTGATTATAGTGTAAATAACTTAGCAGAAACTTTTCTTACAGGTAGCTTGAATGCTATTTTCCTTAAGAATACAAAACCTTTTCTTAGCCACTGTATGTTACTGACCTTACACATATGTGTTATATGTGCAGGTCTCTTAGACGATTATGATGCACTGATATCAACAGCATCACAAATATCTGAATTAGTAAAGCCTTTGAAGGGTTATTTGTGCAAGTTTACATGGGACTGTTTTATTAAAAAGTTATATCAGATCTATGTATATGATGACCCGATGTTACAGAATAATCTGTCTCCTTTTATCGGACAGGTAGGTATCTGAACACTGTATAAATACATGCTCGAAAATTACGTCAAAAATCAATTTTCCTTCGTTTTTGCAGTTAAGGAAACTTTTGCCTTTGAAAGGCTCGAAATACGAAGGTCTTGTATATCGGTATTTAGCATTGGACGATAAAATGACGAAAATTAGAGATCTTTGGCCTGACACTGAACCATGGATGGACAAATACAAGTAAGCAATTCTAGAGATTATTTTCTGTTTGATGTGAACAGGTGAGTTCGGTGACCTTGGTGCAAGGGAATGAATGTATGATCAGAATTTCATAAACAGCACACATTTCAGTGCAGAACAAGCAGTTCAAATGACCAGCCTTAGACAAATATGGAAAACTTGGGAATTATTTTCGGTGACTAGGAAATTTATGGAGCAACGTATGTCCAACAAATCGCTCGATAGTGGGAAGTATGTTATCATACAATAAGAAACAAACTTTTCTATGTCATTAGATTAGGGGTACAGTATTATGTTTTGTTATAGTGAATTACAAGAGGTGGATGGTCAATTGTCGACGCTCACAACACAGGGGAAAGTTACCATCTCTGAAATGGACAGTAGGCCAATAAGTCCAACTCCGGAGTTCAGTCTGGATTCGCTAAACATGCCTTCGTCTGCCGAGATGGTTCAAATTCTCTTAGACGATTTGAACAAAGACCAACTGTATAAAGTAGCAGAAACGGCGGATGCGATATCTACGGCTATTTACGCGAACGGGTAAGATAATCCTGTTATCTTTTATTGTAAAGTATAATTTGTATCAGTTTATAAACAATTAAGTATTTTCAAAAGCCTATAATAAATGTAAATTGACTTTACAGAACTCATAACGAAGGAGGGTGCTTAGAAGACAACACAAAGGAGGGGAAATGTTGTGAATTTCACTCGTGCACAGGATCTCCAGTGTCACCTAATGTAAAAAAGATTTATATCGCCTTAACGTCACTCCTTTTCTCGAATTAATTAACTGAATCAATTTACAGATGAATAAAAACGACACAGAAAGTATAGGATTGCCAATAGAAAATCCATTTTCACAACTCATTAATGGTTTTTTAGGTAAAGTATCTTTCAGTAACTAAATAATTTAGTATTGAATTGCTGGTGATTGTTTTAAATTACTTTTGTAGAGGACACAGCCAATTGTTCGGCCACGCAGGTGAAGAAAAAAGCGGATCCAACGGAGTCGAAAGAGGCGAAAGTTGAGGGAACCGAAGTGAAAAGTACTCGGGAGGATACAGATCTGAGAACCGAACCGCAACCTTGTTCATGCGTGTATCAGCATGTTAGGGAAATAACTGAAAGGAAGAAAGAAGTCTTAGAGAATCCCCCGTGTCCGTGTTTATTGAACTCTAAACGGAAATGGGACACCTGTGCCTGCCTAACAAAATGTAATTATGAAGGAAGAAACAGAAATTTTGTTGTTATCATGATTATAAATTCTAATAACATCATTAGCTGTACCTGAAACCGCCGTACCGAATAACCATCCGAAGCCTGTCTCTCCTTCAACCTTGAAGACTAATTCAGAGCCAAGCAAACCTGCCGTCAAATCTGGTTCTACGCAGTCCGCTCAAACACAGACGAGACATTCTACTACGCAGACGCCGAACACCGTTCATAATCATCCAACACATCAGGGTAGGTGTAAGTGATAAATCGTTCTATTTGATTTCAATCAATTGATTCATTTAAATAACTTTGCTTGAAAACATCTATTTTATTCAAAAGCATCATTTTTGTGAACATCAAAAATATTCCCTACAAAGTTAAACAATTTTTTTCAAAGCTTAAATTACTGTGGACTTGCAGATTGAAGTCCTTCCATGCACATCGACCTTATAAAAGTTGATGTTCGATTTTTTACAAACAGGTACAACTCATCCACCACACACGCACGGACCTCTTCCGGACCTGGTTAAAAACACAGCCCCTCCTCACAGATCTCACACACACAATGCTCATTCGTCGCATGCATGTCACAAACAGGCCAACGTTGAGCACATCAAAAGAGTGTCATGTAATGACTGTTAGTACACACTCGACGTTTCTATTTATACTGATTCCATAACTGTAATTTATAGTATTTTATATTTCGCTTTTAGTGAGTTCCGGTGACGGTGATTGTTCTGACTCCGGAAGCAGTCAGGAGGACTCTTGTTCGACCAGTAGTTCAGCACAAAGAGACTCGAGTAGACATTGTGACTGTTGTTACTGTGAAGTATTCGGACACGGAGTTGTAAGTGTATAGTTTCAGTTGACTTTTAGAACTATCTTCAATATAATTTTATTAACCATAATCTTTGCTTTGTAGCCTTCTGTAGCTCCGGTGAGTAGAAATTATAATGAAATGAGGGAAAGGTTACGACAGTTGCTGACTAAGAAGAAAGCCAAGAAATGTAAAGCTACATGTAGTCCTTCAAAGAGTTCTTCGGAGTCATCTACCAATACGAATCCGGAAACGAAGGCAGTGGCTAACACAGCACCAAGGTCTAATACTCCCGTTTCCGCTGCCCTAACAGTTCAACAGGATCAAAGAGATCAAAGGGATTTGGAAGAATTGTTAGAGTTCATCGAAGGTAATCAGAATGGGAAGAAGGATAATAATAAAAAAGCAGAGAAGAAGGCCAGGCAAAAGCAGCGGAAGGTTTGTTGACCCATATTCTGAATTTTTCTGTGCGTTTCTGTCATTATTTTAATCTTATTTCTTTTCTGTAACAGGTAGAAGAAAAATTAAAAAGAGATAGGCAAGAAGCGGAAAGACAGAAACTGATAGAATTACAAAAAAAGACACCAGAAGTGACGATTACAGTAGTAGATCCACAGAAACCCGTTCCTCAGAGATTATTACCTCAGTGTAATCTTCCCGAAGTATCTATTTTACCCACGTCACCACCAGTAGCGTTGCCGAGTGTAAAGCAATTAAGTAATAAAAAGAAAGACAAGCAAGAAGTTTGTAGCAGTAGTAGCAACACTAGTAGTAGTAGCTGTAGCAGCAGTAGTAGTAGTACCATTAGTATAAATAGCAAGACGAAAGTTGCACCTGTGAATACGAACGCGAAGAACAAAAGTATTAATTCGAATAAAGCGGAGAAGACTGTGGCCGCTGGCCAGACAAACAAGACGACCGGCAAGTCTGACAAAGCCGAAATTATTAATAAGAATAATAAGGTGTTGACAAGTACCAACGGTATGAATGTGAAAAGTAACCAGAACGTTACAGAGAAGTCACTGGCGGTGGACTTGAGCGAGAAGAAATTGACGAAGAAAGAGAGAAAGAAACAGAAGAAAGAGCTGAAGAAACTGGAAGAGGCGAAGGCGAAAGAGGTGAAGAAACCGGTTCAGGCAGAGAATCAGCCCCAGATGGTCACTATAAAGAGGGTCATGGAGTCGAACAGCGCGGAACCAACGGTCACGATTACATTAAAGGGTCAAACGCCAGCTGAGGACAAAGTATTGTTCACCCTGGTGAATGGTCAGACCAAGGAAGTGTCCCTTCCCAAGTTGGAGAACGAGCAGAATCAGAATATCAGTGGGAAAAAGAAGAAAACCAAAGCAAATAATAATAACAATAATAATTCTAACAGTAATAATAACAACTCGTTGCAACAAGGGAATAAGACACAACAAACAAATAACTCGAAACAACAGTCGCAAAATAAAATTAGTGATAACAAAAACGTTAAGCAAGGAAACAGCGACAAGATTAAAGGGAAGGACGAGAAGAAGGTGCAACAGCAAAGTATAACAGAGACAAAAAAGTCGAAGAAGGATAAAAAGAATACTGAAAATAAAGAGAATGTTTTGCAACAGAATACAGTAAACAAGAATAAGAATCAACAGCAAAATGTGACCAATAAGAAACAGAATAAAATAAACACTCCACCCCAGACGCCAGTCTCCCAGAAGACCTCGAATCTCAGTAATGAAAACAATAAGAAATTGAAAGGTCAAGAGCCAGACAAAGGCAGCCAGTTGAATCCTAATAAAAATAATAAAAATGCTAGTACTAATGCAGCATGTAAACAAACGAAAAATGATAATCAGAAGATACAGTGTAAGATACCTTCACAGACAACAATAAAGCAACGCTCAGAGATTCAACCTGTTTCCACAGAGCGAGTTAGTTCTCCTTTAAGTAGCCAGTTCAAGGATATCAGTGCGAACTCAAAGATCAACATAGAAAACTTGAAATTACCGCCTGGCATTACGATAACGAAGGTAGACGCTCCTGTCAAGCCATTGCCGATAAAGTCAGCCCCGTTGCCCAAGCCTGTGAATCCTCCCAAACAGACTACCATAATTGCGGCTCCAATGAGCAGCGTTCAGTCTAGTTACTCGAGCCCTCAAGCAGGTGGTAACGTGATCGTAGTTGATACCGGGAAACTAAAACAAGACCTCCTCCCTAAGCCTACAGAAAAAGGTGAGTACCCATTTTATAGACTATTACCTAATAGCGTAAATATCTTTTCCACCTCATTTTATTTTCATAGATGTATCTAAGGAGACACCTCAAAATTCGAGCACCACTGGGAAAAAGAAGAAGAAAAAGAACAAAAACGCAATGAACTCTGCCAACAGCAATAATCAAACAGTAGCGCAGAACAACGATCCTTTTATTAGCGAGCATACCGATGAACCAGCCAGAATATTGCACAATCCTAACACAAATATGGTGACCATAAGGAACCCAGCATTTGGTCCGATGAAAGTCCCACCGACCCAGCAAGCAGCTATTATAAAAGTTTCTGAGAACGGCATGGTGACCATTAGGAGTCCAGCGCTACAACAGGCAATCAACGCAGGGCTCACATCTCCTCCAAAACCTGATTACATAGTGAAGGGTGATTTGTCATCCAGGACGTCAACCGATGGTCCAAACCTGAAACATACTAATGGTATTATCCCGTCTAGTCTGGCCGAACTGAGAAGTAGACTGACCCCAGACTGCACAACTCTCAGCGATCTGGCTAACATCCAGATTAGTAAAGTGACCAATGGTCAACCAATACCAGAGAACGGGATCAACCTGAAAGGAACCAGCGTGACCCTGACGAAGGTGAGGACAGAGACGAGCATAAAGGATGTACAGAGCGCGAAAACGGCGGTCCGGGAAGCCATAAATGCCTCGATAGCGGCGTCGAGTAACGGGAAGAGCAAGAAAAAGAAAAAACGCGGAACCGGCACGAGACAGTGCGGCGATGACTGGAACCTCGTTGGTGAGAAACAACAATAATCAGAGTTTAACATGTAAATTTGCTTCTTTCATTTTTTGTTTTCCTTAACAGACACTGCCAGAAACACACACACGCACACCTAGATGGATCATTCCATAATAAGACGATTACCCTTTGATGAAGACACCAGAGATTTTATTCAAAATGAAATATGAGGAAATGCTTTAGGGTTAGTTTAAGTCATCAGGAGGATAATGGCTTAAATCTTCCATTATGATAATTAACGCTAAATCATTGCGCCATTTGGAGTCAAATCTCTGGCATGTGTTAGTGTGGAATGATCCAAACACACACGTGTACACCCAGGGGCAGCATTCCTTGCCCCTGGTACTAGAGTTACTTGAATTGACTTGTTTGTTGAAGACACACAGAGTCCATTAATTGACAACACAACCAGTATTGAGTCTCCGGACACAAGAGCGTGTAGGCTGGTTCGTACTGACGACGGTTTTTCTTTCGTTTCGTTTCGTCAGGAGTGGACAGTGTACCGCGTTAGGACGAGGCTAGGTCAAAAGATTTATTCAAATACCGGATGATACACAGTCGGGATCTCCTCGAATTGGCCGCCACAAATTTCTCAGGGGATCGGTCCGGAAGAAACTCTGGCCAGTGAGCACTATCTTTTCTTTATTTTCTTTTCGGTGTTCGCGCGTGCCGACGACTTATTTTGTTGGATAATCCAGGTGACTTTTCTGTCGAATGCAATCTGTAGCCTTAATTATCACATACAAGATGTCTCTGACCTGAAGCTGTACCTTCAGGAATGATTTTGCATGAAAAGAGGAAGTCGAAAATATAGAGTAATATCTTTGGATACCATATATCATTTCTGAAATAACATTATCTAGTTGAAGATATATTTATGTTTACAGTTAATAAAAATTCTAAAAAATGAATAGACTCTTTTATCGGGTCAGACACATTTTTCAGAGTATGAAAGAACAATAGAAAATTTTATTCTAAATTTTCCACTTATTTTTTTTTTATGTAAAGTCACTATGTTTAGGTTTATATCAGTTCAGAGATATTCTGTATATGCGCCATGTGATCTTAAACAAGTGTCGCTTTGTAGAAGTGTTCTTTAATCTTAACAAAAATTTCTAGTAAATGATGGTTCTTAATTACATTGAATAAATAATAATTCTAACTTGGTAACTGTTAAAAAGGCTGCACTAAGGAAGCATGTAAAAAATTTAATTTTAAATTTATTTATCATTGCTAGAGTTGAAAATGACATTCTATCTCCTTTACATAAACGTATAAAGACTTGATTTGTTGGTTTTATGAATTTTTACTAGAAACATTTTGTTAATTCTGAAGTATAGGACACATCTACTTGGACACTGGTTCGGATTACCATTGTACAGTGTGTAACGCCACAAGTATGCCAGA
Source organism: Augochlora pura (assembly GCF_028453695.1). NCBI lineage: Eukaryota > Metazoa > Arthropoda > Insecta > Hymenoptera > Halictidae > Augochlora > Augochlora pura. The sequence continues at coordinate 25,340,456 of NC_135774.1, read as the reverse complement.
TTTCAAGGGTGGATTAATGAAAAACGATGACGAAAAGTGAATGCAAACAATTTTAGATCCAGTCTTCCTCGTTTTACAGTATTATATTTTCTATGCATCTTCGTAGAAGGTACTAAGAAGTACCAGCTTGCATCTCAAATGTATTCTGCTATTGATGAGTATCATTTGTCACAATCAACTTAGGCATATGAATACGTGAACATTTCCCATGTATTTTTCACTGCGACGTTCTTGAAGATCGACCCATTTGTCGTGTTACATCCTGGATACTTTTCATACTTGGATACCTAGGATAGTTTGTAGCCTCTCTATACTTAGGGACCTCTCAATTGTCTGTTCATTCTTCTGATTATCTATTCTGCCACCCATGGCAAAAAGTACTCGGTCGAGAAATCTGGGCCTCTGCCTTAATTATTTATATTGACTGACAATATTTTTATATAGCATGAACAATTTAAATATTTTTATAATATTTTGCATAGTTTATTCACATAATTTATAATTTTCTTGCTAGATTTTCTATTTATCAAGGAGTACCTTGAAAAAGGTATCTAACAAGGTGTTGATTATCATTTTAAATGTTCCTGGAACTCGGCTATAGTATATTATTTTCTGTTTATTTGCACGTGTGTAAATTGTTCTTTCTGCAATCAAGCACACGACCTTGATCGAACCCTCTCTGTCAGGGGTGGCAGTCCCTTCTAGAAAGACAATGATGGTCGTAAGCACGCGGAACTCTCGGCGAAAGCATGACAATTAGAGACCTCTGATTCTAGATCTATTTAGACATCGATCGACCTATTCAGCAAATCTGTTGTCGCACACACATAGTCGACTGTGGAAAGAGAAAGGACAGATAAAGAAAAGATATGTTGATCACTCGAGAGAACCATGCTTTGCTCAAGTTAGTTGGCACAGCCAACTTGTCTGCTATTTGATACATTTTATTGTGATACCAGAACCAACCAAAAAGTCTAGGTGATAATGATGAGATCGTATATTTTTTTAATGAACTAATGACGTATTTTAATAAAAGAGATTTATTATTTTGCCCTACATTTATATTATACTCTCTTTTTCCCTGTCGGTCACTGATGCCATCCAAAATGCTGCATGCGTATGGATAGATCAAGTCAAATGTTATTTTTCTCTTATATATCTTTTCATTCTCTCCCTCTCTGTCTTTCTTTTTCGAACACATATACACTGATTCGTTTATGTTTTATTCAATACCCACGATTCATTAGCCTTTTTTCTGTAGGGCACCTTACTCCAGACAGGTCACCTGAATGAGTCCTATAATTTTGGGTACAGAAAGAAATTTTCAATACCTTAGTTTAATAGGAGACTAGACAGTCTAGTAGATCATGTATTAAATCGCTTATTAAACTACAGCTACAAACATTTCTTTGTGTTTAAAAAATTATAGGAGGCTGGCTTGAGGGACCCCATGTGCATTGTAGATTCTTTTTCTCAATTTTTCCATTTTCGTGTACTCATATTCGGGCAATACCCGGTGCAACCAAAGAGAGAAATAAGAAAACAACGATACTCGACTATCTGCACAGCAAACTTTAATTCTTCCCCCTGTCCCCCCCCCCCCCCCCCCTCAAACCTTCTACCACTACAAAGCGTCATCAACTTCTAGTATTCAGAGCGTGTCTTTTCCAGAGAGCGTATTCACGCCCAAAGATATAGACCTCGAGGACGGGGAGATGGATGACGCTGAACGCGAATTGGAGGCGTTCAAGAGGTTTTGTCTGCAATCCGTGCCACCTCCGCGCAAGGAAAAGGTCAACCTAAACATCAAGGACATCGTGCTGAAGAAGAAATCGTCGTCATCCGCGGCGGCTGCCGCCGTCATCGCCGCTAATTGATTTCACAGCGATAATAACTCTAGAGGCCCTCAAGTTCGCGTGCGGTGTTGGCTCGGTGCGGAATTAATGGGAGTTTCCGTTCCGAGGGGGCGCCCGAGCTTAAAACTCTAAGAAGTACGCTTTTTCCACGAACAGACAATAATATATGATTTTAATCGGAATTGTCTGGCGGTTTTATTTTTTAGCATTAATGAGCGTCACCCTGAGCGAATCCCTCGACTCCGCGTGGTGGTGAATAGGCTAGTTTAAGGGGTTCACTGTGCGAGGACCTCTTGGCTAACGAGAAATCTCTGATTGTCATTTGTAGAGCGATGAATACTACCACCAATTATGTAGATGTGCACGCAGGTGGTTGATGTTAAATGTCTCTTATTATAAATAGCCGAAATTTGTATCTAGGTAGAAGTTCCAGGTGAATGGAAGGTCACTTAACAAATTGGCAGCTGTTGATGTAGACCTACGTCATTTTAAAGTCTATAGTTCATGACTCATTTTAATATTCTCAATTTGTAGATGCAAAAATGCTGTAAACATAACAAAATTGTACGCTGCTGAAGTGTTAATTATCTTCCATGTGAGCAAAGGTGTAGAATAATTAATAAGGTACACGACTGCCAAAATTGCTATGCCATTTTTTAAGCAAGACTACTATTTATTACCGAATAACATAAATTTACCACCTGCAAAATTAATTATTGGTAAAATATTGTCGCTCGACAAGGTCTCATTGAATGATTCGTTGCGCCAACAGCCTGACCCCTCGTAGCGTACTACACTCACGCGTATCCCGTAAATTTCTCAAGAATGTAAAGCGGATAAAGATACGCGATAATTGTGATAGTACTCGGAGTCTCCAGGTGGTAATAAGAAAATTCTGTTATTTTTGCATCGAGCCAACCACCGCCAAACGATAAATGTAATACTGCCACGGCCGATGCGAATGAACACGCAATCGACTGGGAACGTGGTCCGTTTCCGGTTCTCGACGATTTTGTCGCGGTGGCTCCTGTGCTAATTACGATGATCGTTTGCGAAAAGAAAAAAAACTGAAATAATCGACGAAGATCAGCAGGCAGCCGCTGCGGTGCACGATGTTCGTAAAGGTCGTCGACGAGGGGGACGAACGTCGTTATTTGTCGTCGTGTCGTTGTCGTGTCGGCGCCTAGTCGACTTCATATTTTTAATATAGTAGACGAGCGTGTAACAATTAATAGAAATTCTTCCTTTGCGGAGAGACAAATTAAAAAAACAAGACACCTTGGGTACAATGTACGACGGGTGGGGTGACGCGTTTGTTCTCGAGATACAGACGAGCCGTAGGTATATATATATATATATAAAATATATATATATAAATAAAAAAAGAACAGAAAAGTGTATGTATGTATATGTATATCTATAAATATAGTAGGAACGAATTCTCCTGTCGCAAGGCTGATTTGTTTTAATTGGCCTTCGATCCGATCGCGAGGAAGATTGCGGAATCGTAACATCGCGTCACACCGCGACATTTCCTTGAACTGTTTCGCGATACTTAATCAAGGATAGTATCGGTAATTAAGCGAAACCCCACCACTGATGTATCAGCGTCGCGTTGACTACGATCGCTATCTAGGGGTTTCAAAGATCGTTTCATGGATCGACTTTTGTCCGATACACAACACCACTGACACACGTACACGGAGACACTTTCTCTCTCTTTTTTTTTCAATAAAAGCAAATATGCATTTTTACCGAATTCATCTATTGTACTTCCTTGCCTTCTCTGCCGTTCTTTGCAATTTTGTTTCCTCTACCAATTTTCGTAAATGTCCGAAGTTCGAGAATGAACAAAAAAATGTATTATTCATTATTTTAAAGAGTATGATTCTGTAACTTCTTTAAACTGCAGTGATGTATGCTTATATGTCACAAAAACTCAATCTCACATATGTATTTTTGATAACCAGGCGCCAGTTCAATTCTGTGATTTTTTTGCTATTTAATTTTGTATATTACAGTCAGTGTATGGTTTGATCATCAGAGGTGCAAAGTTAAAAATTTTGGATTTAAAATCTTCTAATCTTTTAATGCATGTTTATAAATTAATGTTCGAAAACGGTTTATTATAATTAAACTAGAACAAGGAAATGGCGCTAATACACGTAGTGGCAAAGCGCTAAAACTATTCGTTAGAATTATCTACAAATGATAATTTTGATCCTAATTTTAATTATCCTCCAGACGTCCCTACTATACCATCTTGAGCACTTTGTCGTAGATGGCTCGATAAGTTCTTTCCACGCGAAATGGGGTCATTGATCAAAATAATAAATATGAATTAAAAATACTGCAATTAATAATTATTAGTATATAATATATACTGAGAAAAGTTTTTTATAAACTATCTAATATCTATAAAAAATATTTCATTTAAAGTTATAGTTTTTTTTAAACTGCCACTACTTGAATCGTAAGTTTCCGGTATAAGGTCTAGATCGTATGTATCAGTATAGACTGTACAGTAAATGAAAGCACGTTGTAGGATTAAGATAAGGTTAGGATTGATAGAGTATTTGTTATTCCCTTAAAAAATGGAACAAGTACAAGTTAAGATGGAAGTAGACGAAGTTCAAAAAGATAATGGTACTTCGAATACGTCGAACGGCGGAGAGATTACTTATGAAGAAAAATTGAAATATGTAAATGCCATTGCTCATCCTATGGCACCAAAAAAACTGACAAAAAAAATCTACAAATGTATAAAGAAAGGTACGAGTCTTTTTATCTAATTAAATCTTTAACACTAAATGAATTATTGCTTCATAAAACTGACATCTAATTTATTTAGTGTTTGTAAAATTTATGTTATAAAATTTGCTCCAATGTAATTTATTCAAACATCTTCCATGAAAGATCCTCTAAAGTTTGCAGTATTGCAAAATAGGAAAACGGTCAGTTTGACTGCAGTAGGTTTAGTATTAATAATAAGTCTGTAATACTTATAGTTTTTAATGTAATTATTTCAGCTTCAAAACAAAAAACCTATCTTCGAAATGGTTTGAAGGATGTACAGAAGCACCTTCGTAAAGGAGAAACTGGGTAATTTATTTTATTTCTAATTAAGTAGTAGTTGTAGTATTTAGAGTAATATTTATACAAGAAATATTGTATTTGTAGGGTGGTTGTCTTTGCGGGTGACGTGTTTCCTATTGAAATTATGTGCCACTTACCAATTGTATGCGAGGACAAAAATATACCATATTGCTATACCCCATCAAAACAAGATATTGGTCTTGCAATGGGTGTGAAAAGAGGAAGTCTCATGGTATTAATTAAAGAGCATCCAGACTATAAAGACTTATACGAGGAAATCAGATCTACAATTAAAACTTTACCATTTCCAATTTAATTACGTACTTTCAACCAACCTGTAAATACAATAGGTGTATTCATTAAGAAATAAATATTTCTTCATCATCTTCAGCAACAAGTATTATCATCGGACATTAGTTCACGTTTTATCAGAAGCGATAAAATTTATGTACAATTGTTTACATTTATAAGGTTAATGTAAGTAAAAAAATAAAAAAAATATATAAAACAAAGAATGATCTTGTGTTGTGTGAATTTACAAAGAAAATCGCGCGTATGAAGTTTAATTAAAAATTAGTTTTATTTATCACCTGTGCATTTGAAAATAGAATATTAAAAGTTAGCTTAAGATAAAAATCATATTTCTCGAAGCGGCATGCATACATACGTATATACAGCTTTGCTTTTATTTCAAGCAGGTAAAATTAAATTTGAAATAGACATCGTCATTTGACCTTGATCGTGATCAACATTAAAAATCGTTTTGGATTGTCGGTCAAGGACTTCCGAACGATTGTTTACAGTTTCTTTTGTAATTTTGTTTCATACGAATCTGAGCGTGACCATTAAAGTTGCTTGTAAAATTGAGAGTTATTAGAAAGGTCATATACCAATTGTTTATCGGTTTTTATCAGTGTAGTATGTATTCAAATTTGAAATTGTATTCGAAAAAGACAACCTGTTCGCGGTTGTCGAGTATAATCGAAGCAACTGAATAATCGAACGCGTGAAATATAAATCTTATCCGCGTTAATCAGTGCGTTAATCGCATCACTGTTCGAATACAGTATTTCCTGCGTAAAGCCGCAATTTTGTTTTTTTGTCTTCATTGTCTGGCATATCGTTGCTGTGTTTGGATTGGTAACACGATGACAACGAGAGTTGACAAAATGCGACGCTACGGACGAAACATTGCATGTTAAGACAATTGAATGTAACCGTACGACGAATATTTCCAATTGTTATAGCTGAACGTTTTACTCATCTTACTCGTCGTTTTACGGAATACGAAATGTTTTTGACAATCTTATAATGTCTGAAACGACTTAAGCTATGCTTAAATTCTTAACAAGACCAAGTTACTTATTACCGACCGAGCTGGCAACACATCGCAAGTACTTTCTACAGATCGATCAGTTTGCACGATTCGAGAACAGATGTCGTGAACGTGTCGAGTTAGGATTGGAGGCCTTGCGAGCGCGGGAAGGCTAGAGAAATTCAAACAAGAAAATTATGAAGAACGCACCTAAGTACTTTGAAGAGGCGGCAAAATCCTTTGTTTCCTCAAATGCGCCTATACGCTCAACCATTCTTCGACGTACAACATATCTCATGAAAAAGGGAATTCTGTCGCCCGCAAACGCCTCTAGCACACACACACACACACACAGACATGATGATCGGCTTTCCTCAGCGTACACTCTTCGCGATCGCGTCTAAAATGCACACGAAATTGAAACATCATCGATTCTCTATCGCTCTATGTGTCTGTCTTCGTATCCTTAATTCTACGATTACCAATGTCAGTACAAAATATACATTCACGAGCGACGAAGGACAACATTGACATCGAAATTGACGTAGCGTACAAGAGGGACGTTATTCTCACCCTTTCCAAAACGGACATCCTGCATACGTCGTTTCCGTTGGAGAATTTCAGGCAGTAACGCATCTTACAACAGTACGTGTATTGTTTCTTTCGTAAATGTAGCGATGGGTTCGATAGGTGATCCAAGTCGATTAAATAAACGGGTGCAATTTCTTGACCTTCGTTGTTGTTATCTTCCCACCACAATCTACCGGATCTTCGATGAGATAAAAAATGGCGGGCAGATGACAGGAAAGGTTTATTTTATAATTCTTCGAGTTGTTCGAGAGTGTCGTACCCATCACTACTCACTCGCGTATTATACGAATTACACAGTGTAAAAGTAGTTATGGCAGCATAACAGTTACACATGTCTTTTGCATGCTCCGCGTGTTGCGTGTTAAAATTGATTCGCAGATCTTTTTCTCCTTCACTGTGTCTCTCATTCTCACTGTCTCTCAGGCACTCTTCCATATCGCAACAATGAATGTATTGTGACTAGAGTTCTTACAGTGATTCGCATCCGAACTTGAGTACTCGGATACACGCTCGAGTGAAATCTACATATTCGAATGTATGCCTCAGATTTAAATTTTAGTGTTCGACTATTTAAATTCAAGTTCCAGTACTTGAATTTACAAAACCAAGTTCGGATAGTAAGAGCTCCAGCATTAACCGATCTCACGCGCTCATAATTGCGGCGAAGGAATGAACTACAAGTATCAAATAATTAAACACCGTTTAGTTACCGACCGCTAACGTTACAGGTCATCCCTGTTCATCCGAGAACATTATCACGACCGGCCCTTTAAATCGCGAGGTTACGTTTCTTCAGAGATGCGGGTACCAATTTTGTGCACTTAGAAAATAGATTTCATCGGAAAAAATGCGAGACACGGTATGTGTAGAGTAGCTTTTACATGGAGATACATCTGATTAAACTTCACGCTATATGCTAGAAACATTAGTAGACTCATGATAAATCTTCTCTCTCTCTCTTTTTCTTTTGTAATCTAGGTAAATAAGTATTATTACCAGAATTTATTTATTCTAGCATTAACCGTTTACCGTGATGGATATGTTGCATTATCAGACAATCCCCAGCTTTCATTTGCAAACGAGATAGAGGAGTGGACTTAGACATCTATACAATGTGTCGTTTATGATCGAAGATGCGTTAGAAATTTTAAATTGTGGTCCGTACATTCTGAGAAAATTGAAGACAAGGATAGTACTATTTTTTGGAGACAAACGACGATTTAACGATACCTAGTATAAAAATTAGAAGAAAAAGACGGATGCATCCCTACTTATGGTCCTATATCTTGTTTGCATTCAATGAATCTGCACCCGTCCATAGTTAAAGGTAATCGACAATAGTGTTTCCGTAGATCATTACAAAATGGTACAAATACGAGAAGTCTCCTAGGTCTTGAAGGAATTGTAACCTCGCACACGTGGTAGGGAGAACAGAATAGTTAAAGCAAGGGCCCGACATCGAATATCGTGCAAATGACAATAAAAACGTTACAACGTCTGTGTTTCTTTACACGACTAACAAACGATATCATTTTTGGTATCGTTATTACAGACGTAATTTTTACTCACTACTATCGGCTATGACTATTGCTCGTTTTCTTCAGTCTAATACGCATCGATAAAAGTACGACGATGTTTATCGTCTGATGGGAATCGTTTGCTCCATTTCGGACGTCACGAATTAAAATTGATCATCGCTGTAATTCTCCTCGCTTGTTTCCAGTGAAATTAATCGAAAACCATGGGCTAAAGGAACTGGCAACATCTATACCCGCTAGATTGGTCAATAATGCCCGAGATTTTAACTGTTTTGCCTTTCAGGAAATGTGTGGCGATGTATCAATTATTCAACGCAACGTTTCTACGTCTATAGAAGCAGCCCTTTTTGACGTAACCAGACATGCACACCTGCATGCCAGGTTGCATACACAGCGGCTGTACTTCCTCGAGTTCAGGATGGACTGGAAACGGTTTTCGATACGTTAAAGACCTCTCCGAAAGGACGGGGCGTGTCGTTTAAAGTCACCAGCATTATTGATCGCAAGAAACCTGAACAGGGAAGCCTCGAGGAGGACCAGCATCCAAAGTATAAAAAATTCTGACTGCTTGATTAAAGTCGACGAATGTAAGTCACTCCGAGGACTCCTGTCTCTATGCCCGAACGACTCAACAGATCAAACAAGTGAAACTTCTTTTTTTTTCGTTCAGGTGGCAACGTTACACCTTTATGGGGGTCGCTTTAGTGGCAAAGACGTGTCGTCAACAAAAGGCACCAGCTTGTTTCGTTTTAAAAAACGATGGACGCCCGTGTGAGAAGTCCCTTCGAAAGACAATAGCGCCGTGCATCATCGTCTCAACGAGAGTGAGGAGGATGTTCACATAGAAAAAATACACCAGTTCCCAAGGAACAGCCGTCGCGTTTTCGACTCGTAGAAAATCTACCGCCCGACTTCTCCGAGGTAAAGAACGTGCGCCAGCTAAGGGTATCCGGTCACGTGCGACAAATATTGATAGAGGAGGTCCCGTTATCAGGGTCGGGCGACCTTCTGATTATCGGGGTTTTATGTGCATATATCGTTTCGTCAGTGTTTTTTTCGCTTAAATGTCCCTTAAGTATAAATCTGTAGCAGTATCAAAATAGTAAAAATGGTGCATATGAAGACCATGAGCACGGGTAGGATCAGAATGAATCTGACGGAGCGGCTTAAGCCGCTAGGCTGTTGTCATACAACCTGTTCACCGGATTCTATTGACGAATCGAACAGAGGTCGTTCGGCCTGCGGATCATTCGATGCTGATGATGCTGTGCCACCATTTCCGCTGCTTTCTCGTCTCGTTTTGCTCGAGCCAGAGAAGCACAGGCAGCCGGACTGGTTACGGTTTCTCTTCAGAGTGGGTTTGTTTTCGCGGTCCCGTTCCGCCAAGCATTTTTGATAGTAGTCGTAGTCTTTTAGGTACCTAATGAACAGGAAATTATATTTTTAAACTGCTGTAGGTAAATGAAATTGTTCGTCTGAGGATAAATTTTCTTACCATACTGGAGGCCATCGATGCTCGTTCAGGTACTCTTGGTTTTCCGGATGAAGAAGGCGGACGCTCCTGGGAGACATCTTGCAGAGCTTGTTGTAGTTGACGCACAAGTGGTTCATGCACCAGTCTGCCAACTGATCAGCATTGTGCAACTATAATCAAAGGATCAGGAAATAGTTAATTGTTCGGTCGGTTCTCGTCGGATCAAGGATTTAAGAACTGACCTTGCAGGGTTCTAGCAGTCTCAGACAATTCTCCACTGCTTCGTTCCCCTCATTTTGAGACAACCTCTCTAGGTCTTCGATTACCCTGCTCTCGACCAAGTTTACCAGTCGTTGCAGACATAGCCGATTGGCCAATTCTAAGAGGTTCAAACATCTACCGGAAGAAATTGCTGGCACCTCATCAGTGTAAAGGTAGCATAGCAGCTTGTGGAACGTGTACTCGCGTACTCCAGGAAACACTATCTGTTTTTGTAGATTTTGATCAGATTAATGTATTGTGGTAGAACTCCGTGCTATCTACCGAGCAAAAGTACTCACTACTTTCGCGCTACTTTCACGGTAGTCGCCGGAGAACATGGCTTTCATTACATCACAGCGGGCAGTGAGAATCGCTTTGTGAGCTGGCACGCTTCCATCGTCCAAGTCGAACACCACGTCAGCAAAGAGTCCTAGGACAGTCAGGTTTCAAGATTAGTCGATACTATCTTTAAATCTAATACGACTGAAGAGAGAATCTACCTTGTTTCAAACAGATGTCCTCTAACCGTTGCCTCACCACTTGCTTGTACCGGTTATTGAGTTCGTTATTGAACTCTCTAGACTGCAACGTCCCTAGCACCATCAGCAATTGTGGCAGTTCTAGAAACTCGGCAGCTTGTCTGATCTCCTGTGATCAAGAAAACGCTTGTTAATCGACATATGATTACACCGTACATCTATCATGGTGTATGCGATATGGAGATCCCTTCTAAAGTTGAGATACCCAGCTGGACGATCGTTAACCATCAAATGTAAGGGACTGGAAGCGTTTTCCATGCATCCGTGATCGCCACATGGTCTTATCACTGTTCTAAGAGACATGGGTACAAAGTAGAACATGCCAGGATGACGACAACTATGGTGATAACCTAACGGATTTCTCTGGAATCGACACCCTGACAACTATGCGAGACACTACTACGTGCGTGTGCATGGGTGTGCCGGTATTCAGCGAACGTATTTCACATTGTACTAACCAGTAAGAGCCCGATAGGAGCTGTCTGAAAGAATAGATCCGCGTTAATTGCCATGTACCGTAATGGCGTTGATCTTAAAGACATCAATTAAGCAACGAACACCAATGGAGGGTGGTATCTGTATACACCCTTGCTATCTTCCCGGCAAAGTAAGTATTATAATCCTTTCCTCGGTCGCGATCAAACAGACCCTGCACCTGGCATGGATCACAATTGGACGTTTGGAGTTAAAAGATATTAAATACTGCGGGTGGAAACAATTCAAGATTATCGATGCAAAGAGTGTTCCCTACGCCAAGCTCAGGGTCTGCTCCCAGTGGTCCTGCCCAACCCTTTAGAAAATGCAACCGGTACAACGTACTTGAAGATCATGATAACGTTTATCCAAGCTGCCCATGTAAATGAACTGTAAGCACTGTTGCATAGCCTGCGGCGAGATCAGCTTCGACAGCGTCACCACGGTGGTCGGTTGCTGGACTCCGTTCGTACTTTCAGTCTGCAAATCAAGAATAAATAACATCGCGTCTATTTGTTTTATAGACAATACTGGACACTTACCAGATACACACGAATATTCTGAAAGGCAGGATGATTCAATTCCCTGGTCGCCCCAGCATTTTTCCTTTGGTTGTCCATCGTGGGCAACACCTGGAAGCTCGAACGCCGTTTCAGCTGCTCCCAGATCCTGTCACAACGTTCAGAACTTGAATTCAAACTCGATTAAAGTTTCCATTAATATCGTCTAATCGTACAGGACAAAACTAGCGACATGTTTGCTGGAGTAGACTCACTTTGAAGGTTTTGACTGGTCGATGCGTATGAGACACTCGGTATCGTCATTAAAATCGCCAACAGTTGCCTCGCCAAATGTGCTCACCTTAAGGAGAACGGGAGGAATGTATCTTCAAAAGTAAAGAAACGATAGATAATGAAACATACCATGCTGGATTCACTGGAGCTCCTAGGTGTTTGTTCGTGGACGAGTTCCATCGTGAATAGGCGATGAAACGCTGGAGATGCTGCGGCCAGGAGACACCTGTGGGCCGAGAACGTGCAGTTTCCGGCGATCAAGGTCACGTCCGTGTGAACCGGCTTCGTCCAGAGGGCCTTCATATTCTCCTCATACGTGCTCGCCGCTAGACAGACTTCTGGGGGCACTGGTTTCGGCGGACAGAAAGGGGCCTGCGAGACAAGACAAAGGACAATTCATAGAGAAACTCCAGCATTTTGTATAATCGTCTCACCTGAAGTAGTGGTCTTTGGACCCTCTTTAAGTTCGTCATCCAGAATCGCTGCTGTCGTCGGGCAATCAACGCGGCACGTATCGAGTTTTCGAAGACCTCGTTCACACCATAATATGTGAATACGCTGGTCTCATAATAACAAATGCCCAGCTCCCTTGCAACGGCTCTGGCCTGATCAGGCATCACCAGATCGCTCTTCCTCGTCGCTCTGTTTCAAGGACATCAAACCAGTATCATTAAAATCGATGAAACGTCAAGAGGTACTTCAACCAATCCCGCGAGACGGGGAACAGTCTGAAAGTCACGATGAACTTTGAGAAGATTCCCCGAGGAGCCATGTCGCATATATCAAGGCTCGCTTAATACCATTTCAGCATCGTTGCCTAAATGGAACACGACGTTACATAAGTTCGAGACGGTTGACGCTAAGAGGATAGAGGTGTCAGCATCTTCAGCGAGGCTGATACATACCTGACGAAAGGACTGCGATCCCGGAAATAGCTCAAATACGTCTCATCTCGATACATGTACCGCAGGTCGTTCTTGCACCCCACCAGCAACACCGGCGTTTGAGGGCAGAACCTGCGGATCTCCGGGTACCACATGGCCTTGCAGTTCCGCAAAGACACGGGGTTCGTAATCGAGAAGCATAGCAGCACCACATCTGACCTACACAGTCAGGATGACGTTTCAAAACTGATTTAGAGATTGTTCGCAATCCTGATTTATTAATTTTACCTGCCGTACGCAAATCGACGGTCTTTCTCATGGTCACCGAACGTGTCCCACAAACGTAGCGAGACATTCACGTTATCCACCACTTCCCAAGATCGCTCTAGGACCTAGAACAACAGCGTCTGCTGAATTCTTTAATTTTCCTCATGAAGCGGACGAAGATATCGAATTGATACCGATACTGGTGATATTTTAGATTCCAAGAAACCTCCAAGGATTTCTATAGAGGCTAGTGAGACTCACGTCCTTATAAATCCTGTACTGGTCGATGGCCCAGACGGTGGGCACGTGGGTCGTCAACAGTTGCGACAGGGACACGTGCTTGTTACAGGCCCTGGCGCAGATCAGTCTGGTCTTTCCGACCGCTGTATCGCCGACGACGACGCACTTGACCAGCTCCTGATGCGGTTGTTCATTGTCCATCACCGACGATCTCCCCTGGTCATCCAACGCAGTCGTCTAGGTGCCAGGTCGTCCGGACAACGCTCAGCTACCTCCGCCGTCGGTTGAACCGATGTCTTTCCCTCGGCTAAGCACGTCCACCACATCCGATCCCGGCCGAGGATCAGACCCGGGTCCCGCTACCGCTCTGCTCTACGATCCTGGAACTGACCGAAATCCGGTAAAGTGGATGCGGGCACGCGATGCCCTTGGCTGCGAATTCACGAAACGACTTAATCGTTGCGGATTATCGTGCGGCTAAGCTACTTAGAGAGAAAGAGGGAGGGAAAGGGAAAGAGAGAAAAAAAACAAACCACCAAGTGTACGTCGGAAAAAGGGTACGTTCTCACGTGAGGACGCCGGCGACGGTGAATCGCGTGAGCGATTACCTCCGGGGAAATTGTGTAACACACGCGTCGAGCCGGCCAGTGACAAGTATACTCTTCCGCTTTGGGGTGAGTTCTCGGTAATCTATATACGGGATCTGACAAAGTCTATCTCTCGTGTGTTGGTTTTCCAGGATTTACAGGTGACGCAGGGGGGATTACTGCAACCCCCAACCTGCGGGACACTTTGCCATTTACCACGGCTTTGGAGACAAGCGTCAAACTAATGGGTAAAGCATTTTGATAGATTCTTCGGGAGCTGAGAATTTATCGTGACCGACTACCACTATTTACCTTATCATGTTAAGAATGGAAGGAAAAGTCTTTAGGAGTTCGAAATCTATACTTTTCATACGTTTTCAATCCAAGAAAGGTATTAGCTCGGTCTAGTAAAGTCTATGCAGGATATTTAAGGAACAGCATTATCTATTTTTCATTACTATTTTCAGTGGACTCACCTCCTCAAGTTGATAGCGAAAGATACCCGAGGCTCACAGAAGAGAAAGGAGCTCTGCTGTTGGAGGGCTAGCGAAGATAGCTAGGTGTAATTTAAAGTACGTCAATGTTCAAAATAGGGGTGGGACAGGGAGGCACAGTCTCAGACGAGATCATTCACGGGGAGCGTGTAGGCGTGGGTATTTCAAGCTCCCCCGTGCACTGTTCAGACGTTCAGGCACCGTACATATACATGCACGCAGGATGCCTATTGATTTGACCCCGTAAGCGTCTCCTCTATATTTAGTATCGAACCTTCGTAACTTCAGCCTCAATCTTGATATCACCTTAACCCTGAAATAACGCGTAGACATCGGGCAACGTGAGAGAACTCTACCTCTAGATGAGCAGTGTCCGATTGAAACCTTGGCGTTGCTCGCAACGATTTGTGACATGTGTCCAACACGATACATGTACCTGGGGAAATTTCGACGTCGAACACAAAGCCGCCCGGTGATTTTATTTGTTTTGTTGGAAGGAGGTCAAATTATTTAAAATACTGACGTCATTTCAAGAAATGAATGCTGTAAAAAGCATTCGGTTTACTGCACATTCGTCAGCTTCAATTTCCTAATTGAACTGATTGAAATTTCTAATTAAGACGTGATAAGAACCGCGCCCGTAGTTTGAATTATCTTCCTTGAGGGTGGAGGGACACCTGAATGGTTAAATAGAGGCGTGACATTATCGTTATCTCTGTCCTATATTATTACTGTAAAAGCTGTGAGGAGACGTGGCGATAGTGTCGGGTGACAGCGTCGTCTATACGTGTCTATGCAGAACAATCGGTGGGTGTTGCGACGGGAAAATCGAAGTTCGGTCGCTCGATACAGCTGCTGCCTTCTTCAAACTGGACTGTGAATGAAACCATTCCAACGGCAAGAAACCGCCCCTATCAATCAGTACGGGCCACATCTTCGCGGAATCGATTGCTTGGTGGCTGACCCGATCATGGAAATAATCTTTCGGCCGTCTCGCTTGCCAAACTTCTATCTCTAAATATTTTCTAAAGTTGTTTTGCAGATTTATTCATTCATTTCGCAGATTTATTGATTCATTTTATACTAGAGCTTCAACTTTACTTCATTCACTTATCTACAGAAATTTAACTTTGAAACTATGTTCCTGAATTCCTATTTCTATAGGTTATTCTCCTCCCTAATTATGTGGCAACTTCTATCAGCTTATATCCTAGGAGGAGGGAAAATAGTTGCTGAACTAATTTCCAATGATCGAATCTCTCGTTTAAGTGTGATGGAATTTAAGTATGATATGCTAGATGGAAGGTAAACTGACTAAACTGACTAAATAAGCACAGTGTTGTTTTTTTTTACAGTCTAGGAGGAATTTTCGCTTGGAGAAGCGTGGTTGATAATTCATAGGTAAGCCCACCAAGCGTTGAGGAATAAGAAGGTGTCCTTTGGTCGATTCGTTGTCAGTAATAAACGAAGCAATAATTATTTATGTATCGTCCATTAGTCGCGCGTCACATCGCAACTCCTCGGAAGTTGTCGTTAACTTCTGGCAAGGTCTTATTGATTCCATGCATTTCACGGCTACGTGGTGCAAGGGGCAGTTACACTGAATTACTGGCGGCTGACGATCAACGATTCAGGAAAATAAATGCCTGATGACGGTGCGCTTGAACTTATCGCGCGATCGTTAAGCGGACAGCGTCAATGGCGAGCGTGACCCAGAAATGGCCACGCGTATATGCTCCGAAACGACTCGAACTTAAATAAACACGGTCCGTTTGCCATTTCGCTGAAAACGTCGGATTCCCCGAACATATTTGGCCGGGCTCGTATTTCCAGCGAGCGGGGAACGTTCAGAGAATCGAAGAACCGCCGAAATCCCCAAGTTCCACGCTCCGCCGAGGTCGAACTGTCTTCGATCGATGGTCCCGTCCTGTTTCTTTCGCGTTTACGGTCCGAAATGCAAATTGAATCGCAGTTTCCGGGACAACGTGTATTAATACCAGCTTGGAATTCATTCACGGCGAGTGTGCTTTGAGTTATTACGCATCCGCCTTGAATGAAACTCCGCGAACTGGGTCGCCGCTTCAAAACTGCCTAATCTGAGAGAGGAAGTGCGGTAGTACTCGTTTCATGTCTCGCGAGTATAGCTAATGATAAGAGAGGCAGACATTCTAAAAGTTTTCTTGGTATTGTATTCCATAGCGTAATTTTGGAATGTAAAATGTAAAGAGAAATGAAACAAAAGGAACGTTTGAGTAGTTTGTAGCTAAAAAAAATGCGTCTATTAAGCGGGGGACTACTGTAGTCGGTCGTTTGGCAAGTCGCCAGTTTATTATTTAGAAGAGAGCGAGTTCCGTCATGCATTGGATTATGTAAGAGGAATTCAATATTTCCTTTAGTTCTTCAACTTGTTCGTTGAACTAGCAACAAACAGCCCAGATGGTTTTAGTCGTTCTCCATTTTCTTTGATCGAATGTTTATTAAATAAAACAACTATCGTGGGAAAGAGAAATTAAGTAGAATCGACGAACTGAATGGGCACAGACCCACGTTAATTGGGTTTCGTTGAACAAACGCATGCAGAATGCAATTACAAGGGAAATAAACGAGCCAGTTTCTTGAGTGTTCCTTTGATACGAGAAAATAGATGGAAGAGATCGATATTTCAACATTGTCACGGAATTAATCTTTATCGTTGCTGTTCCCTATCGAATCGTTCTTCCAAGCGTCGACGGATCGAGAGGACTCGAAGATTTAAACAACCTTGATCCACTGCTGCAGACGACACCAAGAATTCCATACAGGGAACGATTTATTTCCTACTTGTTGACGACCACTTTGAAATTTGCTCGACCAGTAAACTATGCCCGAACAATCTGCTAACAAAGAAAATCAGTTCTACGGAACTCATCAAAGAACTTGACTAACAATTTTCTTATTCCAGCCGATCAATTTGTCGCTGTGCTGATTAGATTCTGGAAGGACTCTAAACTGTCTCATAGACGGACTGCGGATCTTTATGCACTTGTAGCTTGCATAAGATTCGTAGAACGGTTCAATGGACTTGGTTACAGTTGTAAGTCGCTCTCCATTTATCAGGACTATCATTACAAGAATCAATATTCTGTTCGCTGTAACTGAATTGCTGTAAGTTCCTTCTAGACTGTATGCATTCGTTATCGTCGAGCTAAAGTACCTGGTTAATGGGAACTAATTATGCGTAATTCTAGAACCCGATGCAGACGTCTATAACGAAAAATTAGAAGACTAAGGATTTCCCTGTTAACGTACGCTTTCTGTCAACGGTGTCGCGTTGCGTGCAGTTGTCGTCTGACGCATTGCAGAACAACTGGCGGTCGGGTCAGGCGAGAAGATTGTGAAGAGAAAAAAAAAATAGGAAAGGAGGTTAGCGCCTGTACAAGAGCTGGCAAGAGCGGTCCGGTCCCGCTGGCGAATCAATTTCATCCGAAGGGCAATTCAAGTCCAAGAATCGGCGGGGTCAACGAGCCGTTCCTCGTCAGCCGCATTAATTAAGTAAACGGTGGCTCTATTGGCGACCTCTTTCAGCGGCTGATCGCGAAATCTCGCGATTACGGTCGCTCGCCGAGCGTGAAACACGAACCGCTGAGTTCTCAGCGACCTACCCGGTCAAACTTACACCAGCATCGCCTTTCCGCGGCAACCATCCTTGGCGGTTAATTGCTCGCATTAATCGACATTGGCGTCGGCTGATCAGCTGTTGACGCAGCACGTGCTGACTCGATCAAGATTCTGGCTGTTGCACCAGAACACGTAACCGGGGAATTTGGCGACTAGATTTAGACCCAGACAATCCCTATCTGAGAAAGAATTTGCGAGAGAAATTGGAGAACAACGGACAATTTCGTGGAGAACCGAAGTCCAATGGTTAGAAAGTTTAACTTCGAAATGAGACTCGGATGCTGAATATTGGAATAATATATTTGGAAAAAGTACGGACTCTATGTTGATCGAAGTTGTGTCATGTTTGAGAACATACTGGTGATCAACAATTACTCGAGTAACGATAGATTTAAGCAATGTAGAACCCGATTAATCTAACTAAACCTAAATCGATCCGCAGATGACGAGCTCGAGAGGCCGGAGGATTGCCACGATGAATTCGTAAATAGTGGAGGGTCTAGGTCGCAAGTGGTTGCATTGAGTTTAAGGACGCTTGCACTAGGGGCAAGCGGTTCGAATGATCGATGGTATAAAACTGCAATTAATGCACTTAGGATTTATCCGATTGAAAATTCGATCGAGAAACGACGATAAATTTGTAAATAAAGTACAGCATTCTACAATTTGCACCAGGTCACCCGCATTTGATACCGTTCTCTAATAAGTCTCATTTCTAGTTTCACGATTAATCTACCCAGATTCGATCGATCATGGGATAACGAGCACGAGGAACCCGTAGAATCCACGTGTAACAAAGAATCAGCACAGTACTGCGCCAGGGACGCTTACATAAGTCGCTGCGGAGGAACAGAGAGGAACCGTGTCGGAGGGACCGAGACAGCGTTGAACCGCGAACAGTTTGCTCTGCGTGACGTTCTAGCGAGGACGGAGTCTACCATCGCGAAACAATCCGGCTGATAGCACTATCAAAAACGCAATAGTCGAATCAATCCAATAAAAATTCGAGTGGCAGGCATTAGAGGTGACAGAACCATCATTGTGCAACGGACTCACCGAAGATGGAAGCGTCAGCTTGTCGTAGGCTGTTCTTCCAGTTAGACAGCAGGTCACCTGGCTCACTGGTCACACGGTTGCACCAAATCAAAACCGTTTCACTAGATCGTCGCGGTTTGGATTCGACTCAAAGAACCCTGGGGCCGGTGTCTGAGAACTAGCAGGGAACTCTGGGACACGCGTACAGCTTCGAAACGCCACCGAACATCCGCAACGGAGCTGTCCACTGGCAGGACCGGAATCACGTTTCCTCGCACACGCACCCGACGCGGGCACACGATCCGTTCCGGAGGGAGACAGCGACGATTGACAGCGTCGGACGTCGAGCGACGCACAGATCCCGATCGGAGAACACCGATCGTCGGCTTTCACCGTCGGCCTCTATATCTCTTTTCCTCTCTTTGTTCCTCTTCTAGGTTCAGCCTCTTCTCCTTTTCTAGGCTGTGTCTCCGTCTCTCTCCCTCGGCCAGGTCGTCTCTCGGATCGCGACAATGGACTAGAAGCTGCAGCGGCACGCTGCACACCCAGGACGCACCACGCAAGTTCCAGCTGACGTCCTGGCGAATCGAAGAAGTGGGGAGGGGCGCGCCACCACGGGCCACGGGGCTCGATCGCGGATTTAGATCGCACCACCGAGCCAACGGGTTCGCAGTGAGCTGCTGAGCTGGTCTCAGCATACCACTTCCATCCCTGATACTCTTTCTCGCGTTGGTAAGACGTTTCTTGTTCTATGATCTTGCACCTTGCACTCTCAGACCTGATCTACTTCGTCTCTTTCAGGCGTAAACTCCTCAAGAAACACTGTCATCTACAAGATGTTGCCTGAAGCTTTGTATTTGATTAGCAGCTTGTGAAGTGTTGAAATTTTGATCCTCGTGTTTTGTTGATCTTCTAAAATCTTTTTATTTGATTTTCTTTTTAGGATTTCGCCGGTGGACCCCAGGGACAGACTCAGGACAGGCTCAGCAAGCATGCATACAATCTTTTTTGCTCCTAGAACGTTCGTAAACTGAGCTGCATGTTACAAGATCATTATGAGTGAAATGTTTAGCTCGTACATGCATCCCGTCGCATCTGTGCACTCCAAGAGATGCTCCAGGTCAGGCATGTCCAAGACGGCGCCCGCGGGAACAAGCCATGCTCCTGACGAGACCCGGAGCAGCTTGGTGGGGCAATCCAGAAGCAAAATTTTGCTCTCTGCTCCCCACTTTGTCCTGCTCCGGCTCCGCGGTCTTGGGCCTGCCTGATGTCCTAGCTGAGGTTCTACCTACTTTTTTCAATCACCGCTGCTGACGAAGACTAGTTCAATAATAAAGGGGTAGCTGAAGACTACCAGCT
The DNA here is from genome assembly GCF_028453695.1 of Augochlora pura. Lineage (NCBI taxonomy): Eukaryota > Metazoa > Arthropoda > Insecta > Hymenoptera > Halictidae > Augochlora > Augochlora pura. The sequence continues at coordinate 25,319,995 of NC_135774.1, read as the reverse complement.
AAGACGGCGAGAATCGAGAACTGAAGCTATAGCATGTAGGTGATAGCAACCGATAGTGGGGGCGCGCACTTAGCGTCTTCGTTTCCTCGACGACCAGGCAGAGTAGGGGAATCACGCGAGATATAGTAATCGTAGGTGACCACCGGATGGTTCATCGACGACCACTGTCGACTCCTCCCTTCGTTGGTCACGTGTTAGGAGAAACGGATCATTCGGGAAGGGGGCGCGGTTCGAAGAGCTCGCGAAGAGGAGAGAAGTGACACTGAATGAACTCGTCGCTGACCCCGCGTTCTGTGGCACAAAGCCACAACTACTCGTCTATCACCACCCACTCGACCTCCTCCCTCTTTCTCTTTCCGTCTCTTCTGCAGTGGATTGCCGCCTAGCTAGCTTTTTTCTCATGAAATTGTTTCATTGAACGGGTTCGATGTGGTTTGGGTCCCAAAGGATTTATCCGGCTATGAAGTTTGTTCACGGCTTTCCCGATTAGCCTGTGACCCAGGGTTTCAATTAGCGTCTTAATTAATTTATCGAGAAGACTCTGGGGATAATAGTAATTTTTTATCGGCCGGATTAATGGGCTTAGGGGGTTCAGACCCCGAGCAACAGTACGTCTGTCTCTTTGTGTCGTAGGACTTCGATAAAGGGATGCCGATGGATTGTTACGCAAAAATAGCGTATAGTCAAGATGGGGAATAAAAAAGATGTCAGGATGCATCGCGACGTGCTCCCTCCCCCCTTCTATTTCTCTCCGTGCAAACCACCACGCGCATGCTGGCCTCGCGTGACGTCAGGGGGCGAAAAATCAATCCACCCTGCACGTCGCACTGTACAGTGCGGCAGGAGGACGGTCTTATAGCTAGGAATCCGACCAATTCTTTTGGACTAATTGATTGACCCGTTCATTTAACTATTTAAAATTACAACAGTTTAAGATCCTAATTCTAATCCAATCAACTCGGTCAATGCATCATCATTTCCTCCTCAAAGATAGAACATGAAAAATATGAAAAGAATTTGCATCTGTTTCAAACAATCCAAAAAGTTTTAATTTTTATATATTTAAAAAAAAATGACTAACAATATAGGCAAAGCCATCATCATACGATCCCTTCGACCAGTAGTGTTTCATCAATTGTTAATTATTCACCGACTCAAGCTCGTTAAGAACGCACACGTCAATAAATTGGCATAATGCTTATATAATGCTAGGTCATTTAATTTGCCCAGCCAGAGGAGTACAACCATTTGTTTGTACATACTCAACGACAGATTCCGTAGATTAGACGAGCTTACCGAGCTCGAGAAACTCGCACTGCAATTTTATCGACCTTGTGTTTGTATCGCGGAAGATTTCCTCTGTACCGAAACTGCGACGCACTCTCTGCGTAGCAGAGAGCTGTTATCCAGATGCTGATAATGAAATAGTTTCTTTATGATATTATAATAATCTTCCAATTGATTCTAGGATGACAAATTTGTTAATTATGTTGAGACTGGTTAACTCTAGCAACAGTGAAAGTGGCAAGGAAAAATACAAGCTACCAATTACAGAAAGATGCACAGTGTTCAATTGAATAAAATGGAAGAGCCGTACTGCTGAACTAGCATTATTTAAGTAGAATTAAGGTATCGTTGTTCAGTAAAGTAAAGAAAGAATGGCTTACTGATTGTTGATCGTCGCCTAGCGCACACGTCTTGGTTCCACTAATGACGGTAGAAAAATACGGCGCATCACGTCTTCGCGTCTGCACCTTGGCATGGTAATTGACAATGCTTGTTTTCCAGGAGGTAGAGTCATATGTACACCGGTCAAATATTGTCGAAAGGTGGGAATGTTGCCGCGCACAGTTGTTTTCAAACCGAAGAACCAGAGAGGATCGGCGAGAGTAATCGTGAATTCGCGTATACCGACAGTCAAAAGGGATTCCGGGCAATGCCTGTTGTCCCGTGGCCTGACTCGGGAAACCATTAGCTTATCAAGTCGGTTAAACGGCCACGAAAGAGAACAGACACGCCGAACGAGGCGGCTCTTAAGTGTCTGGAGGTGGTCGTGCGTTGCAATTGTTAAGTAACGGGCTAAGACCGCATTCAAGATAATCAAGACAATTTCGTATTTGTGGCGCGGGCTATATACATTTGTTGTTCCCCTTCCTCGATGATGCCTGGATTCTCTTCAAGTATTTCATCCAGTGTTTGCTGCAGTATTGCAGTGGCTTCTTCTCGCTTAACAGTGTTGAGTTCTGTCGATGGAAGCCTCGCAATTACGATGCAACAATGTTCGATACGGGTCGCACCCGTGTTTGACACGAATCACGAGTCTTCAAGGTCCTGTATTTTCCTAACTCAGCTGAAAAACTTATTTGATAATTCTTTGCAAAGTTTCTGTATGTAATTAACAATTTGGCGGTCACTATATATTAAATTCATCGTTGCGTCAATAGATTAAAAAATTTCAATTTCGCGGGAACGTGGAATTGTGGAAATAGTTGCTGGCGCCACCTTGTGGCGAATGCTGCAAACTGTAATAAATGTAGAATTATATGTCTGGTTGCCTACACAAGGGTTACCCTAAGTAATTGAGATGTACAGTTTTTTTAGCAGATGTTAGGCTTTTATACTCATTTAATCTTTTATAATTACAAGTGATACAAAAGGTAGTAATAATTAGCGAGACAGAAATTTTATTTTTTCTGTTAATCGATATTCAATTGCCGGAAGGAACCTTGCATTCCATCAAGCTCTGTGATCAATCTCGACTTGGATTCTGGCAATCGAGCGCTCTCGTCTGATCGACTGAGCTTTCCCTCGCGCAGGAACCAGTCCTTGTTCTTCTCGATCTTCTTTCTCCAAGAATCTGCAAAGATTAACAATCGAAAAAAAATGAAGAAATCGAAAAAAGCTTCAGGTCAATGATAATCGACGAACCGTTCAATTCGTCTAGAGTTCCTGCTTTGCCACCATATTCGTTAGGTAGTATGTCCTTGTCCATGAAAGAATGCAGCGTCTCTCCACCGCCACTGTGCACGCGAAACTGAAATTACCATAAGAGAAGATAGTGTTTCTTTCAAATATTATAATTTACTTAGAAAGATATTCCGAAAATTAATTTTACTTTTTGGACGAGTTTCACTTTCAGCAGAGGGTAGAATATATTTAAGACACTCTCCACGAACGTAGGAGCGTGAAGAAAATGTACTTGATGAAGCCGGAATGGCATACTATCTTGCACTGCCAGCATCGACTTCCGGATGATGTTCTGCGTTGGACTACACTTTGAGAAATGTGCTATGCTGAACCCCTGGAAAGTAATTTTAGAATCATATGAAATAATTTTCTAATGTAAAAAATAATCTACAGTTGTTTTATATTTTTGGAGGAAAGTAACACCTCGAGATCAATGATCATCACGTTGGACAGACACCGCTCCTCCATCAGACGTATGTCCAGGACCATCAAGATCCTCTTGGTGATCGCTTGGATGGAGAAATTGTCTATTGCTGTATCTCGTAACCGCAAAATAGTGACACGATGCCCCTCCTCTGTCATGGATGGCAGGACGAAATAGTATCTGGTAATAAATGAAGACTAATTAATAATTAAGCTCCTATTATGTTAAATCAACCATCTGAACTTTATCTAACAGTTGATTAATTTTAGCAGGATTATGGAATAAAAAAATCGAGAGTTAAATGAATTACATGGAGTCGCAGCATCTTTGAATGTCCTTCGACAGCGGATCACGCAGAGAGAAGAATTCAGGTATCGCCGTGCGCGCGCTAAAATATCGTTCTAAAATGATTTTGCACCTCTCGATGCTGTTCTTGCAGCCGAAGAGGAATCTCTCCAGTCTTGCGTCATCTGGAATCAATCATTTCAAATCCCTCTATAAATCCTATATGTAATTGCAGTTTACAAGCGACGATTTTGCCATTACAATTAGCAGAATGCATCGCGACACTTATCTCTCTCGTGAAGAATATTATATCTGATTGCCATTAGAAGTAGTTAAAGGTAGTCACTAGTCAAATTCGTTATTAGGTAATAAATTCAGCAGTTTCTGAAGCATTTAGGAGTCGATAGTTTCATAAAAAAGTGAATGAGTCCTGACCCATGTGATTAGGCAGATGAGGCTGTTTTGAAAGCCATTCTCTAATCGCTGCTATGTCATTTTTCCGCATCTTTGGATTTACTGGAATTTCATCGTCGATGCGCTTTTGTTGTGCAGCGGTTGGCGGCAACAGCGTCATTGTGACCTGCAAAGCACATATATTTCTCATTTTTACATCACCTATTATCTTTTCTTTTACAATTTGAATTTTAAATTCAGAGTCTAGAATTTTGATACTGGATCATCTACTCATAGATAATTTTTTGCAATGTGATGACGAGTTTGGTTGACAGTCTTTGAGCTGTCTTACTCGAAAGTTACAATGTCCATGGAAAATTATCGGCGACAACGAACCGATGCTCAAAAGGAAAAGATCGCTATCACAACCTGTTCAATATTGACATTGGTCGCTTAGCATCATTCAGTCTGTTTGCGCACCGAGTGGAGAACCTCCTCGAGGTTCCTTTAATTCCACGTTTGCTTACCTTTGAAATATTTTTCAGATATCGTGCACGACGTGTCCGTGTAGCGAAACTTTTTAATGCTAATTACACTTATAGTGTCGTTGGGATCGTAATATGTCAATACCCGTATGTTTGACAACCTTTTAATTACCAAATGGCTAATGAAACACGGATGCAAATAGAATAGAGATCGCGTGTTTTCAGTACCGCTTAGCATGATCCTGTTATAACTAATTATTTTAGGTACGTCCCGCGATGTCTTAGATTTTTCGAGATTTTTAGACGTTCCAAGAAACCCATGCTGGCCTTGATAAATTTTTGGCAGCCTCTGGTGACTTCGACGAACTTCTAATAATCGTGAATGTTTAACCGTTGTCGCGACAGTGATGTGTATTACTGAATTTTATAAATTTTGTGATTGTCATTCGTGAGTGTATAATTTCTAGGATTCTGGAAATTCTCGAAGATTTCCGAGTATTGCATTTTCAACGACTGTTACGCGAATTATAAAATCTGGAAGGTGAAACGATAGAAGAATTATGGTTGAAGGAAGTCGACACCTGACCAGAATTCGATGCTGGTTGCATCACTGCCAAAACTAGAGTGCATTGATGTCTGCTGGCTTTGCCATAGAAAGTGCGCGGTTTCGAATTCAGGAGTAGGATGTTGTGGGTGAAACGGCGGTGTACGTGAGCAAAATTAATAGGAGTACCGTAAAAATCTCTAAGACATCACCACGAAAATAAAAAATGCAAAAAGAGGATACAGTTTACGCTCCGAAGTCAATAAATTATTTTTAAATCTTCACCGAGACTTCGATAAATTAAATTTATATTTTCAAGATATATAAAAATATGAAATTTCAGATTTTACACCAAGTATATGTATATATGAAATGCTGAAAAGGAAACACAAAAGAATTGTAAAAGAATAGTCCAACTCACCCGAAAGTGGATCAATCGTTGACACACCAGTTTCAGTATGAATACAGGCTAATTGTCACTAAGTGTCGCGACGAAATTTTGGCGGATAAAAAGAAGTACAATGTGCGCAGCCTAAGGCGAACGTCTTCAAACTGCACCGAGTGTTCGATCGGCATTCGATACGGCCCAGAGCGATTCCTCTCTTCTGGAGAACACGAGTGGTCCCCACCATCTTGCATAGCACACAAGGTGGGCCTAGGAAAATGACCGAACGCGTTGTTTTCTCTGGGCGCGAACGTGTCCAGCTGCATACAAGGTTTTCGTAATCGTAGCATTACTGTCTACGTGAACGGATTTCGTTTACGGGACTGCTATGGTGGTCGCGGAGAAACGAAAACACCGTGAGAACTAGGACGAAGATTCCGCAATCTAAATTAGCTTATTCTCTAAAAAATTCATAGTAAAATAATACCATTTCATCATTTGACTCTATTCGACTTACGTTGATGATTTTCAAAGACGTAAAAATCTACAGAGACCCGCTATCTTGTAAAGACTAGCCTCTATCCTGGTAAATAGAGAATGTAACGATAGTTTTAGAAGCGGTCATTAAAGATTATTTTAGCATAAAAAAATAAGAATTTCGACAAGGCCAATGTGTAAGCGAATATAATTGCTTGTTTCAATGATTACTAAATTATAGCTCGACGAACGGAAGTTGGCAACGCTCGGTCGAGAGCTCGGTAATACACGATAGAGCTCGGATAAATTGTGAAAATTACCAGACATGTTGGAGCTACGGAAAATTGATTGAAAAGGTTCGCGACGCTTGCGAAATGTTCGATTGTCTGCCTATACGCAACGGCATTTACCTCACCAGCATTTGGTGCACCATGCTCTCAAGGTTGGTGTGATCGCACTTCTTAACCGCGCACGAGAATATTAAGTAATCATGTTCATAGTTATCGGAAACTTCTCGGTGCTTCCGGAGACGATTCCAATGAGTGTCGAGGTATGAAAATCTCGGCAGACGACGTGAACGCTTCCAGCCCTTCGCATTGCTCCTTGAACACCATGGAATGCCATGCCACTCCGTCTCCGTGTGACTCGAAGGATCCTAATTACCGTAGGATAATTACCCCGACACCAGCGTCAAAGGAAACTTAAAATATGATTTAATTGTATTAAATACATTTACACGGTATTGAACGTTGAATGCTCGAGTTCTAACGTAGAGCCCTTGAGACGAAAATAGCGACGACAGAACGGGTGAGAGCAAACCCTTAAATACCAAATTTTATTGCTACACGTTACTCGAACAAAATGGCGGTCTTTATTGTTCATTAAATGTAGCACTATTTCCATAGTTATTCGAACAAGCTGTAATTATTCGAAATTCAACGCGTTGTCCACTTTCTACGCTATTCTATGATCTCGGAAGCTGCAAAGGACGAGAACAAGGATGAACGAAGCATCCAAGCCTTCGTTTTTCAAGGAAACGAATACTCGACGAATACAGTAGTAGCTCGCTTATCGATGCAGATGACAGAGGCAAGTCATCGAAGCGTCCAGAGGTAGAAGAAACCCGTCCACGGGCCCATTCAAACTCCTCGGCTCGCTCCTGAATGAACATCTCCGATAGGATTTTTCAATGAAGTTCGCAAATGCTTGTGCAGGTTTCACGAACGGCGGGCCGTGAAAGTGCACGAGTCAGCAACGCTGGTCG
>NC_135774.1:25186800-25312671 GCF_028453695.1 Augochlora pura | reverse complement strand
CGGGCGGTTTATCTTGGCCGCCATTAATCAAAAGGGCCAGCAACTTCCACGCGAGTGACTCTTTCATTGAGCAGAGGACACGGGATAGATAGATCCTATAAAAGATCGTTCTGCCAGATGGCCCGTGCCCGCAGCAAGAAGAGAGGCGCGTATCCCCGTCTCTCGTACCATTCTTCTCCTCTCTTGTGCCTTTTCTCTTCTTCGTTCCGCAGCGTTACGAAGCCGCGACGTTCTCTCCGCTTTCCTGAATCGTGAACGTACGTGTGCACGCGCGTTCTGCGGTTTCACAATGGCTTTCTTCGGACACGGGCCCCTCGCGGACAAAAATCTCCTCCTTGGATCTTGGACTTCTTCTCTGAAACCTGAATTTATTCAAAATTTATTGCCTATACTATTTTTCATAACACGGCCGGCTTTGTCTTTTCAGATGTCTCCCGGAGTCGTCATGCTTGGTTCGACCCCTGACCGGCGCCATTTCCTGATGCGGCTGGTCCAGTTTTGCTTCCCGAGATACGTTAATAATACTTTGTAGGATAAGGTTTTGTTTTCCTTGTGTAAAAATTATTTTATTGTGTTTGATAACATAATATCATCGTTTGTTCAAGCATAATGTTATTATTCCTGTAAAAGCATTAGGAGGATCAGCTTTGATAGCTTCTCTGCTTTACGAGCAGGTCCAACATCGTTCAGCTGGCTACGGAATAATATTTAGCATAGAAATCACGTATATGCAACCACCAGCAGCTCGTTGGCACGATTGCGGGCAAAAGCATCATTGTACTTCGCCGAAACGATACAAGGATGAGCATCGGAACGGGCACAGCTGCTTCGCGTCGTCGGCGCTTTGACTTCGAATAAACGGTGCCGCACAATCGGGAAACAGCTTCCCGACTGCGAATGCCGGTCACCGTCGTGAATTAGCATGTCCTGACAACCCTTCCGACCAAGTGCTCCATGCAAATCCGACTGCAGGACGTCCCTTTTCACCGTGAAACCTCCTATGTCACGCTCGAACACCCCCGCGAAAAATGGAACCGTGAAAGTTCCTTGCGGCACGGTCTAAATCGATCGTCACGCTGGAATTCGCGAATTTTCGCCGGAAAATTTTCGCATGCGGTAAACAAATCGTCTCAAAAGTAGACAATTTGGGATGAGAAAATACAATTATTCATTTTTTAAAGTATTTACTGTATTTTGTAAAAATTATGTATTAATTTATTGATTATACCTATTTCTAGATTCTAATGACTAATGTCTTCCATTATATATTCTTACTTGGATTATTATTAATTTCCTCTTATTCGATTCGAGAAAGTCATATTTCAACTAGTCATTTCAACTTGCAAAATCGTTTTTCTTCTTTCCTGTGGTACCATATCCAACCATCATCACCCAAGACGACCGTCAAAGCTATTTATAACAGTTTACACATGAAACCTCCTTTAATCCACGTTAAGCTGATGGTATACGCGACCCCGCGTATTTAGTAACGGTGTGTCAGCGCCAAAATGCAGGGACAACAGTCGACCAGGTATTATGGAGCCAATGCACTCCATAAATTCGCTATGGTTTTCCACGGTACCTAAGCGGAGCCTCGTCTGCTTCTCGCTCTTGTACGCCTGGCTAAGGGTGTTCCGTGAAAATTAAGGGTGACGTGGGCTGTCGCGTAGCAAATCGCGCGATTTTCCGTAAACCGGGGTGCCTTGTGTGAAGGAACAAGTACATTTTAATCTTGTTCCACTCCAAACACAAGGACTGCATTCGTTGCTTGTTATCGGGGGAATGAAAGATTCGTTTCTGTATTACGATAGGGGAATATTTCAATTGTGATAAGAATAAAAGTCTGCAATCTGTAATTCAACAAAATGTTTTTTTAAAATCTTCTTCGAGGATCTTTGCTATCGCATTTGTGAAACAGAAAAAGTCATAATCACTCCTGATCTTTCGGCTTCCTGAAGAACAGTGTTCTAGCTCTCAATCCTGCGTAAGACCGATGAGATGTGCCATGGGGATGCAGTGCAGGATTACCAAGAAACGTAACAGAGAGTACTTGACTGGGGAAAGTCAGCAGCCGAACAATAGGCGACACGAGCCACGCCCAAGTGCCGATGATCGACAAAACGATCCGATTTTCCTCGGCTTGGGGAAAACAGCGGCTCTCGCAAGAGGATCGAGGGGGCGACAAGGTGTCGATGGGTTGCGATGCGAGCTCTCCTTTTTCACGAGTAAATTTGACGTTGGCCAAATAAACACATTGAGTGCCGGCTACGTTTGAAGTGGTCCCGGTGACAGAAGGACCGTGAACATCGGTCGCGATTGTTCCGTCACTGGATGGCGGCTTCCTTTCACAGAGGGTCGTTTGCCCTCGTTTTCGAGTCTCTATCGTCGCTCCCCACCCCTCATAGTCGGTGACTCCTGTCGGAAAAATCAGGATCATTCTACGCGCGTTCCATCAGCCAAAGGAGCAAACGCACCTCAAAGGAGCCCGCTCCCTATTATCTTCATTCTTCCAGTCTATGCGGTGGATACCACGAAACTTGGTTGTGCTCTTCGACACTTGTTGCCGAAGTCGCTGACTTTATACGAACGGATACGCTTTCAGTAAAATCGCGGTGATGTCTTCTTCTAGGGACGAGAAATTTGGTCTTCAAAGTGGCATTTTTTACTTACTTTTAGATATTGGATACTATCATTGTAGGGGTCAGTATAAAATCATTGATATTAATCTTAGGAAACACTTAAACTTTATTTCAACAAAGAGATATTAAGTCCTAATACTACAGAAATCAAATTACCTCTAAATTTCACACAAACAACTTAAAAGTATAGGAAGAAAGGTACAATGGAACTTATTACTCATGGATTTAATCAGATTACGCAAATAAACATAAGCTTCTTTCGCTTTCAATTCGCTGAAGATACCAATGCAAGTTCTGCTAGTACCAAGTGCAAACTGCTGCTAGTACCCGTGTGGCGCACAGAGATAAATAAAAATGTGTAAACAACCAAGTATTCGATTTCAAATCAAAGATTTAATGAATAATTAAATTCGTTGACTATCAAAACTTATGTTTCACCGTGACTTTTTAAGTGTATCTTCAAAGTGGTCCGGTTAATGAAAGTTTTTGAGCACACGGGACAGGGGTGCGTGCGTGGCTCGTGAGTCTTTAAGTGTTCGCTGAGTAGTATATTCGTTTTGAATTGCTTCTGACATACATTGCACTTCTTCTCCTCTTCGATGTCTTTCTCTAGATGCGTCCTCGTGTGCTTGTCGACTTCGCCTACGTTATCGAATTGCATAGAACAGACTCTACAACTGAACTTCACGGCGCGAAGAATGCCTATTTGGCTACCAGTTAAAGGATTGGGCACTGGGAATATATTATTGGTGTCAGTGATGCTGCACCTTAAACCTTCTTTTTTCTTGTGAGAACTTACGTGGTTCCTGGAAGAACAGTTTATCAGTTATTGTATGCAGGTAAATAACAGACTTCATCTTGTTTATGATAATGAAGGCTACCTATATGCATGTTCATTCCTAAACGTCATATTGCAGCTGACGCAGCGGTAGTCTTGTTGTTTAGGTATTTGTTGCGTTAAGGGCGGCGCAGTGACTTGTAAAATCGTGTTTTGAAGTTTAATCGTTGGATGAACGATTAAATAATGCTGCCTTACGTCCTGCTTCAATGCAAACATTTCTGTACACTGATGGCATTTGTAAGGTTTAACAGCATCCAAACTAACATGTAGTACCACATGTTTGTCATGAGCTATTTGAGAACTACTTTCTGTTTGACACATCTCGCACACAAAATGGGTCTTAGTATGATTGTTCAGGGACTGTAAAGATGGGAAGTCTTTTTTACATATGGTACAGGTATTCCTCTCCTCCAGATTCTCGGATCTCTTCATTACATAATATTTATCACAGTGTTCACACTGAAAAGCTGGTTTAAGATCATAAATAGATTTCTTCAATTTACAACCACCCTTTGCGCAGACTGCTTTTTTAGTAGTTTTCTTTACACACTGGTCCTTTTGATCTGTATTGTTCGTAATATTAGAAAGCTCTTGTTTCTCTTTCTTCATTTCTGCTAATGCCATAAGCTTTTTAGACCTAGGACATGGTTTACCATATATTTTATCTATCTGTATTCTTAAACGATATTTCTTCTTTCCTAATTTTTCAGTTTGACCTAAGTTAGTTGAACCATTCATTGAAACTTCATTCTCAATGGGCATATCCATATTGTCGTCCCTAATTATCATTTTCACCTGCAAAACCATACCTTATACGTATATCAAACATTATTTTAACTATTGATTAGTAGAGTAATTAAATTATTTACAGTTTTTATTAGTTGAGTGCGAGGACTTTGCGGTGGTGTTACTAAACTATGAGAATCATCATCAAGTTTCTTCTGTTTTAGTGGCGAAGATTTTGGTTGCTCTTTCTCATCTGTATCATCCGACTTACGCTTCCTTTGCCCTTCTACAATGATACTCAGATTAACATTGCAATAGGATATAATCATAACTGTTTCATATACCTTCTATTTTCTCAAAAATAGTTGGAACAGCATTGGTTTTCAGCTGCATAGAATCTGTAAAACTCATCTTGTCGAAATGCAATTTACAGATGTAAAGTGGCTTGTCTGTTTCCACATTGTCCTCTAATTTACAGTTTTTTAACCAAAGACTTCTTTGACTAAAATATTAAATAACATTAATACATAATAGGTAAGATTTATAATAACGAATACTCACGCAACATCATTGGGAAAAGGAAACAACGTAACATCATTTCCATCAGTGTCCTGATTCGAAAAACAACCATGAACCACACAAGTCAACATTGTATCAGCCTCAATTTTGATTGAAACGAACTCGTTCTTTCATCAAATTCAACAATGAACTTCGAAAATACAAACGGTCTGCAGACGAACCATAACCTAAAATATGAAAGGTTTTTACCACAAAATACAATGTACAATGGGAGAAGAAAATGTTTATGCAACGGCGTTTCTTATTTTTAGTAAACGCAACAAGCTTAATGCATTGACCAATCAAAAATAATGTAATGCTAATTATACTACGATAAAATATGAAACTTTATTTACAAAGCTTTTGAATCCGTAATATGCAAATCTTTTCACGACGCAATTCTTACCGTTCACGGCTGAGATTTGGGCAGCACGGCAAAAAACTACTGTAAACACGGTGCAGTTGCAATCACGCCGTCCAAGACAAGTGACCATCTCAGTTCTCTCATTCGTGCTTTCCCCTCTCCGCTTGGTCTCATTGACTGGTTATCTTTCTTTGTTCTTACAACTGAAAATGTTACAAAAAAATACATACACAATTCGAAGCAAGGTTACTCAAATCTTTCTGTAAAAGGAAATCTGCAAAAACATATTAATACATGTGCACTTCCTGCGGAATGCAACAGATGTTAACTCTTTTTGTAATTCCGTCACGCACATTTCCGATAATCAGAATTATGGGATCCTGACAAATTGGAATCACATATATACCCTTGATGGAAAAATAAGTAAGGCGCATAATTATTCTTGATACAGTATAAAAGTCCGTATTAATTTATTATCATGAGCATGTATCACTTGCAAATACACTACTGCACACTAGAACCACTTTTTTAAGATTTGTATAAAGAAGCTGCGATTTCAGTAATTTGTTTAGAAAATTCATAAATATTTTTTATTGCTGCCTTTACATCCATGTCTTTAAGATCTATTGATTGATTCTTGGACTGTAGAGATTTTTCCACATGATTTATTGGATTAGATGTACTGCAAGTGCCTGAAAATATATTAAAAACAATTGGCACATACTGAAATAAAAAATATCTAATGTTTCTAGTTTAAATATTTCAAACCTGCAAAATGTCTATTTGTACGTCTGGGTGAAAATAATTTAGAGTATTGTGGAGAATTCTTTCTATTATGGCAAGGTGAGCTACTTTTGTAGCTTGGAGAACGTTTCGTGGGTGTGAACCACTCAGGTGATTTGTTTCCTGAGCAAGTAATGAAGGAAGAGCTTACTAATGATTTGTTAGGTGATTTTTTAGGTGATTTGTTATTCGTATACCTTGCAAACAAGTATTTGTATGTTCCTGAAAATATTTGTGAAAGTAGGAATCTTAATTGTAACGCATTGTGTCAAGAAGTAAATATTACCTTTCTGTGGAGACATGCATAACTTATTAATTATCTTGTTATTATTCATAGAATCATCAAGAGAAAGTTGAATGCTAGGAATTGTACGCAAAACATTCTGGCACGTAAAATAAAAAGAATCATTCTGTATGTTACAGTTGATTGTTTTCTCTTGCAATCTACTTTGTAGTTTATGTAAAATATCAGCGGCTTCCACTATAAACTTCTGAAAATCTTTCTCCATAGATTTCATTGTTTTGTTATGCTCCATAATTATTATTTTACATTTTGAAAAATTGGAAAAATCACTTTGTTTTAGGCAGCATTCTGTTTGCTTCAATATTTCATTGAGCCTTAATAATAGAGAATGAAACACTAAGGAGCCATTTATGTATAATGTACTGCTCATGTGCTTTAAATAAAATATGGAATGAACAGTTCATTAGTTTGTTGAATTATTTAATTACCTTTGTATTATCATTAAAAACATGTTGTGTCACCTTTTCTTTCTCTGCTTTTGGTAAATCATTCCCATCAAGAACTACTGTATCGGGACCTAAACTCGAAACTGTATCAATTATTTTGCTACTACGATTTTTCAAACTATATAAATAAGTATTATGACAATGGAGATGTTGAATATTTGCATTAATGCTTGCCTTCCACACTAAAAATTTAAATTTCTGTAGATTTATGGAAAATATTTAAAATAAGTAAATATATACGTATATATATATATATATTTATATTTAATACTGTACGGTCTATAATCTCTACATCTTTAGGATCTTGTAATCGTTTTTTAATGATCGATCTAACTGGAGCCACGTCTAAACATTCTTTTATATTCTTTATCGTTTCAAATACAGCAGTCTGCATAATTTTTAATTCATTAGATTGATACCTAAACCAAGAATAGAATTTTATACAATTTATAAGATAGTGAAACATGTAAAATAAAATTAAGTTTTACTGAATATATTGCTCAACGTTTCCTATAGCCAATTCAGTGTCTTCAAAAAGCTTAGAAATAGTAGAGTCTCTCTCCAAATTTATGTTAGTGATGTACATACTGCTTATGTTGTGGGTATCTCCTGCATCAGGAGCTTGCAACAATTTACTATTATCTATAAGAAAAATGAGCTTCATATACACATGAATAAATTTTAGAGTAAATTTTAATTTTTAGCATAAATATTTACAATGTCTTGTAATGTAAGCTCTGAGACTAATTTGTGATAATTTCCACATAATGGTTAAGAACTTTGTCCCTCCTGCACGCATTATATGAATCATGTGTATCGTTGGGAAATTCATGTCCGAATTTTCTATGGCTAAAAGTTCTAAATATTCTTTCACCTTTAAACGGTACTGTGTTTCATCTTTTTTATTCAGGATTGGCCATGTAACAATTTTATTAAATTTCTTTGCATCATATATTGATAATAAATAATGTGAAATATGAATGAAACCAATTTGATTGGGTTTCTCAAACATCCCCTATAAATTCGTTTTGAATAGAAAGAATTCGCAATCGATTATCTCATGTTTCATTATTATATTGTTAAATACTGTCTATAAATAAAGTACCTGTTTAAAATGTTTTACACAATGCAATGATGGTGACACAACTTGCATGAGAAGAAACACATTTTTATAAAAACAATCATCGATCGACATAATTTACTATTTTTATTTTAAATTATCATAAAAGTTAGACTAAGACACAAACCAATAATTGACTTTACATCTGCGAAGCATAATGTACAAAGTCCTTCAGAAAGCATTGTTTGTATACAAAGAAACGATTTTAGAGAAGGATGAGTATGACCAATTACTCCTAGAACAATAATGTATAAATATGTGTTGTATATAGTGTATAAATGTGTTTTACGTAAACATTAATCATAATGAATATGTTCTGTATCATATTTCATGATTATCGCTAAAGGCAAATGAGACATGAAATATGTACGGGTACAATGAATTTAATCAATGAAATTGATCAAGCATAGATAATAAGAGCTGTCTATTTATATTGGTGTCCTTTTGCATCCTGCATCCTGCCGCAGTATTGCTTCATATGGCTACGGAACCTAGTGTATATAGCAGAGCTGAAACTCTTGTTAAAATTTTTGACCTTTACATTGCCAATATTTGTAACCTTGATAGTCTATATACATACAGTGTTGTCACTTTTTAAGGAGGATGAAGAACGCGGTAAAATTTGAAAACTAATACAGTAAGAAATGATTTTTAACAAAAATACATTATTTTAAATTGTTTGCAACATATCATATATTTCATTCAATATTTTTATATATCTAAAACGATTTTGAAATGTCGCTTGCGACTTCTAATTAAGAGATCATCTAATTTTGATGTTCGCATTTTAAAATCACACGCAAATGTGATTCATGGCGGATCCACTTGCGGACGCTTGCGCATTAAGAACTTGCAGGATAAACGCGGGAGTTGTCTCTCTATGAGAACACCATACGGTGTGGTGTAGAAGTTTGAAAAAATGAGTGTTTCTGGGTGGAAGGCGGCGCCACTGAGTTGTGCCATAGCAACTCATCTCGGTGTCGTCGTGAAAGCTTTGAACACTATGAGCCAGTGAAGTGTATCCGTCGGGACAGTGGCGTGAAAATGGCGGTGTAAAAATGGCAGGACGTAGATCGACGTTGACAAATGCTGATTCCCTGTCGGGATCGGGGAACGGTGACCCTTTGAGAGAGCTGTTTGAGGCCTGCAAAACCGGAGACCTCCCGAGGGTAAAGGCGTTGGTTACACCGAAGACGGTCAATGCTCGAGACACTGCCGGACGCAAGTCCACCCCCCTGCATTTTGCAGCTGGTAAGTTCCCCGTTCCATGAGTTTTTTTCATTTCGATTCTCCAAAGAAATTTCACCCACGGACTATAATTCTGCTTTATAAGTCACTCACGATCGAGGACACGATGTCTCAATACCGTGTTGTGAACGTCGAATACCTCGAACACTGACTTTCGAATGTTGTCATACTAAAGGTGTAAATAATTACTTCATTACACATGGTATTTTTCAATTAATCATCATATCGTAGAGGAAAATGTCAATTATTCATTAGCATTGTACCGTAAATAGTAAGAAAAATTTATTAAACCAAATTGATGTAATAATATCGTAATTGTTTTTTGTGATTAAAACGCAGGTTATGGTAGAAGAGATGTAGTGGAATTCCTGCTCTCTGCTGGAGCGTCCATTCAAGCAAGAGATGACGGCGGTTTGCATCCCTTACACAATGCCTGTTCGTTTGGACATTCGGATGTGGTAAGGCTTCTGTTGGAGGCAGGAGCTAATCCAAATACTAGGGACAATTGGAATTACACTCCTTTGCATGAAGCTGCCATTAAGGTATTTCTTATATCAACTTTGTTTTATTGATTTTTTTAATGGATTTCAAAGTTCATGGTTCATGCTTTGATTATTTTTACAGGGTAAAATAGATGTGTGTATAGCTCTGCTGCAACATGGAGCGGACGCAAATATAAGGAACACTGAAGGGAAGACAGCTTTAGAATTAGCGGATCCTGCAACTAAACCAGTATTAACAGGAGAGTATAAGAAAGATGAATTGCTGGAGGCGGCAAGATCAGGGAACGAGGAACGTCTCTTACAGCTTCTAAATCCATTAAATGTAAACTGCCATGCAAGTGATGGCAGAAGATCCACACCATTGCATTTAGCCGCTGGGTACAATAGGTCTAGAGTGGTGCAAATCCTGCTTCAGAATGGTGCAGATGTGCACGCTAAAGATAAAGGGTAATTATTTTTGTCTGTGAAACATACATCTTGATGAAATCAGCACATTGTAAACTTTGATTTGTGTATGTTACAGTGGCCTTGTTCCACTCCACAATGCCTGCTCTTATGGCCATTTTGAGGTAACCGAAGCGCTTCTTAAACACGGTGCAGCTGTTAATGCGAGCGACTTGTGGGCATTCACCCCACTGCATGAAGCTGCTAGTAAATCCAGAGCCGAGGTGTGCTCGCTACTTTTGAGCGAGGGTGCGGATCCGACTCAATTAAACTGCCACAGTAAAAGCGCCATTGACGTGGCTCCGACATTGGAACTGCAAGAAAGATTAGCATGTACGTTGATCACCTTTTTCCACCACCTTTTCTGAAATTAAAAAAAAAAAAACAAACGAAAGAAAATAGTATACACACAAAACATGACTTTGTTAGATACACTTTAATTGTAGACGAATACAAGGGACACTGCCTCTTGGATGCCTGCAGGCAGGCAGATCTTACTAAGTTAAAAAAGTACCTGTCCCAAGAAGTTGTAAACTTTAAACACCCATATACTGGGGACACACCACTGCACTGTGCCGTTGCATCTCCCTATCCCAAGAGAAAACAAGTAATAGAATCATTAATTAGGAAAAATGCTGCCTTAAATGAGAAAAATAAAGACTTTCTAACGCCACTTCATGTGGCCACTGATCATTCTCATTACGATGCAATGGATGTGCTACTTAGACATAATGCTAAAGTCAATGCTTTAGATGGATTAGGGCAAACTGCACTACACAGGTACCGTTTCAATCGTATAAAACGTTGCGCAAATGTTCAGTTTTTTTATTCTCTGTAGAGCCGCTTGATTATTATTTTTTTTTTCATTAAAAAATCTTGTTGTACAAACAGGTGCGTTAGAGAAGACAATGTGCAAGCTTGCAGAATATTGTTATCATACAATGTTGATCCATCTATAGTATCGCTTCAGGGCTATACTGCGGCACAAGTAGCTGCAGAAAATGTCCTTAAAATACTACAAGGTTCGACTTCTAACTTGTTTCAAGCAGAAAGTATTTTTGTAACCAAAGAATGTTCCCGTTCTCATTTTTGTTTTCTAGATCCGCCGAGCGAGACGGACGACGCCGAAGCGCAGCTCTTGGAGGCAAGTAAATCCGGAGATTTAGCAGCGGTCGAAAGAATTTTGCAAACGAACCCGCATGCAGTTAATTGCCGCGACTTGGATGGTAGGCACTCCACGCCGCTGCACTTTGCAGCGGGATTTAATAGAGTGCCTGTAGTTGAATATTTATTGGCACATGGAGCAGATGTACACGCCAAAGATAAAGGGTAAATATATTTTTCAATTTTCTATTCATTCATATATAAGTATAATGTACAATCAATTTTTATATCTCTTTTCAGTGGACTGGTTCCCTTACACAATGCCTGCTCTTACGGTCATTACGAGGTAACGGAATTGTTAGTGAAACACGGTGCATCAGTGAACGTTGCAGATTTGTGGAAATTTACACCGCTGCATGAGGCTGCTGCTAAAGGAAAATATGAGATAGTTCGATTGTTATTAAGACACGGAGCAGATGCCACCAAAAAGAATAGGGACGGTGCGACTCCGTTGGATTTAGTTAGGGACGGCGACCAAGACGTAGCAGACCTGCTGCGTGGAAATAGTGCTCTCCTAGATGCAGCTAAGAAAGGCAATCTCGCTAGAGTACAACGACTAGTTACCCAAGATAATATCAATTGTAGGGATGCGCAGGGTCGCAACAGTACTCCGTTACACTTAGCTGGTGAGTTCTATCGCTTCTCTTTCGCTATGGTCATGCATAATGATTGAATTGTATTTTAATGTAGCGGGATACAATAATTTGGAAGTGGCAGAATTTTTGCTTGAACGTGGAGCTGATGTGAATGCTCAGGACAAGGGAGGATTGATACCTTTGCATAATGCTTCGAGTTATGGTCATTTAGACATCGCCGCATTGCTGATTAAGTATAACACCGTGGTGAATGCAACTGATAAATGGGGTTTCACGCCACTTCACGAAGCAGCACAGAAGGGAAGGACGCAACTTTGCGCTCTTTTGTTGGCACACGGGGCAGATCCCTTCTTAAAAAATCAGGAGGGGCAAACACCTGTAGATTTAGCTAGTGCTGACGATGTACGATGTTTGCTACAAGATGCTATGGCCACCCAGCAAGTAGTACCTTCGGTGCCATCGGGTAACGGTGGCGTAGGAGTGGCAATTAATTTGAGTGGTAATGGTAGTAATACTATTAACAGTAGGCCACCCAGTATAGTTGCAGGTAAGCAGATTTTTAAATACAATATTCACTGCTTACGAGCATATCTTTTCATTCACAGATTTTTATTCAGTTCCAGTTACACCTCCACCACCACTTACTCAAGAAACCGTCATTATGCCTTCAGGAACGGCTATGACACTCTGTGTACCACTCGCTAGACCATCTTCTTGTTTAAGTCCTATGCCGCCATCTGAAACATGTTCTGAGAGAGACTCTAAAGATTCAAAAGACAATACGAATATCACAACTGTATCTGGTTTCCTACAAAGCCTTGGTTTAGAGCACCTGTTAGAACTTTTTGAACGGGAACAGATTACGTTAGATATACTGGCAGAGATGGGCCACGAGGATTTGAAACAAGTCGGCGTTTCCGCGTACGGCTATAGGCATAAGTTGATCAAAGGAATGGAGAAACTTTTGAATACCACTGCTGGCACTCCTTGGCAACCGACTCTCACGCCAGGAACGCTTTTAGTGGATCTGTTAGCAGAAGACAAAGAATTTTTAGCCGTTGAAGAGGAGATGCAGAGTACTATTAGACAACATAGGGATAATGGTCACTCCGGTGGCATATTTTCGAGATATAACATAGTTAGGGTATGTTTTCGACAGTTCGTGAAGAGATTCTGGCATTAACCACACGTTAATAATAAATTTTTCTGCAAAATAGATACAAAAAGTGCAAAACCGCAAATTATGGGAGCGTTACGCGCACAGAAGACAGGAGGTGGCAGAGGAAGTCGGTGCTGCGGCACCTTCTTCGCCTAGTACCACTTCTAGGACTACTCCTGGTTCGACTTTGCCTCAGGCTAATGAAAGAATGCTGTTCCATGGCAGTCCATTTATCAATGCCATTGTTCAGAAGGGATTTGATGAACGGCATGCTTATATCGGTGGCATGTTCGGCGCTGGAATTTATTTTGCCGAGCACAGCAGTAAAAGCAATCAATACGTTTACGGAATATGTGGGGGCACTGGATGTCCAGCTCACAAGGACAGGAGTTGTTATATTTGTCATAGGTGAGTGCAAAATGGTATTAGCACAGTTAGAACCCTTAAGAAAATGTATAAAATGTTTCAAGTACTTGTCAAATCCTACTGCATGAAGGATCCAATATATAAATAATTTTGTTTTCCCAGACATTTGTTACTCTGTCGCGTCACGTTGGGCAAATCATTTTTGCATTTCTCTGCGATGAAGATGGCTCATGCACCGCCCGGTCATCACAGTGTGATGGGGAGACCGTCGCAGGGTGGTTTGTTCTTCCCCGAGTACGTCGTCTACAGAGGCGAACAAGCATATCCGGAATACCTAATCACCTATCAAATTGCAAGACCTCAACCAGAGAGTGGAGGAAGCGAAAGTGTCGAGGAACGGTGATCGGAAGAGTCTAGCCCTGCGGCAAGATTGCGAAGTCTCTGCTGTTGCCAGAGACCTCGAACATGTAACACACTGTCTTAAACGTACAATGACACGTGTACATTCACAACAGGGGTATCACTCATCAAAAAATGAATTTGCTCGAACACTTTAAAATAGGATACTCTTCCTTCAATGGTTTCATAGGACCTTTTTAGGTTGGTAAACTGTTTAGCCTAGATTCGCCGGAACATGTAAATCTAGGGTAAATAAGTTCTAATTTAATTTCGATTTCTAAGCGATTTTTCCTTTCTTTTCATTATTTGCCGAAGTATGAAGGCCACTTTAATGAATCCATTACGCAGCGATAAGCGAGACCATTAGCTGTATCTGTCGGGTTTGTTCATTTAAAGTTCAAAGAAGACAATTGATAGGACATTTAATTTTTAGCATTTATTTGTGATAACGTAATGGTCCGATTCGACCACGCAATCATACACGACTGATTATTGATGTATATTAACTACGGTGTATATATTATATCAGCATGAACTAGAATATCAAAGACCAGCATGATTTTTTATGTGAATCGATAAATGTTTGTCTCTATTATGGAGAATCATGGTACGTATATAGGATTATAGAATTAATGATCAATATGTCCGAAAATTACGGTAATGTCATCGTTGCACACATACGTATGCAAGTAATTATAATAACTACTAGTTATTACGCCTAAATTGTCATCGGATAATGATGTGACATTGTGTCTTTCGAAAAGAAACCTTTTTTGGATGGAAGACATAATATTTCTATGTCTGTGTCAATTTTGAATTAAATAATTATGCTGGTTAGAAATAACTGCTCTAATCATATGCGTTACAGGTAAAGTCTGTGGAGGAATATTTAATTTTTAAATAATTACCCAATGAACCAAAATGGAAATTATTCATACAACGAAAGGTATTATATTTAGTATTCGTATCATTCTTGCGAAGCTTCTATCATCACATCACGAAAATTTTAAAATTTTCATTTGAATTAGACTTGTTGGACTTTACCTCTAACATGTATATACGTACGCGAGTATTTTATATATTCGGTTGATATAGATCAGGCATAGAATAATTCATTCATGTTGACGATATTATCAACAGGGTTCCTATAAGCTCGTAGTAATTTTTTAATACTGTACATATACATATGTATACACTTTATTGTACATATATTTTTTCTTTTCAACGAAACACGCTGATTGGTTATCATTAGCCAATTATACTTTCATGGGAGTTGTGATTTGGTTTCTCTCAGGTCATACAGTCTAATCGCAAGCATGCTTTCATATTTCAAAATAGACAACGAAGCCATTTCTTTTTTTTTTAACGTGCTATTAATTAGGAGAAGAAAGTTATCTAACGTGGATCATGCAAAGCAATTTCAACATAATTGGTAGTATGTATTCCGTTATGCGAAGCAATCACGATAAACGTAAAGTTTTACGAATAGAAAAACATTCTTATTATTTATTGTTATAGTTAAAGCGATCTTTCTAAAATTAATAAGGGTAATTTTGCTTCGAACGATTTGCAGTATTTTATCGTTTGTGTGCATATACATTGGGGTAACGAAGCCACTTATAACTCACTCAAGAAAAGAAAAAGGAAAGGAATAGAAAGAACAGTATGCGGCCACATAATTGTAAGAGTGTTCGAGGAAAACGAATGTTTTCAATATTATCTCGTTACACTCCCATAATTATTTAGGTGACGGTTTTATTTATGGGTGTATATAACAAGTATGTGTTCGTTAATCAAGTGCTCAAGATGACGCAACAAATTAGACGTTCGTCGATTTTGCGTTCTTACATGGAAGATAGGGAAAAACGAACCAAGTAATAGTGAACTAACAGATGCAAAACGAAAAAAAATCTACCCTTGTGTTAGTTGCATTTAAAAACAACAGTCAATCGAGCGTGTTCGATTATTATGCTTTAATTGTAAGAAGAAGAAAATGGACTGATTCAAAGAAAAAAAGAGAATTCTTTTTATCGTTACGTTCGATCTTAAACTTTATTTTGTTGTCTCCTCGCCTTGCGATTACTTTTCTCATAAAAATCGGTGTTTCAATAAATTGTGCGATAACGATACGGATGGCAGAACAGTCGGTACAGTTTGTTTGTTCAAACGATATACAAAAATTTATTGAGTGGACATTGTCCTTCGTACGACGATGTCTTTACATTTCGAGCTTCCCGGCGAAGAGGTATCAAGTTTTAGGTGTTTGTAATCTTTCGCTGTGTGACAATGGACTTAACGGAGCACGCTAGAATATAATAGACATCTTCGCCTTGAGGCAGCATGGCGGCGTGTCGTAT
The DNA here is from genome assembly GCF_028453695.1 of Augochlora pura. Classification (NCBI taxonomy): domain Eukaryota; kingdom Metazoa; phylum Arthropoda; class Insecta; order Hymenoptera; family Halictidae; genus Augochlora; species Augochlora pura. The sequence goes on along the minus strand of NC_135774.1, from coordinate 25,296,654 downwards.
TACTCACGAGGACTCGTTTGTACCTGCGTTTATACCCCGCCCGCACCTTCACCCTCATTTGCGACAAAGTAAACGAATTTCTTTCAATGACCGAACATCGTAAAGCAGCTTGTACTGTTTACAAATTCTTATCGACGACGTTACTTTTATGGCGCAACTGTTTCATATATAAAAAACCGATAAACGTAATTTTCGGATCCAGTGACAAACATTATTAATTACTTACGTTGTCTGTTTGAACATCCCACATCATTCGATGATTCATCGCTTTTGTACACAGAACCACTGAAAGGGCACAATTCTAAGGGCTTCATCCTGTCGTCGTTAATGTGATTAATAATTATTTGTGTTAAATCATCCCTGTTGTGACTTTGAATCCAGGTCTTCCTTTACTTTGAATCGGTCAACTACTCAACCGGGAAACCTATTTGCAAATAAACAAAACAGTCCGTACTATAAACTAATATTACTCATTCTTTCTTTCTTTCATACTTTCTTTCTTATCCTAGAGTAAAGTATAGTACAATAAAGCTACATCTCGTATGTATTCCGAAACATTCCATAAAGAATATCGATCCAATCGTGGATTAAAATTTGCAAACAGTGTCGCTATTTATACATTGCTCATAACTCATAATTATCATATAATTTTTATCAAGATGACGATGCCTAATGACGTGTTTATTTTATTATCTAGCCGAAAGCATTCCTCGGCAACGTAACTGCCGAAAAAGTGCAGACTTTCGTGCGGGACTGAACGGCCGCATTAACGATCGCCCCTATTTTGTTCAGTGTACTCGGGCTCGTCCGATAGTAAAAATTCAGGTAAAAGCCGGTGATTGATTGTCGATCGTTCCCTTTTCTCGATTCCTATTAACTTCTGGCCCACGAATCAAGTTTGTCGCCAGCACCGTCCAAGAATGCGTCCACGTGGGCCCCGGGGGCCGCTGATTCGTGGATCTCTCGGAATCACGTGAAACTCACGAGGCTGAGAATGCGCGTGCGTCGCATACATGCCGGCTTGTCTTCGACTTATGGTCGGATGACACTTGCGCCGGTCCTCTCAGACGCAGTCGGACGGACGAGGAGGTCAGATCGGGCGATTCGCGCCGGCGACCAGCCCAGGAGGTACATCGTGAAACCTTCTTGCGTCTAACAAACATATTCGACGTTTCTTACTGTACTAACCACGGAAACTAGTCCGTAAGTGTCGTAACCAAACCAACGCATAAAAGAGAATGAACCACGACTTATGAACCTCATCGATATCGACGTCGGTGATACATGTACTAGACTGTTTTTGCCACGTGAGGGAGAAAGGAGTCATCCATTCGTATCGTTTCACACGCCGGTTTTCCGATCTCGTACGCGCTTGATTTCCCACGGGATTTTGTGCTCAACCATTTCACGAAGAACACTCTTTGGATCGTCGATGCATGTCGCATCAAGACTCGAAGATTCCTAATCACTGGTGATCTCAAAGTTCAAGCAGCTACGTTCAGAAAACGTTGTATGCTGTTGGAGGAAGAGAACTGCAACAAAACGGCATCCCACCTCGCATTCGAATTCTTTCTGAGATAAATAAATACGTAAGTAACAAGTAATATTCATTCATCCAACTCCGAACGTCAGAATTCGAAAAATCGCTTGGAATTTTCGTTTTTTGAATTCTAATGTTTCTGTACGATTGTTCTGTTTTATTGGCATTATCATTATTAAAACATGCTCGCCATCTACAGGGAAAATCAAGGACGGTTTAAACTTGTAGAGCACGATAGGCAACCGTCTTGCAAATAGTTCGAAAATTCACTAGCCCCATCTGCGAGCAACCCCCAATCGATTTGCAACGGAATCTCTGCACGCGATCCACGAACGCATCCGTCGCGCATCCGCATCAATTTCTTATGTAACCGAGACGGGTTACACAATTAGTTGCAGCACTATGCAGCTATAACTCGCGATAAAGTTCATTTATAGTCCCGACGCTGGTATTATTATCGTCTGCGCGAAGCAGACCCCTTTGTTTACAAACAAACTGCGCGAGATAACGTTCACACGGAATGTCACGAATGCCATGTACATATGCTATTCCTGACAAAAAAGTACCCAGTCCAACAAAGTAACTATCTATTATAAAAAGAGTTTTATAAAGGTTCTTTGCATAAAGAATTAATACAGATTTAAAAGATTGCATTGCAGAAGATTGAATACCGTTTTACTGTTTATATACTATTCTTCACGATGCAAAATTTGCATGATGATAACTTTCATTGAACATGTGTTAAGGTTGGTAGTGATTCTCTTGATGCCATTTTAACCACTTGCGCTATAAAGACGTGCCACGCACGTCGAGGTGCTTTCGCTTCGAAACCGCCAGCGACGTGTATACCACAATCCGATCCTAACAGTTGGATCGTTCATTATTCGAGCTAATAGTCAATGTAACGCCTTACCGCATGTTACATTATAGAGCGCGGGCACGGCTACCGAAAGTTTAATCGTAGCGCAAGTGGTTAAATATAGTTCGCCGGGGAATTTATTCGCGCGTAAAGCGCGGCGCCCGCGGAACACACGTCGGCGAGATAACGTGAATTGAAAAAATAAAAGTGCGAACGGTATGCAAAGATCGTGTACGGGGGGGAAACGAAAATTCCAGAAAGGCTTTGCATGGTTATCTACGTTTCAGAGAAGCGCGGTTTTATCGTGGAATAAAGAAAGAATATCGACTCTCGTCGCCCGATTAGACGCTTATGGAGCGGGAAGAGTGTTGTTAGTAGCGTTATTGTTTAATCTCGAATGCTTTTGAATGATGCGAACGGGGGGCCGATTAACGGGCTCCTGACCTCACAACACACCATCGGAAACAATAAATAAATATTACTAGAGGTCTCTCGTGACCTGATCTTTCAACGGGTGCTCCACCCCGGTGCTAGTTATTTTTAAACGACGAGCCGCAATAAAACCGATTCCTTCTAACGTTCTGACCCCCGGCATGTATTCAACCACGATTCAGTGGTTGATTAGCGTAGTAGTTTATCTTTATAGTAGTTTGAACGTATTGCCAACTTACAGTGTCGCCGTCTTGGCGCGCCTTGATCTTCCCTACTGCCTCTAAATACATCACTATAAATTATTCTACCCTCCAGAAATAGCAGTAAATTCTTAGAGCGTTGTATATTGGTCGCGAATAATAAATATTCATGCATCCTAGTTTGAGCGGCGGCTAGCGATGGAAAAAAATACATGCAAGCGTAGGTTATGACCATTTTAATGCAACACGTCGTGAATACGATTTTTCTAGCTTTTATCCGTGAAACATTCGAACAGAACGTAACATGCAAAGTAACGCTGGTAATGTCTCCAATGAATCGTGTCCGAGGCCTGTTCGTAGCAGATTTCTTCTCATAACCGGCTTGACTGCTCTCTTAAAATACATTTTGCTCGTTTTTAAGTGCGCGTGCCCGCTTGTTCTCCAGCCTCCGCACAAGTACGCGTTTTCCGGTCACTCGTCTTTTGCAGACGCCTACTCGACCTGGTCCGTCGGCGACACACTCGATGAATTGTTTGCACGTACAATTCCCACGCATGTTTCGACAACGTGTGCATTTCCGGAGAAAGCGCCGCGAAAAGCCTCGCGATTTTCGCACCGCGTTAACCGAATTATACGCGGCTCAATCTGGTGGTCATATTCGTTGGCGTATGAATCGGAGCAATTATTCCAATCGGCGAGTTTTGTGCGAAAGATTTTTGCGACGGTTGCGAGAAAGTGAAGTTACATTACAAGGGCGACGCATGGATTTGCCCGGTTAGGAATGGTATTTGCTGCGTTCCGGAAATGCATGTTCACCGCAACAAACAAGTGCAGGAGAGGCGATTTGTCGCGGTGAACGTGCTGACGATAGTTTGTTGCCCCTTGAGTCACTTACATAACATCAGCCCGTTTGAAAAAGCGCGTAGACTGTTTAGTTTCGGCAGCGACGCTGACACGTGACTCACTAATGGCCATTATGTCATGGCTTTTGAGTACGGCGATCCCCGCAGCCTGGAAATTACACAAGCGCGCGTCAACGTGACAATACCGTTCCGAATGGGATAGATCAGTGCCGCCCTCCGGAATCTAATTTAGGCTTAACCCATGCCGCGTCGTCCTTTTTTAGGCTGGCCGCTCCCTTTCCAAAGGTTTCGTATTCGTTTCTTTTTAGAAATCTCTAAAATAAGAATGTTCATGGTCCGATTTAAAAACCCTCTTAAGCCAGATCTTCTTATATGGGAAACCATGCGCGACGAAGTTACCGATAGAAATATGTTTTCAGGTCGATAGACATTACGAAACATTAATATTATTTACCGCGACGCATATTCACGTACACGTCACGTTGCGCGATTTATCTAACATTGAATATCTGTGTATCAGCGTCTCATAGCTTATTGTTCCACATACAAATCAGCGAAAGTCAAGAGGCTATCGGTGCCCATGCAAACCGTCCATTGTATCTTGAAATAATTATAATTCTAAACATGCGATCTATCTTTATCGACCGTGTAAATATAGTATAATAGAGTTTCGTATGCGAGATTAGCCAGCCCTATCACCGCGATCGTGTTTCCTCTATTATCGATCAAGATGATCGTCGGCAATAAAAAAAAAAAACTTGAAACACACGCCGCGCATTCCGAGAATCGCGAGCGATTTATCGCGGCCAAATATTCTTTTCGTAATCTTCTCTGTGGATTGTGCACATAGATCGCGATCATTTGCAATTTCTAAATCTTATCGAAATTCGGCAAAAAAAAATTGTCAGTTGTCAGTTGTTTGAAAACTGCACCGGTGGGAAGAAGAAAAGAAATGGCGGCGCAAGATTCATTGTCCCTAGACGAGCCATAAGACGTCGGACACGTTCTTGTATGCTGGAATAGTTTTATCGCGGGACGGGTTTCCCTTTATCGGGTGCACAAAAGCATCTCGCACGATCTACGCGACGTGTTGCGTCTTCTTTATGGTTTCGGCGATTAAACTTTGTCCGGTAAGATTCCGCAGCTCGAGGGTGTACTGCTGTCGGCAAGGATATGTCGGTTATCGGGCTGCTTCGAACCAGAAACGCGGCGCGATAACAGCAGAGGATCCGACCTCAGTGGCGCCTTTGATCGCTGAAAAATACCGGTCTGAGAACTGTTACGGCTGTGCTCGGCTTGTGTTGTCTTCTAACGGCAATAGTTGCCAATCGCGGATTATCCGATAAAATTTTTCAGAATGTTCCTCCGCGCCGCGCGGACACGCGTCCGGCTCGTGCTCTCGCACTATTCCCCACATAGCCCGCGCATGACAGCGAGAGAAAGTTTACGACCGTCCACGTTTTAGCGGTTTAGCGGGTTTTTTGAGATAGTCAAAGGATTCGTACACGCGCGTGTATTTTTAGCCGGCCACAGGGTCTGGCCTCAATATGTATTCTTTTTTGTTCCGGTGTCAACAGGCAAATGTGTTTGTTTTTACTTCGCACGAGCGTTACCCTACAGGTTGCGCTAGAGACTTTTTTCCTTTTGTTTCGTTGGCACTATCTAGTTCGATTATCTCGTTTATCGGCGCTTTCCGATTGGTCACCGCAATGTCATGCAACGATTGTGTGTGTCTTTTAATATTGCAAAACAGAGAGAAAAAAGAAACGAACACCGAAGGACACAGGATTAACACATTGGTCGCCAAGGCTGCCAACGACAACAGGGTTATCACGTGATGGTAGCGGCTCGCTGTAAGAAGAGAATATTTAAAATTTGTCAACCGGTATATCTAGCAGCACCGAGATTTTTTTGCGTTTTAGGTAAACGGAAACCGGTTCTAGGGATTTTGTCAATAGCGGAATCTTTTCTACCGTTCAAATATTGGCTTTCCTTCCCTCCGGCGCATATGATTTTTGAAGAAAGCGACTCTTCGGTAGTTTGCCAATCGTTTTAACCTCATCCGAGCCACTGATACTGACGAAGAAATCGTATCAACGCGTGGTCGGCAAAATATTTTGATAACGAACCGATTACGTGCGTTAATAACAGATTCAATTCCACTCGATTCTAAGTAATTTCATCGATTCTAAAAAGAAAAAACAGCAGCCGTAAATCTGTTATCGTAGGTCAGGCATGCTCAAAGGTTCCGAACGAGATATGTACTCGATTTATTAAAAGGTCTCCGAGTACATATGTATACGTATTCATATTATAAATGAATACAGTATACTATCCCCCCCCCCCCTCCTCTCTCACCCTAATCTGGTCTATCTGTCTCATTACGTGAACTTTTTTTTTACGTATCACCGTCCGTTATCGATTGATTACGTAACGGGTCAGTTTACATAATTCGTATCGATATTTTAAAAAAGAGGGGTATGCAAGTTCCATCAACACAAACAATTTAATGTGCGTCTACACCGTTTGTTATTACCGGAATGTTACAGCGGTGCGCGAAAATATTTGCACGCTGCTGTTCTCGCTTGAAATTACTGAACAACATATTAATTTAGCTTTTAAGACAATGTTGGGACTAAGAGGCGCGGCGACGTCAAAGGGAGCGAGAGCGATGACCGCCGTTGCGAAGACAATATTTTAACAACGAAAATCGGCTAACGGTTTTCGTCTTTTGAAGGGGAGCGCAGAGTCGTTCTGGAGGTCGAGGAGTAAAGAAGTTTAAAGTGTTGTCGAGTTGTCATGTCCTCGGTTTTGGTATTATTTTTCTTATCAATTATTCTAGTCTATATTTTTCTGATTTAAACGAACTTATTATTAACATATATTCTTACATTTGCGAAGCACATTTTTCTCCCACTGTGCAGCTGGTGGCGCGCGAACACGTTCGCAATAACGCGATAAACTCGGTCGACCGCTTAATTAGCGTTTGTCGCGAGAAATGCATCAAAATCTGGAGGAATTAAGGCGATGATGTTATTCGTCCGTGAGCATTACCGGCTGCACTCTCGATAAACACAATCGTGCTTGTATATTTTCAGACCAATTCTCGTTTTCGTCTGGAATAATCTATTCACTGCTCGCGCAACCGTTGAATATTTTATTATTTGTAGCATAGGCCGGTATTAAGAGACAAGGAATTATCTATCGTTTGCTGCGTCGTCTACGCAATTTTTTTATTAAAATTCGATGCTTTTGATATTTTCCGAAAATTTCTCGTTTTCTTTTTTTTACAATGTGGGCGGTGTTTGCTATCGTTATCTCTGTTATTTGATACATTCGCCCATAAAAGTGTATTTCGTTCCGGTGATTGAAAAAATAATAATGATAATAATATTTTCGGTTGAATATCGCGCGCGCCAATATCGTAGTCACGTGTCACGTCCCGTTATAGCCTCTATCGAGACGCTTCTGTTTTTTTTACAGTTACCGCGGAGCCGAGATTCTTCTCTGTTCGGCCGATTCCATTAATTAACTGTTAATTAATTGCTCGACGGGATGATTTATCTGTTTTGCGTTATCTGTTCCGAACGTTTCCGGCTAGTCAATTTTACGAAATTTCTGTCATCTATGATAAGTCAAGGACTCCGTATACAACTTCGCGCGGCAACATTATCTCCCGGATTAGTTGTAGTCTAATTCCGCACGTGACTTGCAATAACCCTCCCGACCTCTCGTTATCGGGGGTACGCGATTCACAGTAATTAACAATAGAAGAGAATTTCATTATAATTGAAACGCTCGGACTGAAATATGCCACTTTTTTTTTCGCCGCGACGTTCAATAGATAAGGGAACCGTTGAATATAAATTCTCTGTAATCGCGGCACGGATTAAAAATAATATTTTATCATTGATACCCGTTCGCCTGGAACGTGTCTGCTTCTCCTCCGCGTTCATTTCCATTTGTTTCAATGAAACGGAGTGCACACGCAGCATCGTCCGTTCGGGCCGACGGAACAATTCTAATAAAGGAACACTCGGGGTTGGGTGGTCCCACCGCGCGTCTGTAAGAATTGTGCTCAGGAAAAGATGCTCGCGTAGCAATGTCGTTCGTCGACTATTCGAATTTCCATGATCAAACACGGCGCTAGACAAACACGGAGGAAAAAAGATAAACGTGGATCAAGTTTCCCGTAGATCCACCAGACAGTTATTTTAAGCAGTTCGTTTAGCGGCTAGACGCCACTAGCCAGCATCGATTTGTACAGCACATGTTCGCCGTCTCGTTCGTAGATAATAATAATTAGAAAAACAATGATACCATCTTTGTCGTGCATAATGCGACAAAATATTCATCATTTAAAACTGGCGCCGCGAAAGGTGCCGCGATTCCAGTATACAGTGGGTGCAAAATAAATGGAAAATCATAGGGCAGGTAATAATAGAACGCGGTAACGCGAAACATTAAGTACGTTATTGTGTTTATGCTCGAATGTGGTACAACGATTGAGCGTCGTCGTTAACCCAATCTAAGATCTCTCGCAGCTGTGAACGTTTCGACCACGTTGGTTGCATGTGAATCGCTTGACGCATGTCGAGGTCGATACACTCGGGTCTCTATTGCAGAAACAAAGTATTTTTCCGTCTGAAAAATTTCACACCGAGGCCCGCGCTTTGATTTTCCGCTTGAAAGACGGTCCATTTGTGTCCCTTGGACGGCAGACGATTGGACCTGTTCCAAGGGCGTAACGTGTCGCGGTGTATGTAGCGCTTAGAAGATGCGCCGCGCTAATTTTAACCCGGGAGTACAGTCGAAATAGCATGACGGCTGCGCAATTTTCTTCGTCCGAGTCACGAAACGTGAACATGCTTCTCCCATGACTTGTTAGCGAGGGTCGCGACCATTTGTAATCTACTTTTGATATCGACTTGTCGCGCCAAATTGCCGAGTTTGTAAACGAATGGAAACCTTCGGTTGTGCCACGCGCGCGGCAATTCAATTTTACCCGCCAAAAGAATACAGCGCGAGGCCGGGATGTGTGGCAATTAATTCGATTTTTCCTGTCGCGGAAAAGCGTGCTACGGTGCACCATAGTATTCCAGCGAGATTAGTATCCCATTTCGTCGATTTATCTAGACTCTATGATTTTTAACGTGTAGAGAGCTCTTGTATAGGAACGGTACTTCATACTTTTTGAGCACGCGCGCGTCTTAGATTATATAGAGTGCTCGACGGATCTTTAGATATCGGGATTTATCGATAGTCAAACAAAGTTAGACAGACGTGTAGGGTAACGACGGAGTCGACGGTGTTTCGTCTGGGCTGAGAGACGGTAGAGCATGTTATCTTCTGTCCCATTCACCGTGATTCACGATTAGTACGAACACGTATTCATCACGGGGTAATCCGACCGCGGGTTACGAAACATCAAGATATGCATTACCGCGAACGCGATTGGTAATTATCTGAGCCGTGTGGTTATTCTTTATCGTCCTGTCTCCGCAGTTACGGGAGGATCTTTTTCGTCACCGATTCCGCTTTCTTTCGCGTACTTTTCCTCTGCCCGCGACACTCCGTAAATAGCTCTAAAGTTATTTTATGAGTCCGTTACATCATACGACGCGTTTCTCACGCAACGCTTCGTTTTTTTTCTACCGTCATAAAAGCGATACTTCTTATATCGCACGTTGAATTCCTACTTTATCCGTTTCTATTATTAGAAGGATTCGAGAAGATTTTGATAACGATTTTGGAAATGACGCGAGTTGAGTATCGTATCGACGGTGATTTCGCCCCTTGTAAACGGGAGAGAGGGTGTACAACATCGCTTGCATTCCTCGGCGCAGCGTGTCTCCCCGTCCCGTGTATTTTTCTACGGACCCCCGTGCGCTCGTAAGAACCGGCAGGGTCCGGTTGTATATCCGTAGGTGTCCATCCTTCTGTTTGTTCGTTTTACAAACTGGTACACGCATCGAGGACACGATGAGACACGATATATCATCGGATATGGATTTCTACGACTTATTGCTATCGGTGCTCATATTCAAAGAACACGCGAAACAAGTGTCACGTAGCGTTCCGGAAGCTGACGACACCGTCGCGAACTATGGATCGTATAAAAAAGTGGAGTAATGGTCGCCGGCGTGCATCGTTCACCGGTAACCTTCGACGAACGATTTTCGCTGTTAACGTAACCGTCGATTTAAGCTGGCCGCCGTGTAAAGGTCAATTTCGATTCCGTTACATCGCGATATACCAATTCACGTGCTCCCGGTTTCGTATGTGCAGTTACAGATGCAACCGCCATCTTTTTGTGTTTAATTGGTAGTCGGCTAATCAGTTGAAAAACAATTATTGCACAAGATTCGCGCAGAAGTTTGACACTGAATCACGGAAAATTCATTTGCGCGCGGTTGTTTATTGTTGTTATTGCTGGACAGGGTTCAGAAGTTAACGGGACAAAATTGTCGTGTGCTGATAAGTCCGTGGCGGCGTGCATAAGCAAAAATCGGGACGATACCGCGGCCGCGATGCAGTTTCTGCACACACAGGGGATTACGAGTCGAAATATGCGGAAAATTACGATAACCGTTTTTTTTACTTCAAACGTGTTTTTCTTTTTCGATCGTCTCGACAGATCGAACGGCCGACCTTGGCGTCTCTCGTTCACGTAATGATAAACAATGCATAAGCGTTTCATACGCGACCTCTAACCTGTCGCTCCGCGTCGGCCGAGTCGCAGATGATTCTTTTCGTCTCCGTGTTGTTATTCTTTCTCTTTTTTTTTCTTCCACGGCCGTCATCTCTCGACGTTTGTGCTCGTTGGCCGTGCATTAGCTATTCGCGACACCCGAGGATAGCCTCGAGGCACAATACTCGTAAATCACTTCTTTTCACGAGGCTCATTAAATGTCGTTCACTTTTTATTCGAGGGGGCCGCGGTCGCCGCTATAAATAACCGATCAATTGTTCGCGTTCAGACACGTTAAGCGCCGGAAGAAGCTTTACTCCGCTTGTTTCTCCATTTGCATCCCGCGTAATATGTACGAAACCGGCTCGCGCGATTTTGCTGCGTAACCACAATTTACAATAAAATTACAAATCTCCAGATTATTTATTCCGTGCGCGACAAAGTTAAACGAAACGAAACAAAAAAAGCTGAAAAATTATTGAACAGAGGGTCAACAGGCCATCTCGGAGCAGAAAAAATAGCGATCGTTCCAATTACGATTTTTACGAACTCTTCTTCGACTTTCTTTGCAAAAATATCTAGAGCAGCGGTTCTCATACGTGTTGGTCGCATTAAATTGAAACGTAATCATCCTATAAAAACGCCAAGACTGAATTTATTTAGATTCCCCGCTGTTTTTATAGTAATTTGTGGCTGGATAAAGCAATTTATTGGATCGTTTCTCGTGGTAGTTCGCCGTTAACGTTCTTTGCTAAAAGAATCAACAAAATTGCTCAAAGATCGTGGATCAAGCGATTATTCAAATGCGAATAGTAAAAATAATTCTGTTTACGAAAATGCAGCGGCTCCAACGGTATCTAATTCGCTTGCGTGATAACCCTATCATTTTTTCACTGTTTGTGTTGATGTTCTGTCCGATCGGTCGAAAGAGCACGAGAGAAAGAGAGAGACAGTGGCGGGCAGGGGGCAGGGAGGGAGAGTCGGAATAGAAATGACCGGTCATACATTCGAGTCGCGTGAAACCCGAAACACATCGAATTCGCGATACCGGTCGATCCGTGCATGTGCACCTAAGTATGTATACCGCACTCACCGGATAGCGCGCGCTTAGGTGTGTTTGCACGGTTCCGGTCTGGTACATGCCGGGTCTAGTTTTGCGAGCGAGTCTCGCGGGACGGGAGAAGAGACTATCTAGCCATAGTTAAGAGTCAGTAATTCTACTCCGGGCGTAACATGACTACAGCAGGACCTATTCCGACACGTAGAAGTCTGCCACCGTGATAGAACAGCGTGTCCGCGATCTCCGTTGTACGCTATCCGTCGACCAGTTAACACCTTAAGCGTCGAGTTAATTTTCTTGAACTTTGCTAATTCGCGGCGCCGTCGATATCGGCAGTTTCGGTTCGGTCCGTCGTCGTCGGTCGTCGGTGACCGGCGCGGCAGAAAGTTCTCAACCCGACCTCCGCCGTTCGATTCGACAGTGAATTTTTGGAGACCGGTTGCCCCCGATCCGCGTTCGATTCCGGCGATCGCTTTTCGCATCGAATCGAGCAACGGGCGCGCACGATGTCGTTGCACTGTCGGCTAGACAGGTATATCTAGTTCTATTTACTCTGAAAAATACACCCGGTGCTATCTACCCTAGCAAACAAGTCGGTCAACAGGCTGAGTCAGCTCATTCTGCAACCGGGAGATAAAATTTCATTGAAACCTATAAATGGACTTAGCTCCCTTTACAAGTTCCACATTTCCACGCGTGTCACTCTTTCGATCCGCAAATATTTGCGGCACGATTTGTCACCCGATTTTCGATTAGTCAGGGCCTCACGTGATCGGCCCTGTTCCCACGTTTTCCGTTGACGAAATTTCTGGCAACCGACCGACAACAAGGTTTATTCATAGTTGTTCGGTGGTCGCTTATGAACCGTTCGAACCGGCGCCAATTCCAGTTTCGTCGGATCTTGAGTCCGATCCGGACGTCTGTTCGAGGATGCGGCGATCGGTTCTAAAAATATCTGCGGGATCCTCAAGGATAGCAATATATCGACGACGTGCAACCGCGGAAGATTATCGCTATTTTCGGTCGCAGTCGGTATTTTCAGCGCATTACGCTTCGGTCGATGCTAAACGTTCTAAGCTAACGGGATTGGCTCCGCGGTTGTTTTAAAGTAGCTCGAAAGTTCCAAGATTTAGAGAGGCTGGTGAATTGTAAGGTAGAAGTAATGGACTAATAGGAGAATTATCTTGCGTTTTCCAGGTCTAAATGTGTTCCATAGCGATGCCCGCCGAGCTACTTCTGGGGCATAGTCCGCCAGTGTACAGCTCACTGCTGTACAGTCCCTTAGTGGTAACGGCACCGACGATTACCAGTAGGTCGGTGCCGCCCAGGATAAGACCTTGCCTATCGTCCGGTTCTCTAGCAATAAACAACCTTCGCAACAGCAACGATGGCAACAGCAAACAGAAGAAGAGGGTGGTGTTCGCCGACGACCGCGGTCGTCCGCTTACCCAGGTACACGCGGCTCTCTCTCTCGCACCTGCATGTCCTGATTTCAGTAGCCCATCCATTATGGGCTCGCCAACCTTGACTTTGCCAGAGCCAAAATCACTGACGCGCCACGGTCTTGTTCAGGTCCGCGTGATGTCGGAGCCCAGCAACGTGCCGCCATTATGGAGCACGGCGTACCTGGCCGGCCTAACCGGCAGGCTTCTTCACTCGAAGATAGATAGCGAGGAGCCAACGGAGATCGCGTCGCCCTGGCAGGTAACGTTTCCGCAGCCAGCCAGCGATTACCTGGCTTTCCGGCGGAAACTCGACCAAGGGAACGTCAGTCTGGAGAACGTGATCGTCCGGGAGTCGGAACAGTGTCTGGTTGGCACCGTGAAGGTGAGGAACCTGGCCTACGACAAGGAGGTCGTCGTCAGGGCTAGCAACGATTCCTGGAAGACACACGAAGACGTCTACTGCACGTACGTCGAGCAGCCCGGCTCGCCGGCACTAATCCTCTACGACACGTTCCGGTTTCGGCTGACCCTGCCGCTCAAGTCGAACGTGGTCGAGTTCTGCGTGAGGTACCGCACCGACGGCAAAGAGTTCTGGGACAACAACGAGGGGAAGAACTTTGTTGTCCGGAAGAAACTGGAGGTGTGTACCGCCGTCGAGGATCTGATCCCCATGGAGTATCTCCGACCTTTTGGAAAGGTCCTCAGAGGCCTGCAGTTGTCCAGACGGCTAGCTTCACCCGGCGTCTGAGAGGACTTCGATGAAGTTAGCTGGACGGTTACACCTATTTCCAAAAGCGTTGCTTGCCCAATTTTCGGCCGCGCGCCTCGCGCTAACCCACAGTTTCCCAACTCCGCGAGGGTTCTCTCGCGGTGAACCGGGAAGGAGTTTCAGGGATAAAGGGCGGTTGGGAAACTATGCGTTAGCAGCTTCGTGTCGTCCAGCACGCGCGCGTCCTCGTTATCCCAGCACGGTCCCAGCACAAAAGTCCGAGTAAAGTCGAAATAACGAGGATGGCGCTCGCATAGGCCCCGCTGTAGCGGCCGTAGTTCAGGGCCGATCGTTGTTTCCGTTTCCAGCCTCGAGCCCCGCCGAAACGCTACGACATCTTGACGACGAAGTGCGACGGTTTCCCGAGCAGCGGGATGATGCGGGAGAACAACATACCGCGGATCACGGACGCGACCAGGGTGAACGTTCGCACCTGGAGCGAGTTCGCGTCCTGGCAACACCTGGCGAACGACGCTCCGTACTGGTGAACCGACGGCGATCCTCGTGAAACGATGTACGAAGCCGTACAAATTCTTCCAATTTACTTGGTTAATTGTCGAGGCGTAGATCACGCGGGACGAGGCGTCGCGACGCCTTCTTGCGGCACACGAGGGACACGGTGGCCGTATGAAGCGTGTGTCGTCTGGAACTCGCGGCGGGAACAGAGGCCCGGAGAGAAGAGCATCGACGGGAGTAGGAAAGAAGCGATACATGGATCACCGGATGAGCTGAAATCAGAGGGACAATGCTGCGGAACACATACTCTCATACAAACACCATCCATAGACCGGATCATGAACGAGTCGTAGAAAGAAGTTGTAGCATCGTTCGCACAGAAGACACAAGGAGGAGGAGGAGGACATAGAAGGGACGCTCTTACGCGCAGAGATCATGGAAAAGAGACACGTTCGGAGGTCGAAGGCGCGGTGCGGATCGGAGAGGAGGCACTGGTCGCGTTACTTCTATGGTAAGTTGATCTTGCCCGACATACCGCAGACACACTACGATCCTACGTACAATTTTACGTTGCATCGACGAGGTAATCGGTTCTCGGTAACGAAACTTCACGCATTCTGCGTATCGCGATACATCGATTTCCTTGGCCTTCCTATTTCGTGACGAGAACGCTTTATCGCCGCGGCGCTGGGAACAATTTTCCTCCGCCGATGCCTCTACAAATATCCGCACCAATACGCGCGCCGAAACCAGTACCAATACCTACGCCAATACCTGTACCTATATTCTGTACCTTCCTGTCGCGCCGCTTTCTAGGATGGTAACCGACGGCGTCGCGGCGACCAGTTAATTCGTCGTGCATGTTCGGCTTCACTTAACTTGTTTGCTCCGCGAGATCGGACATACTGCCTCGGTTCGTAGAAAGCTTTTGATGGCTGGACAATTTTCTGATGGGATTAGCCGGTTAATACACGAAGTAACGCTCTCTTCGACGGTCTTTCACGTGACCAAATAGGGACTCGCCAGTTATTCCAGATAGACCGTACATACATCGATATACATGTGCACTTTCATCGTGATCCGTCGACCGGCCAGGCGTTTATCAATAATCAGAACACACTGCCGGCAGTATAAACGATGGTTTCTATCTATCGCGCGTCGATTCCGTCGGTCTGCAAGCGAGACCCGTTCGCATCGCGAGAACAAAACGAAGAATAAATACCACGATACGGCCTTCGCCTCGTTTTCGTTCGAGAAGGGTTGAAACTGTCCGTCCGTACGCTTCCTGACTCTCGCTATAGAATTTCAGCAAGAGCGATTGCGAGACACAGAAATTGGCCGCAACAAAATTTAGATGCGAGATGCGATCCTTTTTACGCCGGCGGCGTTCTCGCCGCTTCTGGAACGAAGGACGAGTGACAAGAGGCCGGAGACAAGAGAACGGGGGAGGTCGTAGGAGAGCCTCGAGGTTGCTAAATCGTGTGAGGCTTCGCGATTCCGGCCGCGTCGCGGTTTTGCTCTCGAGCCGCTTTCGACGGCTAGAAAGCCAAAAATCGCGACGGAATTGCAGGAGGAGCCCGGGCTACACGACGTTCTCGGATCGGTACCTTTTCTTGATGCGAGTCTGCCTGCGTGCCCCGGCGTGTACTTTCTCTCTATAAATAACAATCTGCCGTGGCACGACGATAACAGCCGCGACCGACGAGTCGCCTGACTCTAATCGCCTTAACTAAAGGTTGTTACCACGCGTGACAAGATAAACTCATTCCTTCCCCTTTCGCCTGCGCTCTGTCACGCCATCGTTCCTTGACCCGTTAACCAGGACCAGTTTCGCGATCATCAATTGAATTCACCTATATCTACCGCGGTAGGTCTTCCCGTTCTTATTACTCTATCGGCCGGTTACGGTCGTGACCGCGTTAATTAACACGGCACTTAGACGATCAGATAAGCGGCGTCGTTATCGTTTGTTTTCGATTTGACCGAATAGGCTTAATGCAGACAGTCGGATTAAGAGATCAACGGAATAGCGACACCGATTAATTTTCGTAGCTCGGTGTTCTAGATACATCGAGCGTTTTCCCCGAGATGGTCGACGGGCGCGCGATTCTTGCCATTCTTCGGGGGATTCATTCGGGTTCGACCAGGAAATATACACGAGCGATTGTGAAACCACCTTTACGTTGTAAATTTGTACCGACGAGACACCAGTCTCCGACGCGACGGGTGCGAACGAACTTCTTTCAGGTCACGTGTATCGGAGACGTATTAGCGTCGAGGAACTTTCCACTGTTCGTTAGGAATTTGACAAATTTATTGCTCCGTCCGCGGGTCCGGCAGACTGGCAATTTTCTGCTGTACAATTTCCGAAAGCTCTCGCCGCACACGCTTTAACTGGCTATATCGCAGACTCGTTTTGTATACGAAACACTAAGAGTAGTCGTATTGCTTCACACAAACGAGAAACAACGTATCTATAACGATTTCTACTGTAATATATAACCAGCGAAATTTAAATGAATAAATTCCTCATACAGGTATCGTTACAGTCTCGATAATCGTAAATTAAAAAATTCGGTGCCGACCGATTATTCGACCGTAAATATCATTGTAGGGTAATTGAATCTATTAACATTTTTATATTTTCATAATATTACCTTTGAGCAATATATGGTATATTTTATTCTTGTTTTATTCATCGCGAAAGGTATCCAATATGTTTAAATAATTATATAATAATACGGAAGCTTACAAAGATGAGATACATAGATAATAAACTATTGGTTGCCTTGGTAATAAACCGATTTATAGGCTACCGGTCTGTAAAATGTTAATTAAAGATCGCTTAACGGAAATGGTGCGTAGGTCAGCCACACGGTCGCCCGATCGTTTCGACCGGTACAGGGGCGACGATTTCCAAGCGGTTCCGAGGGCCTTGATAGATCGCGTGCGATTTCATGGCCAAAAGAATGAACGGGCACCCATCCTTGGCCGACTGCCAGAAACCTGACGAACGCGAACGCTTTCCCGGCACGTGTATTTGCACAAAGTAGACCGAGCATTGAAAATACCTCGCCGATTCATACGTAACCACGTGCGCCGCGCGGGGGGACCCGGGAGTGGAGGGGGGGGGGGGGGCAAGCAGACTTTGTCTAAACAAAACACCGGATCCCCGATCCCACTTGGCTGCGAGTCCCCGAAAAATCAAATAAAAGAG
This sequence comes from Augochlora pura, assembly GCF_028453695.1. Classification (NCBI taxonomy): domain Eukaryota; kingdom Metazoa; phylum Arthropoda; class Insecta; order Hymenoptera; family Halictidae; genus Augochlora; species Augochlora pura. The sequence continues at coordinate 25,279,122 of NC_135774.1, read as the reverse complement.
TAGCTTGCGAAACGACCCTGTCCGCACGCATTAACCCACTTCGCGATATTGTTAAATCGGCTTACCGCGGTGGCGCCAGTGCTTGCACCTGTTTCTAAAGCTGCAACAGGTGACGCGAAGGATCGCCGTTGTGTCACTGTCGACTTTGATTAACTTCCACAGCCACCGCCTTGTAATCTCCTTTTATTATTCGTTCGTTCTCCTTGCATTCCGTCTCGTGTTTTTAATAACTAATCCATCTATCTTCTTCTAGATTTTTCACATTCCCCTTCAGTTTCACTTCCTCTCGTCATTTCTCTTTGCCTGTGATCTCCGTTCTTATCTTCTCTTTAATTTCGTCTCTCGTCTTTCTCATTTCCAACCATATTTTATTGGACGCCTTAATAATTCCACTCTGTTCATTTGTATTACTTGTATTTCCATACCCCGCCACTCCCATTTTACCTTCTGCATCCTTATAAGACTCTTTCTTGTCCCTCTACTTCCGATTCAAGAATTTCTTTAGTTCACTATCTATTTTAACCATGTACCTTTTATCCTTGTTCCTATCTATTCCATCCTACTTCTATTTTATAGAACTAATACACCTTTAGCTTTATTTATTATATATTTTTTATGTATTTTAATATTTATTTATTATACATTTTATTATATATTTTCATATTTATTTATTTATTATATATTTCATTATATATTTTCTGATTGATCTACATGCGGGTCCATTTTGTGCCGTCCTATTAAAAGACCTTTCAATCGTCTCAGTTCATATTTATAGTTATTCGGATTGGGTTCAATTGGACGATCGACGGGTCTTCGAGGAAAACGTCATCGGAATTCGCAGAAAGATCCATCGATCCCGACTCGGAAGTCGCCGGACTCCGCGATGCATATAGGGTACGGCGCGATCGGGTGTACAGTTTGTACCTACCGGTCGAGGCGTGGTTGTGAAAAGTGGCGTTGCAGGATCGTATATATCGCATCTCGCCGCGTTGCAGTCGTGACATACCACGCCTCGGGAACATTGTAAAAACTTTCAAGGCGTCTAGACGCGTAGGCTGGTCCCGAGTAATCTCGGCACCCCGAGAGTGCCTGGAACCCATTCTCAACCGATGCCCGCGCGCTGCTGTTGCCGCGTGTACGTGCTCGAAAGTCACTGCGAAAAATTCGATGTCGAAATTTCATTCATCCGAGTCGTTCGGCGCGGCGGAATTTTAATTGGTTGTTCTCTAATCGGATTACGATTGAATCGAATTTTAGATATACATCGGAACGAGCCGCCGCGATAGCGAGAAATATTCGTCGCGATGAAATGGCACGAGTTCGCGTACCCGATACCGATCGTCCAATTGCGTCATTGATAATGCCGGCGAATTTTGTCACGTAGGATAATTACGAGGCGGCCGTCTGAATGGCATAATTCGCCGTCGGGCGTTTTAGATTCTGGAAACACGTGTCTCTATTGATATAATGGTCGAAAGCATAAAATTAGGTAGCGGGGCAATGCTGTGAATAGGTGTCAAGGAGAGACGTTTCTGAGTGAGGTCAAACGAACGGCCATTAAACGCCGCGACCATTCGCGTCCTTCGCGCTGTTCATAAGGTTAAAAAAATAATATATTGCCGTATTCATATGAGCCGCAACGCTGACATAAATGATCTCCAACACGATCAGCAACATAAATGCGAAAAGACTTTGAACGTCTTTCTTTTGCTTCAAACTTACAATGCCGATACTTATTTGCTCTACGATTCTGTGCAAAACTGATTGAATTTCCTTTTGTTTCAGACAGCAACGCGCGTAAACCGGAATTCACGCAGATTAGCCGAGCGACCCTTCGACGCGCAGAGCGCATTATCGATCATCGAAGATGGTTCCCATCGAAGCTTCCTCTTTTCTGCTGACACGAAGACCGCCGTGCCGACTTCTTTCCGATCGTCGCCTTCTTCCTCCTACTCTACCTCTTACCCTGGATCTTGGCTGCCAAACCCCGAGGACGTCCGTCAAGATAAGTTCTCCGCCATCGAGCTGACCAGACTTCGCTGATCCGTTCTTCTTTTCTCTGAAGAAACTCACCGTCCTTGCCGCCTTTCTTTCTCTAATTCAACTCACTCTCTGTCAACATATTCGCTTCTTTCCTCGTCGTACGAACTTGCACGGAATATGGCTTGTGTTCTATTATTCTCTTTTTTTTTTCTTTTAAATGGGTTTCACTTGGGTAGGGTGGGTAAAGGATTGTCATACGCTAGCACGTAACACAGGTGAAAGGATCGCAGAACGATCGGCACACACGCGGAAGCTTCATTCGGAAGAATGCAAACGTTGTTGGCGCGCTGGATTTGTCCTTTTTATACTAATATGGCGGGCGCATACGAGATTATACAAACTAACGAGCCAAATAGCTCGCCATAGAACGACGGGGGAGAGTTGTGCCAATGGCATCGAGAGTGAAGCTTCCGCGTTCAACGATCGTTTTTCGCGACGATAACACGATGAAAATCAACCTGATGACATCGCTACGCGGAAGCGAGCGGTTTCGGGCGGAATCGATCGCGATCGCTCGTTATCCTGGGGGTTAACGATCATGAGAGAATGGCGGGTGTATATTTTTTTACTCTATCGAAGGCCACCGTCCCTCGCTACGGTGCGCAAAAAATGTTTCTTCGCGAACTATGTCGCGCTACTGGACTGTCTGAGCGATGGGATGCATCGTTCCTTCTGCTCTTAAGTGGGCTATGCATTTTATACTTTAGTGAATCTATTTACGTATATCGGAGACATAGCGAGACAGTAGAGGCCTAATTGAAAAAAAGAGTTACGAGAGGAGGACCAGAGAATCTACTATCTTATCAAGCAATTACGTCATTACAAATTCGAAGATGGTTATTTAAAACTTGCACAGTCCACTAGCTTGAGAGCTGAACGAGTCAACCGCGGAACAGTGCCTGTAGACGTGCATAAAAAAGATTCTAGAAAGGATTCGTTCAGTGTTGAGTAAGCGACGTTGAATATACGGGCTGCCTGAAAAGCTGTCTGTCCACTTTCCGACACCACTCTTGAGCCAACCTGTACGCTTATTCGGAACGAATCTGTTTCACCGTGTGTGTGTGTGTGTGTATAAGAATGTATGTATAAATGCGTATGTTTGTTGAGAGCGATGGTGTGCGAGGTGTATGCATGCAGTAACAAGACGCCTGACGACGACAACGAAATTCGATCCACTCTCTTTTGCTTTCTTCGCTATTGTTTTCGAGAAGAACCGCAACAAGCGAGCTACCGCTGTTATTATCGCATGACGGAATGCATGCTCGGTACTGTATGTATGATATTGTACGACTGGATCGTACGAGAATGCCGGACCGCGACTGCAAATGAACTTCTAATCACGTCGAATGTTTCCAACGCGCTCAACTTCCTCGTGATCTATTGATCCATCGTGTACCGTTTATCAGCTCGAGATCGCCACTTGTTTCGTAATCCTTTTTTCACCGACTCGAGTGTGCATTACGCAGTAGCAAAGGAAAGAAAATTCTTCTCGAATTTAGCCGAGATTGCGAGTTTATCAAACTATAATCTGATAGCAAAACTCACAAGTACTCTAGCCCTAGAGTCGAAATTACTTTGATAACAATTCGCAACGACGTAGTTTGCGTTCGAGCTATTAAAAAAGCGTTCAAGAGAGTATCTTACGTTGGGAAAGTAAAAACGAATCAGTCTTTAGTTCTCAGTAAGAATTAGTATAAAAGCGGTTGGAAATGTTCGGCGGGATTAAAACTGTATAATATTTGACTCCCTTAGGCATGTAACACGCGCGTCTTCTGTGGCTTTAGTCGCGCGGAACAAGTGAAACACAAATACTCAGAGAACGAGATTTTCTTTACAGGGATGTTACCCGGACCTGGAACGTAGATCGCTAGGGAATGGCGTCGAGGTGAAAATTGTCGGACGCATTAGGGCCACCCCCGCAGAGCCAGAAGCAACGACCGATGACAATCCCTAGACACGATCCAGTTTAAGAAAACGGTTTTCATTCGCTTTCGAAGATCACTGATCTTGTTGGAATTCAGGCCTGGACCCTCGACTGTTAACCAAACAGGACTACGACGGTTATCGACTGTCATTTACAGAGAGAATTTTCCTCGCCCCAGCTCGGCCTCATTCATGAATTGATACCATCGACAGTGGTTAGTGTTGCCTGCTTCTTAACCGGATCTAGGGACTTCCTAGGATCTCTGCCCTGACAACGTCTCAGAACTTTATCTTATTAAACCCCCGAGCCGAGTGTGCTACTTTCTCGTCGTTGTATTCCAAAGTCGCGTGACTCTCCAGGGGTCGGTCGCTCCTGGACGTATTCTTGTACTCAGTACTTAAGCCTCGTGGTCCAGAGAAACACACATTTATATCTTGCAAGCGGTATTCCGATATCGAGCTAGAAGCAACGATTCCTCGAGAATTAGGCGACTCGTCCTAAAATCTTTGAGTTAGACAATTGCAGCAAAACTTGTTGCGTTGAAAGGCAGACAGTTTTTAGATTCTTCTGTGACATCGTTGTGCAGTACTCCCTCCGGTTCAGAACTTCCTGACCATTTAGTACTTAATATACACGACTCGATACTCATGTGTATACATATGTATATCTTTGTTTTACTCTCTCTCTCTTTCTCTCGCTTTTTTTTGTAAACAGATCTCTAGCAAACTAGCTGCCAGTGTATATCAAGTATGATAAAAATGGTCTTTTTTAAATTCTCGACATTGTTCTGTATTTTATTTTTATGCCAATGACGCTCTCAACTTTTACCAATTATCTTCGCTAATCTACAGCGACGGGCCGATAAGACTAACCTTGAGATTCGATTACTCTCTCTCTCTATCTCTACTCTTTGAATGTCTAAGGTGTCGACTTTTCTCGGCGATGCATCTTGTTGCACTCGATCCATTCCAGACGCGTTCTTGCACGCGTATATCGATTTTCCCAAATCAGTTAGATCCACGGAAGAATATCTGGAGCGATTGAACACTATGGAAACAGAACGAACGAAACGATTTCGATCCTCGACGGATATTTATACTGATTAGACTGCGGATTTGGTGCATTTTACGGTAGCTATAAAAAATTCAATTTCGTCATAATAAGGTTGCAACGAAAATAAGGCTTGCGTGTTCTAAATAGCTTAAAGAAATTTAAAAAAAAATGCGCAAAGATCCTCGGTCTAATGGTCTCGCATATCCGATCGTTCGATGATCCTTGAATCATTAGACGAACGCCAAACAATTAAAACACGATCCACCTGATAATCGCGTAGGAAACAATAGAATATTTCTATCTCTGTGTGTGTGTGCATATGGAATTCAGTCAAATGAACGGAGTGATATCTAGTTGAGGAAGAATATTTATCGAACGTAAGATTGAATTCGAGAACACCCAATATAAAACGAACGCGATATAATATATATATTATATAAATGTACATATGTTAAAGCAGTAACAAACAAAGCGAAAAAAACGAGTTCGACGAGCCAGTCCGTCATTGGTTCGTAGGTACTCGCCAGCAGGCTGCCACCTTTTCCTGCGAACGTATTAATATATGGTAGAGAACATAGTATTCTGCTAAACAGTAAAGAACGTGTACGTTATCCAGAATCGTTGGAACACCGGTTGGATAAAGAAAAGGTGGCAAAACCGAAGTTCTCGACCGATATTAAGCCGCGTTACCACTCGAGCGACGTTGCCAAAGTGCCTCTCAATAAATCGAGCTGCCCGAGAATCCTGTAAAGTTGTAAAGAAAAATCGTCTTCGACCAGAATGTACATAGAAACGAGTGATTTATTTGTCTGATCTAGAAGTGTCTATTTTATCCGTGTAATTTATATATTCTGGTTTATTCAGAGGCATCGTAGTCATTTTTTTTGAAAGAGTCGCGCCCCCGCCAGCACTTTTTGCTCCGCGGGCAAGTTGTATGTGTTCGTGCTCGGATAAGTTATTTATTTACGGTCGATTGTGTCTAGTGTGGTGCGTTTTAATTAATTGCGTTTGTATGAATCTTGCGAGACGTCACTCGAATGTTCCTTGTATGCGTAATAGGTAATGGGGAGGAGCTCCGCGAATGCTGGGCAGAGCCAATATAAACCGTCTCAAAGTGGGAACGCGGCTTAGTTTCCTGTCTCTATTAATCGCGCGGATGATTCCTGATTTATTTGATCCAGCTCCTGTAAACGAAAACGACGCTGACTGTACAATCGGTGGAAGCGATGCAATGCGATCCATTAATCATCGATCGGTCGTGTGAACCTCCGATCGAGCGCGCTTCACAGTTCCTAGATACCTTCCACTGGTCGTCGCGAGCCAATCGAAACGTGAATTAGGTGCGTCAGCGAGTGGAAGAAGCCCGGGTGTCCGTAATTTAGTTAAAAGCTCGAATTAGCTTTCCTATCGCCTCGATCAGTGTACTAACAGAAACAGAGACATGCGCATTGCGAACGACGCGGCGAGACTGTGAATCTTGCGGATCCCGGATTATTTGGGTCTGGTCAACGAACGGTGTCATGACATTGTTTAAAAGGAGTGACAATGATGCCAGTTTGTGTTCGAAGCGATCTAATTCTGAATTAGCTTCATTTTTTTTACCGTTTATTAAAAATACATTGAAATACTCAAGACGCAGGGGCTCTAAGCAGCAAGACTATAATTGACACGGGCTCAAAAATCAGTGTTTATGGTTCCGCTGGATTCACCGCGACGTCGCTGTATCGTTTATACCCTTGGTTATACAATTTTTCTTCTTGAGAGCCGCAAGACTGATAACTTAACGCAGGTACACGGACTGTATATAGTATCATTATAAGTTGTGGGATTGAGTTTCGTTAAAAACTAGCGTTCGTTTTGTCATGACTGCGGCCGCACGACCGCTTTCGTCGGGTCCATCCATTTAGAGAACGTTTATGTATTGTTTAATTAATTCTGTATATGTTCACGCGTAGATAAACGTCCGTCGCGACGGCCAACGTGAAAATGCTCGCGCGACCGCAGTCTGTAATGGAAACAGAATATGGGACACTGTCTTCCTCTCCTAGTAATTAATCGTTTTTTCGCTAGGCGATCGGTTTTACACGAAACTCTTCTCCTCCGCGGCAAGTCCAGCGTTGAGTTTACTCGTGAAAAATACGTTTTTAGGCTTTGCAAGACCGTACCCCCCGCCCGTCTACTTGTTTTAATTTTATTTTATTTTATAATCTCCTTGAAGTCGTCAGAATTGATTCCCCCGTGAACAATGTTTTATAATTATTACAATATATTTTATCGGTAGTATTCTTAGGTAGAGAATGCTCTTTTTATTCCTAGAGCTCGATGCCCGACATTAGCCTAAGTGCCGCGTGTTTATATTGTTACTATATATATCATATTTTTTATCGATATTCATCGATTATCAATTGCTGTTATGTTATAATTTTATTTTTTCTTTCTCTTCTTCTTCTTCTTCTTCTCTCATTGTCCTATTTTCTTAATTAATAATCGATACGACTGCGGGTATTCATTCTTGTACAAAAGCGAAACGCGTCTACATTTTAATCTGTTTAACGTAAGATGCTCATATACGTATACATACTCGGGTAATTAATTTGTAAATATACAAACATGTTATGAACGGACTAATTAGCAATAAAATATTTTTAGGTGGGATGTGTTAACCACTTTGTGTACCATTTATTCGTCCTTTTATCCTTTCGGTCAATCGAATTATGGTCTGCGGGTACTTCGGCTGTCAAAATTGTCCTCTTGAAAGTCGAATCTCTTAGACATGGTTATGACTTAGGTTCCTGATCAGCGCTCTTTAAATAGATTGATGTCAAGCGAACTGAAAAAGAATGGAAATAATTAAAAACAAATTGATAAATTAAATGTTCGCGAACGTGACCATTGAACACATGGGTATCAGGCTAAAATTAAGTGTAGAGATTTGCAGGCTTATCTTTTCAAAGGTTAAAGGTGAACACTATCAATTTCATGAAGAAACTGTTCTAACCAATGCAAATGCAATAACATTGACACAATTAGAAATTGCAGGTTGCATTCGTCGCAAGAATAATTAGTCAACGAAATTTAATAGTAAATTGAAATTCGTCTGAAAAATGGCTCTACTGACAGTAAGACCATCCCTGCGGCTGGTTACGCCGATAGCGAAAGAGTTGCATATTCGAAGTGCTGAATTCTAAACAAGACCAATGAAAAGCGCAATTTAAGTCATCCGATACGCGATAAAGTGTTATTTCTCGTTTTTTACTTATTTTTCCTTGTAGAATCATTACCCGGCCGATTGTACTATGATTTTTGTTTTTTCCGTAAAAGGTTGATTTTTGGACATCAGTATCAATCTAAAATTAAATGTCCGGTTTAACGGATTTATTTTTTCGCGGGTCAAAGGCGAACGCTATCAATCTCATCAATAATCTATTCCAACCAGAGCGAATGTAATAACATTGACATCATTACAAATTATAAGTTACGTCTGTCGCAACAGTAATTGATCGATGAAATTTAAAATAAATCGAAAAGGAAACTGAAATATGCATGTCGCCTGATAGCAAGGCCACCTGTGCGACAGGTTGCGTAGACGTTGCGAGGGTTGCATCTCCGAGGCGCTGAATTCTAGACAAGACGATTGGAAAATACATGCTAATCGTAGTTGAATCATCTAATTGTTTGAATCGGAGAATCGCTTATACGCTATGTCAGCGATACTTTAACAAATCGATTTTCCTTATTTACCTAACCTCAGACCTAACATATTCAACAGTGAATAAATTAGCCAAACTATGTGTCAATGATTAAAGATTATATTTCCTCGAAATCGTTTAAACTTATCGATCTACTATGAACGCAATAGGTATTTGTAAAATCATTCAAACAGGATTCTGTACTAAAAGTGATAAAGTAATAGTACAATATAGAACAGAAATTTTCATTTAGTATGGATTTAATGTTCAGGATACTTTTTAATACAAAAATGTTACGAAATGATCTGAATGAATTGTGTCACAGTTTTTCAAGTTGTTTTAGCTGAAGTACAGTTACTATTCATTGAATAGAACCAATTAGTTGACAGACTATTGCAACTGCTTTGCATCCTGGACATTCGTTTTTTGCCTATAGACCAGTAAAACCTGTTCACCGAATGGTAACATAAGAAACAGCGGGTTCTTCCCTGCATCCGATTTTCCTCCTCCCACTCTTTATGCAGATCCTCGAGAACAGATAATGGTGGGGCATACAAAAGCTTCAAGTCCGAGAAGTCTCAAAGCAGTGCCATCGTGGCCAAGAAAGATCACAAATAGTACGTTAGAATTCACGAGAATGACGTTTTCGTCATCTTCTTTATCGGCAGTACTGGCATCTTCGCTTTTTCTGCTCCTTCTAACTGTTTCGTCGATCCAAGGCCAGGGTTACGAAGGTAAAAGATATTTAATCTTTTTTTTTATAGTATAGTACAGTTCCGGTTCAGTTCATATTTTTATTCCTTTATTTTGTTCCATTCTTTGTCATCCCAGAAATCTTATATTTTTTTTATCTTCTTTTGAGAGTGAAACTCTTAAAATATTTTATATTTTCAAAGTATTATCCAAGCCTGAAAACATCGAATTGAAAAGATTACTACAAAAGATCGTGAAGATCTTCTTTAATCAACCATTGTAAATTGACAGCCGGTATTGACATTCGTCAATTTTAATTATGAGCGTTGAAGATTCAGAGCCGAGTTTTAAAATATTTTTGACAATGTTAGTCTATGAATCCACGAATATAAATTGTCCTACCTACCTGTCGATTGTATCGCTTTCTATTTTTCGAATTTAAATATTCAAATGTGTCATCACTCATTGCGACTGTCACGACCATGGCGCCGTTTGCGATGGAGAATTCGTGAACTAAGTTTTCCTATCCTTACCACGCCTAAGACGAAGATAAAGATGATGCGCGACATGGAGAGACATGTTGTGATTGTTTTTAATCATAGCGATAAGTATATTATGCTAGCAAATGAGAAATGTCGACGCTCGTGCCATCAACTTTTTTGTCGGTCTTCAAATTCCCCTGTGAAACATGATAAGGATGAAACTATCGGACAAAGCCAGATTTATGCAGTTTCTCGCTAGGCCATTAATTCGATGCAAAGATAATTAATAACTCACTATCAGGCAATCATTTATAAATGTTTGCTATCAGAGAATGTAGAATGGACCTTGAACTACTTTCCATTATATTTTCGATCAAATATTGTGCCTCCTTAATCAATTAATAATAATTTTCGAAATCTTTAACCTCGGATTTCTGAAAAATATTGGTTTATGTTACAATAAACAATTAATTTCCTAGCTTCATGATCTGACAATTTTCGAGTAGCAAAATTTCCAAAATTTATTTCGATTTTAATCAAATATTAATAACTTTTGGAAATTATACAGTACTGGACCTAAAAATGATCTTATAGGCTTTCTATATTTATCTGCTATATTCAAAAATAAATTACCCCTTCAGGTGATAAGTGTACCGTGAACAATGGGCCTGGAGTATGTCAGCATCTTGAGCAGTGTCCATCGGTTTACACTGAATTATTGAAGGGAAATCCTCCGCTCGCAGTGTGCGGGTTCGTCGGTTTCCGACAACTGGTATGCTGTCCGACCAATACACAACCACCGGTAATTCCAACCACCGAAAATACAACAGTGGTGACCGGAAGTGTAAAGCCACTCACCGTGAACGACAGTGCCGTATCGAAATTAAGTGAGCGAACGTTGACAAATTTCTGCGAACAACTACACAATGAATAATCATTAAATCAAAACAATACGCTATCTACTTTCTGTATTGATTTTGACTAGAATGCGAAGAGTACTCGAGAGCCGTGTACCAACTGGTAATACCGCCGACATTGTCAGTGGATTCGGAGACAGTAAATGTATCAGTTTGTGCAATCAAAACGAAAAAGCTTATCGTCGGCGGCAAAAAGGCCGAGGATAAGGAATTTCCGCATATGGCAGCTGTAGGATACGATGGCCCCAATGGTGTTATTTTCAGCTGCGGGGGCAGTTTGATATCCGAAAGATTCGTACTCAGCGCGGCGCATTGCTTCTACAGCGTAGAATGGTACGAATCCGTTCTTCAACAAACCCTCAATTTTCTGTGTGATAGGGCGCTTGTAATCCTAGCACATTAAATAAACATTACATTACCTTACTGTCAAATTCATACAAGTCATTTATTCATTCATTTTCGCAAACTTACGACAGGGGACCGGCTAGTTGGGTGCGGGTGGGCGACATGAATCTCGAAAGGACCGACGACAGGGCGAAACCTCAGCAAGTTAGGATAATCGACAAGTTCAGGCATCCTGAGTATAAAAGACCTTCTATGTACCATGATATTGGGCTGTTAAAGTTAGAGTCGCCTGTGACCTTCGATGCGTGGGTGAGACCAATCTGTTTGCCATATTTTACGCCTGACACTGCCAATGAGGATGTAGCGACGGCAACGGGTTGGGGCAAGGTCGACTGGGGTATGTTCCATATTTAAAATGTCGAAATGATTTCATCTCAACTATTTATTTTTCCTTATCTTCCAGGCGATGAGAACGGCTCGAACGACTTGCTGAAAGTAACCATCAATTTGGTAAATAACGATGTATGCAACCGAAGTATTCATGACGACAGAGTAGTCCCGCGTGGCGTAATAGATAGCTGGCAAATCTGCGCCGGCCAACCTGGAAAAGATACTTGTCATGTAAGCAATTTTCTTTGTCGAGCAATATCTTTTTTTTCTACAGCGATTATCTATGGTCCAATCAGCAACAGGAAAACCAGATCGATATCTCTGCTACAGACTTACAATTAGAATTTCCTGGCTTCTTATCTGAGATTTTTATAAGAATATCACTTCCTACGTACTAAGATGCTCCTCCGTTTAAACATTAATACTGGCAACTCATAAAATAGCAAACAAATAATTTAATTATTTTAATAATGAGCCAATCTTCAAATGTCCGAGATTTCACTAAACGTTTTACTGCCGTTTCCTGTGTAGGGCGACAGTGGTGGGCCTTTGGTGATCCTGAACCCGGATTACAACTGCATGTACAGCCTTCTTGGGATAACAAGTTTCGGAGGACTTTGTGGTAGCGTCATTCCTGGTGTCTACGCCCGGGTATCCCACTACGTGCCCTGGATTGAGAAGAAAGTCTGGCCCGAGTTAGTGTGACGCGATAATTAAAAAGATATCGGCGAAGAAGTATGATTTGTAATACTTTGTTAAATATTTTTCGGTGGTACACCGTTCTTTCTATCCCTCCCTGCTCATTGACTAGAGCATAATAGACGTGACCATGCTATCGAACTATAGCATCAATGCAATAAAAGTTTTATATGATTTTTACCACACGACTTGTTATTTTAGAATCTAGTAAACATCACAGTCCCCAAGGAAATATGACTTGCATAATTGCAAGTAAACGCATCGCGTAATTAATACGTTCAGTATACGTGACTCATACATGCAACTTCTAATTTTTTTCTCTACAATTATAAACTAGGTTGTCTCCTGATATCTTAACACTTCGTGTAACAACATGTTGCTGGAGACAACGATTTATCCCTGAACCAGTCCGAATCTGCGATTTTCAGTAAAAATGAACAGAGGAGCACGTATAAAATTTCGAATGTAGTCCCCCGAAATCCCAAGCATCGATTCTTGGACGCGCAAGCGCCGGCCGGCGGATTTCACCTAGTTTTCGTGACACGGCTCGTGCGTTCGTACGGGAGCGAAATATCGCCGCTCTATTTTCGTTTTCATCCAGTATTACGGCAGCGATCCTGGCCGGGGTAAGAATTTCTGCCAAGTGTCCGCGGACAAACGTCATCCGCGCGTTTCAAACAACTTCCCGAAAGTCGTAAACACTAATGCCAGAATACTCGAACACCCTACACAATTTATAACGTTATCAATCGTAATACTGGTACCGTGCTAGAGAAACTAATAACGGATCGTTTACAATTATATTTATTTCCACAGGCCCATGGAAACACTAGAGACAGAAAATTATTATTTAGTTACGTAGACAATGATAGACTGATCCTTTATACAGAGTGTCTTAATAAACAAGAACAAGCTCGACAATCAACGGGAGACATTTTTGGGAGATTTGTCCGTGATTTTCTCTGTACACGCAGTACGATAATTCAATGTCCGCCCTCCTCGATGCATGTGGCAATGACACTGGCTCGATATCGAAGGCTGAGGATAACTTGTCGAACAGCGATGGACCTCTGATCAAGGGCTACATCCAGCAGAACAATTGCAACAGTGTCAGAACAAGGTGAAAATCAAGCGTGATTAAAAATTAAGAATCTTTTAACGAACTATATGCGGGCTATTTTTGGCGATAATCATGAATACTCTATGATTTCAGTTCTGAGAACGTGAATCGGACGATGACCGGTTCTTCCATGGCGATGTCGGCTTCCAACGAGAAGCCGACGAAGCGGCGTTACTGCCTGTGGACGTTGACGCTGGTCCTCGCGATAATTGGCCTCTGCAATCTCTTCCTCAACATCACTGTGATAGCCGTTCTGCGAATTAGTCAGGGAATGGAGGCAATGGAAGTGATACCTGACGAGAATCTCGTGAAATTTTATGGCAAAACTGACTTGGACAATGTCAGTTGGCATTAGTTAAAGAAAGCTATATGACCTGTTGCCTGATGATAATTATGTTAATATAACTATACCGTCTTCCCTCTATATGTATATACAGCCTTTCTTATAAGGTCACAATAGTGCGAGGTACAGAAAAGTAGTAGTAGTTTCCTCTGCGTTCTCGTTCGTTGACGTCTCGTTATCGTTAGTTACCAACTTCTTTCTGTGTTGCCTTCGGAACACTGCAAGATTGTGGGAATGGGAACATGACGTTACGAAGGAAAACTGAAAATACAATTACAGACGTAAGAGACAATACAATTCAATAAAGAGAACTGAAGTAAAATAATCAGAAAAGAATATAGAAAATTATCACCAGGTCAACAGGTCAGAGCAAACAATAAATTGTAGAGAAATGCGGTAACTACGTGTTGATTTACAGGTGTGCCTACAATCGGAGGTATGCCAGGGCTATGGAGATGAGCCAATGGAGGTTTCGGGCGATGAAGGTGGCGTCCAAATTAAAGTTCATGACCGTAGAGTGCACGACGAACCCAGTACAAAAGTAACAATCCTATCGAATGGTACCTCCTGGTCTCAGGTCGAGTCCTTCGAGATCAAAGACCCTAGAACCGGCGCTATCTACTTCACCACTGACTTTCCCAACTTCAGTTTGCCGGCGGGCGTCAAGGACATTGATGTGAAGATCGCAGAGACCCACAGAATCACATCGCCCGTGAATCAGAGCCTATTCGTGAGGTCCGACAATCAGATTTCCATGCATGGCGCTGAAGGCGCCACTATGGAAAGCAAGGACATAATTTGGAGCGCAGATACAGACATTTTGTTAAAGAGCGTCAATGGTAGTATCATTCTAGACGCTGCTGACGGTATTTCCATTGATGTGGATAATATTCCAGTCGCGCCGTTGTTTTTGCAAAATCCTAGCCACGAATACAAAGTCTGCGTTTGTATGCCTCAAGGGAAACTGTTCAAGGTGCCCGTTCGATCCGGCAACGGCAGCACGTTTGTTAACTGCGCCCGCGTCAGCAGAACTCCGGAAAACGATCCTTGCTCGCGATAGGATCAAGACAAGACTGTAATGATTTAAAACTTTGATTATTTGTCGTGCCCAGCACTGTCGACAAGCACGTACACGCTGCTTGATATAACTTTGTTACTCTCAGACAACGATGAGATATTATAAAAAAAAAAAATTAGAAGAAAGTTACTCAATTATTGTACATGAATGGATTTGAGGCGTCGGAAATATTCGCGGTGTGTACTTCGTAAGAATTCTATATAGACGTAATTTGGGTTTTATTCCAGATATAAAGTTGATTAAGACTGCCACACACACACAGGCCTCTTATCATCACGTACAATACCATACACAATTACACGAAATCAACGCATTTGCACTAATTAGATTACTGTTGATAGGAAGTTCGTGAATTAGAAAATTCGTATGCAATACTGAATACATTATCTTTTGTATCAGATAAGAAGTTTATGAATAAACCGTCATTGTAGGAAATGGTGTTGAATTTTTGTCTGTGTCATAATAAGACTGCTCGAGGAATAATTATGGCTATTTTAAATTATAAATTAAGCACTCTCTGTTATCATCTCCTCATTGCTTTCATCCATATCTTCTTGCTGTTCCTGCTCCGTTGGTGGTTCGTACGCTTTGTCCAAAGGACTAGCGACCACACCGCCTGGCCACACACTCATTTCCACGGCGAGTTTGTTGGTGCCTTCGAGAAGAGGTCTGCACCCACCATGAGCCAACACACGCAACAGTGTCTGAGCCGTGAGACACACCTGATCCTGTTGTTCTAGGGTCATGGCTGTGTGCACTCGAATATTACCGCCCTCGCATGGGTCAGAGATACCTAAATAGAATTGAATCAAGATTCATAAAATATATCATAAAATATAATATGATTATGAAAATTAATCAACAAGGAGTCTCACCAGCAGATCCTGGAAGGAAAAGCCCAGAGGCAAGCAATTGAAGTACCCTCTTGTACGCCTGATTTATTGGTAATGCTTGTCGACTAGGATTATTCATGATTGCATTGTGTGCCAATAAAACCAACATCCAAGGGGATAATGGTTCCAGACCCTCAAATCTACTTCTCAAATCTCTGAGTAGTCTAATTAGAAGTTTGATACTGGAATGATGAGCATTTTCTTCGAACCAACGGGAATGTCTTATTGCTGCTAAGTGACCCTGGCATATCTTAACATCTAGATGCTGATCAGACTCCAATTTTCGTAGATTTTGATGCAACGTGGTGATCAATACACGAACCGATGCTTCGTTATTAGCGATATCAAAACCACGCTCTGTTTGAGTCAGTCTAAACATTTCCTTTGGATTAATAGCCTTCAGATCATTATTGACTTTGGTACCAAGCTTTTCCACTGCTGTTTTGGTGGGCAATGTCTTCAGAATCACTACAATATCAGCTACATTGTGACCTTTGATCATTGTTCCTTTCTTGAAGCTTCCTACTTGTCTAACTTCCTCCAGTTGCTGTAAAACCAGATCATTACTCAAGTAAACATTCATTTAGAATAAATATCACAATTATAAGATACCTACGCAAGCTTCGAAGCTGCCTGGAGCAACAATTAAATTATCAAGTACACTTTGTAGCTTAGTCACAAGATTTAAAATAGATGTCTGTTCCTTTGCTGTTGGGAACATGTCTCCACTTTTCTTTAAAAATATCATTAGAACGTCATTTTCATCAGGTGCGGGTTTAACTCTTGGGAAAGCAGCTTCACATAAGGTATAATCAAATGGAAGACGAGGAAGAAATTGTTTCCTAGGAAATCCCATTCCACGTCCCATACCTCCTCGTCCTCCTCTTATCATTCCACCTCGACCACCACGCACCATGTCTACCTATAAAAACAAAACATTCAGTTATTTAATCCTTGTCAAGAACTCAAAAAACCAGTGTGAAGTAATTTTTTACCAGGTTATTTTTTATTTTTATTTATGTTATCTATACACATGAAATTGATTGTTTTTACACAAAACAGTATTTAATGGTAGTTATAGTTGAAAAAAGGGAAGGCAAACGTAAAGGAATTGCACTTGAGCGTCTGTCTTATAATCGGAATTCGGAGCACCGGTGACTTGAAATTGACTGAGAGAGGGTTAATAAACACAAATATATCGAAACGTATTAAAAATTTTGAGACACTGATGCAGCGGTTTCTTTTTTATGTCATCCCATATATTGTTTAAAAGCTAGTAAAATATGTAAGACATAGATTAATACCGTAAAAATGATGCTACGACAGGAAATAATGGAGGCCTTATGGACATTAACCACAATACCGTTTCAGCGGCATCATTCGGCGTTCGTGTACAATTCATATTTAACGCAAATCCTATGTAATTAAAACTTACCAAGATTATTAAGAATTACGAAAGTTCCTCTTTAATCCTGTTATATCAGAGAATTTCGCCTGAAATTCTGGATTTTTTACTCAAAATAGTCGCACACCACGACACTTCAAATTGCGGCAAACAAGCAACATTGAAAGGCAGAAACTCTTCATAAAGTTAGAATGAGAAGATATGCCAATGATTCAGAATCGAAGCGTTCTTTCAGCGCCACCAATCTGAAACGACATAATGAAGTGTCGGTAAACTGATCTACCAGTTTCAGCGTTCTACCGCTGCGTCGAGTGGCGTTGCCTGTCAGATTTTAAAAGCAGATATGGTGAACGTGACGTCACTCGCAATTTTATTCTTCCAAAGCTTACAAATTTTCGAATTCTCTGTATTTTTCCTTTAAACTCTTATTTAGTTAAGCAGGAGTTTTTCTTAGGCAACGTAAAACCTATACAATAGTATTTACAATAGTACATCAAGAATGACATTAACGTGAATATTTAATAAACGCACCATTTCGTACACCTTGGTCTTATGGGATAAATACTATGAGGTTTTTATATTTAGTTAAACAACTATAATTTAAAACATATTTCAACTATCTTATTAATACGTATAATTGCTTTCTACCGGTTGTTGTTCGAGCAATTTGTGAGAAATCACTGATATATTGATTTGCGAAATGACCAGAGTTTGAAGATATTTTAATTAAATTATTTTTTCCTAAAAAAGAGATCGAACAAGAATTTGCGGAAGGCCGTGTTCTGTTAAGATTACAGTATTAAGAGAAATCATTTTGAGCCCCAAGGCAAGCTTTAGACAGATTGTTTGTATCTTTTTATTGATTAAATAATAATAATAGTCGTTGGTGTCATCTATAAAAAAAAACGTTGAAGTAACCAATTAGTCCTAAATCTGAAATCGAATCCGCGAAAGATAAAATTAAACTATAGAATTAGCAATAATAAGATTCGAATCAAATAAAATGAAAATAGATTAAGAATAAGATTACAATAGAACAATACTTTAACGAAGCTTTAACATTCCATTCTATATTTTACTTCCCTTGTCATCGAATAACAGCAATATTTACTGAATATTGTTCTGAATAAAAAACGACAACTATTATCATCGCCTCGTTGCGAGCATTTTGATATTATTCGAAACAACTTTTGCCGAACGTTGCAGCATAATATCGAAAGATCAAAGAGGACCGAATAAGGAAAACATGCGTTGTTATAATAAGCTCCTTACAGCACGAAACCATATTAAAGTTTAAACCCGAATAGAACTTACGGAGACGCCGAAATCTCAAGCATATGTTTGTTTACTCGTTAACTTCTTTAGAATTTTATAGAAAACAGAGGCAGATCAAATCGGATACGACTGCGTGTGCGTTCACGGAATAAATTCGAACGAGGGAACGGGCGACGACGACGCGGACAGGCCCGTGATTGTTGCAGACAATAAAGCGGTAAAGTAACGCGTGTACAAGATGTTGCAGAATCAAAGGATAGGGGTGATCTTGGACGTGTTCGATTCCTATTTTAGCCTTGTAAGGTTTCTGTGTGCGGGACTGAGGATACGCCAAGGTATTCTTAAATCCTCGTTAACTTAATAAAGATCGTCTTAAGACTGTTTGCCGACTTAGATCACGACAACATATAGGAAACGAGTCGCAAGGGTACATATGACAGGGTCGTGCCAACACTCCAGTTCGTATTTAAACGGCAGTCGAACGGCGCTGACACGAGCCGCATCCAACAGTGGACCCAACAACAACAACACACATCCTTACTGTCCAACTCCAACGATCGCGTAGTCCGGTGCAATATCAACCCGAGACGTGTACTTGGATTAGTTCGTTTTAGCACGTTTTTGTCCAAGTAATAAAAAGGTGAGCCGTCGCAACTACAACGGTCCGTTTCCGGTTTTTGTTCGCTCTTCTCGGACTACGCGACGCGTACCATAATTTTTGAGAGTGCGACTTTACGGTACCTCTGTCTACAAAATTCGCTGGGATTCGTTTGGTGTTGAATTTTGTATAGTAGATCGAACGAAAACAAGGGTGGTGGATCGGTAGATGATAAGTGTGACTCAAAGGTACGAGTGATAGAACAGGGTAACGAGGATTTGTTGATTTCAGATTTCAAAATGACTATTTCGGGACCTAGCTTCGATGCCTACTCATGGGGAGCCCAGGCCGCCAGTGGCTCCAGATTCGGCAACTTAACGGTGGTGGACAAGGTGCCGCCGGAAATGCTGCACCTGGTTGACCCTCACTGGTATCAGTTCCCGCCGTTGAACCCGATGTGGCACGGAATTCTTGGTTTCGTAATCGGGGTACTTGGTTTCATCTCTGTATCCGGGAACGGTATGGTCGTCTACATCTTCCTATCGACGAAGAGCCTTCGAACACCGAGCAACCTGTTCGTCATCAACTTGGCCATCAGCGACTTCTGCATGATGCTGTTCATGTCTCCGCCTATGGTAAATAAGTGGACGAATAATGTCCAAATTCGGAAACAGTAACAGACCCAACTATAGCACCGTAGCACGAAATTAATAAGTAATGCGATTTCCTAATTTCTATGCCGACAGGTAATCAATTGCTACTACGAGACATGGGTACTCGGACCTATGTTTTGTCAAGTTTACGCAATGTTGGGATCCTTGTTCGGATGTAGCTCCATTTGGACTATGACGTTGATCGCATTCGACAGATACAACGTGATCGTGAAAGGTTTGGCTGGCAAACCATTGACCATTAACGGAGCACTTCTCCGTATACTGGGTGCATGGTTGTTCTCTCTGATTTGGACCATCGCGCCCATGTTCGGCTGGAATCGGTAATACCTTAATTAATCACCGAAACCGAACCCACCCTTTTTAACACGCTTTCCGCTTTCAGATACGTTCCCGAAGGTAACATGACCGCTTGCGGCACCGATTACTTCAACAGGGACATCGTGTCCACCTCCTATCTCATAATGTACGGTATCTGGGTATACTTCTTCCCGCTCGGACTCATCTGCTACAGCTACTGGTTCATCATCAGTGCAGTGTCTGCTCACGAGAAAAACATGCGTGAACAAGCGAAGAAGATGAACGTTGCCTCTCTGCGATCATCGGAGAACCAGAACACCAGTGCCGAATGCAAATTGGCGAAGGTAAGGATACACGTTTAAGGGTAAGCTATTGTATACGTAAACACACGATTGCTTCCAGGTTGCTCTGATGACGATTTCCTTGTGGTTCATGGCCTGGACACCATATCTAGTGATCAACGCCGGCGGCATCTTCAATCTCATCAACATCACTCCATTGTTCAGCATCTGGGGCGCTCTGTTCGCCAAGGCCAACGCTGTCTATAATCCGATCGTTTACGGAATCAGGTAATGAATCAATTTCTCGAATGTAATACGCTTGAAATTTGTTTTCTAATTTTTTCGATTTTTATACTATTCCAGCCATCCGAAATACCGAGCTGCGCTCTTCCAGAAGTTCCCATCGCTGGCATGCGCTTCCGAACCAGCGCCAGTGGACGCGACCTCCACCGTTTCCGGTACCACCACCGTCGCGGACAGCGAAAAGGCGAACGCATAAAACCACCATGCTACTGCGCAAAACATCTCGTGAGATCCACGTGTTTTAATTGAAACTCGTGCTGTACATTCAGAACTCACGATCGATCGGTCCAAATTTATCGAACCGCTAGGAAATTAAAGAAGACGCTAACGTTATCATTACAGACACGAAATTGTAAATATTAGCATCGGTTGTCGTGTTGAGAAATATTTTTGTACAAATTATGGGGGACACGCTTCGAGCACAGAGAACGCGAGAAGGAGGTGGAAGAGGGGCATACCAACATCGCCGGAACAAGTGTATATAACATCCTCGCGACGCGAGTGCCCAGTACACGGAATTGTTCCAAAATGCGGCAATAAATCAAGCAAACTTCTAATCCTCCCATGATCGATGGATGCAATCAACGATTCCCATTTACACCACAATGAGAATCGCGTGGCGTCGAATCATGGGCTGCGATTTTAATTTTGTAAAATTTATTCCGCGGCAATTATACATGGTCACTTTGGTATAACAGGCGCTTGCTCTATGTTTACTAGTTTAGTAAGCACGTATCACACTAACGTGAGATGCGATGAGAGCGTCGTATCTGTACCTTAATTTTATAAATACAAATGCGAATAAATTATGCAAGCAACGGACAATGTATTCTTCTTTTCTTGTAGTCGTCGTGATAACGTTTAGCTTAGAAGTACGGGATATCTGTACACGGGAACACATTCTCCGACTGTTTCAAGATTTCGGAGCCTCCGAAGATTTGTCTCCTCCACCAGCACCGGGTTCCTCGGTGGATCCGCATACTAAGAATGGTAATTTCTCGTTCAACGCCGCTCTGTACTTCGGATGGCTGCACAGTAAATTTTCTAATCAGTACTCGAAACGATAGTCATGCTTGGTGTCTAAATACCTGATTCCATAAACGATTGGGTTGTATATCGCATTTGCTTTCGCAAACAAAGATCCCCATATAGTAAAAAGTGGGGAGATCAAGTCACGATTGAATATGCCAATATAGTTGATGACAAGATAGGGTGTCCATGCCATAAACCATAATGAAATTGTTGTCAACGCTACCTACAAGAAATTTCTCGTTATACATTTGCAGTAAGATTTTTAATTATATTAGTAAAACGTATAGAAGTTGTAACACCTTTGCTAATTTTGCTTCGGCGCTAGGGCCCGACTGATCTCCGGATCTTAGAGATGCAACGTTCATCTTCTTTGCCTGCTCTCTCATTCCTCTTTCATGTGCCGCTACAGCCTGTTTGAATAAATACAATATATATGTATAATTAAAAAAAAAACTATAGAATATATTTGGTCAATGTGATTCCGAAATAATTACCGATACGATATGGTAGTAGCTGTATATAATAGTGAACAAAGGTGTATAATAGACAAACACCGAGTAAACTAATATGTACGACTTCGAAGACCATTCTAACGTGAGATAGTCTGTTCCGCAGGCCGTTAAATTACCCTCTGGGACGTATCTAATTAATAGATATTCTGTGTTAAGCGTACGCAAAAGATAATACAGTTTTCTAGTTTACAAGTTACCTATTCCACCCCACCATAGGTAAAATCGCCCATATTAGACCAAATGTCCATATACCTGCTATCTCGAGTATCACTTTTTTTATAGTAAGAGGTGCTCCAGACATACCCTAAAAGTACTTAATTGTGTTAGGACTTAACTTTACTTGTAACTGTTAGTATATACCCATACTTTGTTTTTATACCTTCACTATAACATTATATCTATCCAGAGCAATGGCTGTCATTGTCCAAATAGATGCACATCCGCATAATGAACCAACCATTGCATAAATATCGCACATTAAGATTCCTGATTTAAAAAATAATGCTTTAATACCAATAACTTTTTGTATACAATTCTTTTTTACCGTCTATTCCTACCGAGAACCCATGTTTCATAGAAACAACAGATCACCATAGGAGGGCACATAAAACCCATCATTATGAAATCGGAAAAAGCCAAATTTACTACAAGTAAATTACTCGGTGATCTTAAAGACGGCGTCAATAAAAATACATAGACTACCACACCATTACCGCACCATCCTATAATCCCTAATAAGATCATAACGGCTCCTAATATTTTATGCCACATTGGATGTAGTGGTGGAAATCGGTACCTACGTTAAAAATAAAGTAAGATAAAAATAAAATACTTCAATATATCAAAAGAAATTCTAATGTTTACCAATATGTGTCAATTAAGTGAATCATATCTTCAGGTATTTTACTAACGACAGTTTGATTATTGAACCGCATTATCTGTCTTGCAAACTGTGGTCCAAGGGTGGTTGTTATAGTAAAATTTGGGGAAGGTAAAACTTCTACTGATAAAGGAGTAGTTCCATTGTAAATATCCGTTAATGCAGTTAGCTCCATATCTTGAAAACATGCATACATAACTTTAAACGCATATATTCGGAATATGCAACTATTTAGTAATTACACTAGAATTCATACTTGTAAGCGTATAATGTAATAAGATTTTACAAAGAATAATCACAATAAGTAATATTTAAATTTACACATTGACAACTTTGTAAAGTGCATTCCTTATTCACAATTAGACTGATCACACACAACTGCAGCTATGCAAGTTTCATGCTTCTCTTATACCTGTTCTTATAACATCAGATCCAATAAACTCATCCAATAAAATATTCAAATGGAACCATATACACTTCTATTAAATGCATTTATATCACATGTAAAAGTAGTAGTATGGATTGATGCGGAAGAAGTACTGTCAGCTAGAATTTAGAGTAATCTGATCAGCACGAATTATTACGTATGCCTATAAATTTAAATAATTAACTTAAATGAGAAATCCACGCACAATGCATTAATGTAATGCAGAATTTCAAAAGGATTAAAATTCCTTGATAGCATTTTGTATAATTTATTATGTAAAATATAATTACACAATCAACATCATTTGATCACTCTTGAAAGTCTTCGAATATGTTGACTACGTCCTTCTCGAAGGGCCTCTTCTAACTCTTGTGTAATATGCAGTAAATTATTGGGGTCTGTTTGAAGCAACACATGCTCGATACCCTCATCTTTGTCTGAATTCTTAATGGATAAATCCAATGTTATTAAAGGTGCTACTTGCTTTAATAATGATCTTGATGCAAGCTATAAAAATAATATGTATATCAAGTTCAATAAGATATTAATAGTTGTTTTAACAACAATTGTAAAAAATATATTAATGACCAACCTGAACTTCAAATCTCCATTCCATATCGTGATACTCGGGCAATTTAAATCCAATATTTGCGAGTATGCTTGTTATTTCATCTCTTTTAACATTATATAGTTTGCTTAAAATTGCCTCTTGATCCTCCGAAAATCCTAAAGCAATTACAGAATCTCTAAAGTCCTCAGAACTTAACTGTAAAGAAATACGATCAAGATTATTGTTTTGAAATAATACGATATATACAATGATATTGAACATAGTATTACTTTATATCTACAACTCTCTAATAATAAATTAACAAGCCCCTCCACTGAATTTTTAATTACATTCACTTCAACTTCCAATTTCTCTGAAACAGTAACACATGTCAAATTCAAAGAAACTTCCTTGAAAAGATCAAGACAATCTATTTTTCATTTTACGAACGGGCAGCTGCATTATATAACTTAATGTTTGGTCCTTTCTGTAAATAATCCAAGGCTAATTTACAAAAGTCCTGTAAAACTGTAAAAAAGAAGTTAATTCAAGTTGTTCGAACGCAAATAACATCGGTAATAAACAATGGTACTCGCACACACCTTGAGGTTCATGATCCGTAAGAAGCAAAACGTGTTTTTTATGATCTGGTTTCAATGTTAACAACATTGTCGCTGTCTTGATACAAAAATTACAAGAAAATGACTATTATAGTGAAATGTATTCAATGTCAAGATTCAAAATATCGCGATCTCCAATTCTAGGCGTAGCTTTGAGATGACAAATGTGCCGCCATATTTAATATAACCAATAAAATGATATTTTTTTATTACACGGTACTCTAACAATTGTTACATTTTGTTTCACTAGATAAAATATGTTTACATAATTTGGTAATTAAATTTACTATTTGTATATTCAAGCATTTTTTAGATATATATGCATGTAATTATTATACGTCATCTACGACTTTATGTACACATACAATTATGTATGTATCACGTTAAATAAAAGGTGATTTATATCAATGTTTAATAGAAAAAACAGGTTTCAATGTTATAACTATTAATTTATTTCTTATATTTTAAATGCATAAGTCATACAAATACATAAATAAGATGTATGAAATTGTTAATCTTTTATGAATAATTTATCTTGTAATCGAGCAGTTTGTCTTGATTTTTTATCCAATTCAGAAATAAAGATAATGCTATTCTGTAATTACATGCTTTTTCTCATTATATAATATTGACATAACAAGAGATAACACTGCAATTCTTTAACAGCTTATGCAGAATTTTTTGCCTTTGGTTGATTCAATGCTGCTTTCATATGAGCTTGGAACATTTGCTCATATTTCTCTAAGGCTTCCCGGTGAGTATCTTGCTTTTTATCTAAAGTTTCAATTAATTCCTCCACTCGTTTCCTAAATTTTAATTAAAAAAGTGTTTACTATATTTTTGGATCGTCTATCTATATATGACCATTTATATAAGTCTGCTTACAGTTCGGAAGTGATATATTGCATACGCTTGGAAACATTTTGTTTGGCTTCCTCCAAATCCTGTTTTATTAAAACTGGCCCTATCAGCTTGAAAACATCGTTCTCTGTTTTTAAAAGATCTAACTCTTTCTTAACTGTGATATTTTCATTTAACTGACCATCCAGCTGCTTCCTTTGATTCAATGCTTTGTGGTAATCTGATAAAAACAGAATCTATATGTAACAGGTACTTTATTAATTATAATTTTAGAATTCATAATATACAATGTGTTAATGTAAAATGTCAATATATCAATCATATGTAAAAAGGAGAATAAACTACCTCTTTGAACTTGTTTATATTTGTCTACTTCAGTTTTGAAAAGCATTTGTACTTCTTCCATAGTATTCGTCTGGAAGAGAGAACGGATTTTAAATCGAATGAAATTTAAATAAAGGTTATTTGATCATTTTAACATTATCGTACCATGTTAACGAATGTTTCGTAATAAACTTCCTGAAAAACTGTGCTTGAATATATTTATTCAACTAAGTAGAATGGAAAAATTTTGGACACAGGTATTTCTTCCTCTTTCGATTTAATTATCTCTTTTAAACTGCTCGTAAACTTATTCCTGACTTTAGACAGTTCCGAAAGAAATGTAAATTTAAATATACATGTACACGCACGAGGCATAGAGATGAACAAATTAGGTATGAATGAACTAAGAATAAAATACAACAATGAATGTTCCATCAACCATCTAGTGGTCACAGAGGCGAACTAAAATGTCCCTTCATGTATGCAACCTGAAGCATTGTAGTGTATACATGTAGTATTCACGCGAGGATAACCGATTTATAATAAATATAATTAAAATATTAACTTTACTCTAATATTTGCTAATTCTAAACTTAGTTTTGATCATTTATAACTTGAATTTAAACTTCTACAGTCGTAGAAGTGTTCATGTTCATACATGAATATACATTTATATTTCACATTTTTCACGATTTGTCTATTTCCCTTAGCTTTCGCAACTATTTCTATTACTTTGCTACATAACCAATTTGCAGTGAATTGCTTAGCACTGAATCGTCAACTAATCAGAGCAAAGCAATTTCTACTCTTTTTTTTATTAACGGTGCGCATTGCGGCCGAAAAATCTTGCAGAATTTGATTGTGTCACTGTATTTTACTCGATCTACCGTTAGATGGGGGTATCCATGGATGGGAGTACTGAATCTATATATAATTATTATTTATGGTTGAAAAATCATAACCTCTATACAAATGTCAACTGAATAGTTTGGTCACGCACAGTAACGCATTTAGTGTTTCAAACAAACTTTGAAGATGGAAACGATATTGGAGCAACAACGACGCTATCACGAGGAAAGGGAGAGATTAATGGACGCAATGGTAAAAGAAATGCTTTATAAGAAGGCAGGGCACAGGGAGAGCATAAATTCGGAGCATCGATTAAAGATGTTGCTTGATCAATACATGGACAGTACCTTGCATTTGCAAGATTTATACGAAGATAAAGATGGGCAAAGGAAAGAAGAGGTATATAAATTTATTGACTTGATTTTCATTACTAAATTTTCATTCACTAATCTCGATATAACTCATTTATTTCAGGTTCAAGCACTTTCGGGTCCAAACGAATTTTCAGAGTTTTATTCTCGTTTGAAATCGATAAAAGAATTTTACCGAAGACATCCTAACGAAATAAGTATTCCAATGTCCGTCGAATTCGAAGAACTAGCCAAAATGAGAGAAAATCCCACGGAAGAGCTTTCAAATCTTGTCGAGTTCACTGACGAGGAAGGTTATGGAAAGTATCTTGATCTTCATGAATGTTATGAGAAATACATTAATCTCAAAGGAATAGAGAAAGTAGACTATATCACATATTTATCAACTTTTGATCATCTGTTTGATATACCAAGAGAAAGGAAAAATGCGGAGTATCAAAGATACGTAGAATCATTGTTAGAATATACAACGGATTACTTAAGTAGAGTCAGGCCCTTGCTCGATTTAAATGGAGAGGTTCAAGAGGCGAACAGGGAATTTGAAACACAATGGGAAAACAGCACATTTCCAGGATGGCCAAAAGAAACCGGCAGCGCTCTTACTCACGTGGGAGCTCATTTAGAATTGTCCGCTTTCTCATCGTGGGAGGAGCTCGCGTCTCTTGGTTTGGATAGATTAAAATCGGCTTTGATGGCTTTGGGTTTAAAATGCGGCGGTACTCTCGAGGAGAGAGCCCAGAGACTTTTCAGTACAAAAGGGGAGGCTTCTTTAGATCCAAATTTACTAGCCAAGAACAATAGAAATAGGAAATCTGGAAAAGGTAGGAATTCTGAAAAGCAAAAGGAGATAGCTTGCTTGGAAGCGCAAGTATACAGGCTCGCGGAATTGGTATCTACTCAACGAGTAGCCACAAAAGAAAATGTACAAAGGAAACAAGCTAGAACAGAGGGCGAGAGAGGAGATTCCGATGCTGAAGCTAGCGCCAGCGAATCCGAGGAGGAAGATGACAACGAAGTCCCTTACAATCCCAAAAATCTTCCTCTCGGGTGGGATGGTAAACCAATACCGTATTGGTTGTACAAATTGCATGGATTAAATATCAGTTACAATTGCGAAATATGCGGAAACTTCACATACAAGGGACCGAAAGCTTTCCAAAGACATTTCGCCGAATGGAGACACGCTCATGGAATGCGCTGCCTCGGAATTCCAAATACCGCTCATTTCGCTAATGTAACACAAATAGAAGACGCTTTGGCTCTATGGGAAAAACTTAAAGCACAGAAACAAGCTGAACGCTGGCAACCAGAGCAGGAAGAAGAGTTCGAAGATTCTCTTGGAAATGTAGTCAATCGTAAAACGTACGAAGATTTGAAACGACAGGGTCTTTTGTAATATATTCATCAGATGATCTAAATATCTTTTATTAGTTACGATATAATTCCTGTAAAACGTATCTGTTTTAAAAGTGAATGTAACGAATAAAAAAAATTTTTGTAATCACATAGCTAGTAAACTTGTACGTACATTTTGAAAATAAAAACCAATTATCTCGAAATATTATCTCTACAAGTAATTTACTAGACAAAGTTACCAACAGCACAGAATTTCGAAGGAATATTGAATGAAATAACATACGTAATTTAATTAATTCAAAATCTAAGATTAATATAAACAGTAACATTTGCTTTCGAATTTATTTTAAAAGTAATAAAAATGCTGAAATTAATTAAAATCGTATCGAAGAAGTAGGGATTTCAAAGTTCTCAAAAAGTTCATGCTCCACCAATAAGAGTGTAACAATTTTCTACCTAGAATGTTAAGAGAGTGTGCGCAGTTCGCCGTGTATCTACATATATGTAGAGATGAATATAGTCTCTTCAGTTCTTGTATCATCTCATACTTTCTCTCCTGGCAGTTATGTTACGTCTGTTAAGAAACGAATATTTTAATTTTTCACTATTTTAATTGGAAATACTTTGCACCGACAAATACGTAGTACAGACGAAGTTAAAAAAATTTGAGTTAAAAACGAAATTGAAAGTGTTTCGTTTCGTCAGAAGAAACACGATGGTTTATCGTAGCTATTAAAACCACGTGCTCCGGAAGGTCGATCGTTATTATGAAAAAAAGATTTAACGTAAGCATTTTATGAAAATTAAATTGTTGTTAATTGTATGACCTATTTTCTGTGTTTTATTGTGTTTTAATGGACCTTCTACTCACAGTTGAACTTGCCGTTTTCAGTAACCGGCAGTCGAGGGAGCATTGATTAGGGAACAAAGATTCTTGCCACCATCGTGGAAAGGTATGCTGAGACAGGATGACGGAATTTGTGGATGGCTGGATATTTGGACACACTTTAGGGGAAGGTGCCTATGGCGAGTACGTTCGTAGAACTTTTCCACTTTAAATTGTTTTAAAATTATCAATTTTTTCTCTAATTTCGTTAGAATAAATTATTTATATTTTTAGAATTTATTAATTAAAATGTTTTACATACATTTTGTTACCACTTTTTGCTGTGTTCAAATTACTTTTACATTTTGGTCATTTATACAAGGTATCTTAGTTGTTAATAATAGCTTTATTAGCACATAAACTGTATATTTAATAAATATTTTTCTATTTTAAACATATAATTCAATCTTTTCAGAGTAAAGTTACTTTTAAATAGATCTACTGGAGAGGCAGTTGCCATGAAAATGATAGATTTAGGCAAGCACTCAGATGCTAGACAGACAGTTCGCAAAGAAAGCGCTATTCACCGTATATTATCTAATCCCAACATTATACAATATTTTGGAAAACGTAGCGAACCGAATATGGAATATATATTTTTAGAATATGCTTCCGGTGGAGAACTTTTTGATAGAATTGGTAAGAGAGTTGCTTCTTCAAAATAATTTTAAAAAGGTAGTGTTAACCGTAAATACTTTCCTCACTGATACAGAACCTGATGTTGGTATGCCGGCGTGGGAAGCACAGAAGTATTTTAGACAATTAATTTCTGCAGTTGAATATTTGCACAGTAAAGGAATTGCGCACAGAGATTTAAAGCCAGAAAACTTGTTACTAGATAAAAATGACAATTTAAAAGTCTCTGATTTTGGCATGGCAACAGTATATAGATATCAAGGCAAAGAACGGTGCCTAGAAAAAAGATGTGGAACATTACCATATGTTGCTCCAGAAGTATTAGTACGATACTACCATGCAGAACCTGCAGACATATGGTCGTGTGGTATAATTCTTGTCGCTTTATTAGCTGGAGGTAATCTTTATTAAGACATATGTATTTATACAAACAGCTCACCAATAATTTATATTAATTTTTTTTATTCATAATTTCCTCTGATTTCAATGTAGAGTTTAAGTAAATTAGTAAATTGGAATAGAGTAGAAAAGAAATTAATGACAGGTTTATATGCAAACTGCAGATCATTGTCATTTTTAGTCTGATGGTTTAAGTCGCTAATAAGTAACTTACATTTCTTAGTTTTTAACTGGTCCATATCTAAACTGTAGAACTGCCTTGGAATCAGTCCATGGCAGAGTGTCGAGAATATATGGCATGGAAAGAAGGAAAATATATGTCTCTTACACCATGGAAAAAGTTGGATACTTCTTCGTTGTCTCTGATTAAAAATGTTCTTATGCATTCGCCATCATCCAGATATACAATAAGAGATATTAAGCAGCACAGATGGTTCGTCAATATGGTGCAAAAAGGTATGTACCCGTTCTAGATAATAATGTATTATTTCTCTTCCATATGTTCAACAGTTTTTATGGTACACCCGTCAGCGAGTGTAATGAAATAGGTGTCTACTTGGTCAGGTACTAAGTATCTCTGAGTGTGTATTCAATTACTCAAAGCAGCTTGGTACCTAACTGAGTGAACACTAAAGATCACCCAGTTTTTGGCGCACTTGCAAGTATTTAATATACTCACTTTCAATTTATATTATTAGATATACAAATTAAGAGTGTAATATACGCTTTTCAAGATTATCAAAGCTTTTGCCTTTACTTTGGTAATACAGCTCTATGATTTCAATTAAGGATCATAAAGCTAGATTACCAAAGCAAAGAGCACTGGCGTGAGCATCCAGTATAAATATCAGAAATTTACATTTTTACTTCTACCATATCGCATTCCTAAAAATATATATATATATTTTCTTTTTTTCTATCTGTCTTATGCTTTAATTGGTATTATAGAGGGACATATTCGTCCTGACGAAACGGACTCAAGACACATGCTAGAAGATGAGAACTTGACAAGATTTTGTTTATCCCAGCCAGAATTACCTAGGATACAAAATAATGTTATAGAAATCAATTTAGAAGAACAGCCAGGATTTTCGTTCTCGCAACCTGCTCATATAGAAGATTTATTAGTATGCACTCAAGTACAAAATAAGCAACTTACACAAGCAAGTCAGGTAGCATAACTTCTTTGAACACTTTTACATAAAAGAGTTGACATATTTAGCAATGATTATAATTTATTTATGCGTTTGCAGCAAAATACTTATCAACGCCTCGTACGAAGAATGACGAGATTTTTCGTTAAAACAGCGTTGGAGACAACGGTAAACAGATTAATAAACTGCTTGAACAGTGAGAATTATACCTGTCGTATCAACGATTGTCGCACAGTAAGTTTCACAATAAATATTTCAACTAGTTGTTATAGTACTATTGTGTATTATAAACTGTTAATTAAATAATTCTTTATAGATTACCATATCAAGTACAGATAGAAGGACAATGCCTCTTGTTTTCAAAGCTAACATTGTTGAAATGGATGGAAAGATACTAGTTGATTTCAGATTATCTAAAGGTTGCGGTTTGGAGTTTAAACGAAAGTTTATGAAAATTAAGGCTCTATTAGACGATATAATATTGAAGGGTCCTGTAACGTGGCCAATCGCTGTTGCAACCGAATGTTTACCTTAATTACAAGACTTTATTGAATGATATAGTATTGAAAAGTTTTATGACGTGCCCGATTGTTGTTTGCAATCGATTGTATACTTTTATTCCAAGACGTTACGGGATGATATAGTATTGAAAGGCGCTATAATGTGGCCGATCGTTGTTGCAACCGAATATATATATATCTTGATTAAAAGACTATTGGACTATTTAGTATTGAGAGGTCCTGTGATGTGACCAATTGCTGTTGCAACTGAATGTATACCTTGATTACAATGTACAAAATCCAATTTAAATAAATCATTTTATATTCTTTTATAAAAAAAAGCTTTCACTTTTTATGCGCATATATTAATGTGATTATTATACTGTAATTCATGACTAAACTATAAATCTGAACTTGTTTTCCGTATCAGTTTTTAGAACCACGTTGACACATAACCTTGATGTACAATTTAATATAAGAAACTGTGCTATAACCTCAATTTTTAGTATGATTATAAAATGCTCGTATTACAACACTTAATTATATTTGCAGTAACTAGTATTACAGCTGTTATATTTTCTACTTATCTTCAGTTTACATACTTTCTCGATATTTTTTCATATAAATTTTTTAATGATATCAATGATTTACAGGAGTACGATTACATCATCGGTAAGCTACGTATTGTCATCAATTAAATCGATATAACTTATATAGAAATATAAATATACGAAAGGTGATAAATCATTTAAAAAATTTAAATTGTATTTTTCTAGTTGGAGCAGGTACTGCAGGAGCAACAATATCTGCAAGATTAGCAGAATATGGGTACACAGTTTTACTCCTTGAAGCTGGTGGAGTTCCACCACCGTTTCTTGATATTCCACTCTTAGCTCCTTTGATTCAAAATAGTCCATATGACTGGCAATACACTACTGTACCTCAGCAGAATGCTTGCAAGGGTTTAACCAACAATGTATTATATCTAATGGATATTTCTCCAGCATGTAATAATTATTTCTGTATGTAATTATGAATTTATTTTTCAGCAAAGTAGATGGCCAATGGGTAAACTTCTTGGTGGAACCAGTCGATTAAACTACATGCTTTATGTACGTGGACATCCTCTTGATTATAATGATTGGCTTCCAGATTTCATTGGTTGTTATAATAAATTACAAGATCTGATATTAACTGTTTATATTTATTATTATTTAAATAAAAAAATCTTCGTAGAACCTACTACACAGAATGGTGGTCCGATGAATGTAAATGCCCTGAAATGGAGTACCAATCTCTCTGATATAATCTTGAAAGGATTGGAAGAGTTACATCAATCTATTGGCAACATCAATGAAGAGTTGAAAATTGGTAATTTCTTTTATTCGAAGGTTATTCTAAAGATATATTAATGATAATAATAATAATAATATTATTGATGCAGGTTTCATGAAACCACAATTGTCTATGAAAAATGGTAAACGATGGAGTACTGACAAATTATTGCACACAAATGTTCAAGATAGACTGAATGTTATTACTCATGCTCATGTTGAAAAAGTATGTTAAAAGTACAATTGATTAATATTTTTGTTAAGAAATTGTAACACTGCAACTAGTATTTGATTATAGGTATTGCTAAAGTCAAAGAAAGCAGTCGGAGTGCAATTTATGGCCCTAAATAAAGTATTTAAAGCTATTGCAAAACGAGGCGTTATTCTCAGTGCTGGAGCTATTGGTAGTCCTAAAATATTAATGTTATCTGGTATTGGGCCGAAGGGACATTTAGAAGACTTAAAGGTAATCTTAGAATAAATACATATGTTATTATATTTTTATAACGTACTAATTTGTTCAATTTTGTAGATAAATGTTGTCAAAGATTTACCAGTGGGACAACATTTAGTAGACCATATACTCACTGGGATTGATTTAGTTACTCTTAATGAAACTGTAGGTTTAAATATGGCAGATACTATTAGTCTTACATCAGCAATAAACTATTTTGTCTTTGGAGAAGGTATATTTTAATCTGTAAAATTCATTACTATTATACAATTATTATCGTGTTTACTTAGACATTTTTTTGATATTTAGGTCCTTGGACATCTGCAGGAGTTGAAGTCCTAGGAACATTTCATAGTTCTTTAAAAAAAAATATAACAAGTACACCAGATTTACAAATAATGGTGATGCCACTTGGACTGTCAAAGGATAATGGAATTGTTTTAAGAAGGGCCTTAGGAATTTCAGACGAGGTTGGTTTCAAGGAATATATTTTATAAAGTATTTATTGATATACTTCGATATTAATTTCTTATACGATTTATACAGATTTATAACGATTACTTTGCGCCTCTTGTCTATAAGAATACTATAACAATTGCTCCAATTCTACTACATCCGAAAAGTATGGGAGAAGTTAAATTAAATAGTACCAATCCTTTTGATCCGCCGTTAATTAATCCAAAATATTTAACAAATAAGGATGACATTGCACTTCTTGTTGATGGTACTATGATTGATTAAATTTTAGTAGAATCTGCAGAATGTGTAAGACATAATCGCAATATATAATATTCAATTTCACAGGATTACAATTTGTGAAAAAACTCGTTCAAACGAGTATTATGAAATCCATTGGTGCGTCTATTTATGAAAAACATTTTCCTGGTTGTAGACATGAAAACTTTGATAGTAAAAAGTATTGGGAATGTTATATAAAACATTTAACTTTAACTTCTTATCATCCGGCTGGGACATGCCGTATAGGTAGTGTTGTTGACCAGGATTTTAGGTAATTCATTACCTTTTCTTCTTTAAATTAGTATTATTTATGGTATAAATTTCACAAATTTTATCCTTTATAGAGTTTATGGTGTAACAAATTTATATGTGATCGATGCATCTGTACTACCATCATTGCCGAGCGGTAATATTAATGCTGCAGTTTTAATGCTAACTGAAAAAGCTGCACGTACATTTAAACGAAATATGGAACATAATACAAGTTACAAAAAATGTTACAATCCAAATGTTTACGACCATAAATATAGTGAATACTTTAATAGACAGAAATAATTATTATGTTACCGAATGTTTACTTAAATTTAGATAATTTTGATTATATAAAATATATTTTGTAATAAAAAATAGACGTACTATTATCCTAAATAATACAAAGGAAAATAATGCACAATTAATGATCATTGAACGCTTTAAGCATGACTTTTCAGATAGCTTAAAATGAAATGTTTATAATGATAAAAAAGAATATTATATATTCCTCTGGCTATATATATATATATATATATGGCTGTATATATATTTCAAGACATTAACGATAGTTGCTTCCACTACTACTATATTCTCTTCTACTATAATCATTTGATCTGTGATTGTTACGAGTATTTCTAGATCTATAATCCTTATGTTGATGACTTTTACTTTGCTCTCTTTGATAAGGATGTACTTTTGAGGATCTACTTCTATTGTCATGATAAGCATAATTATCTCTATGAGTATCTATTTTCTTAGAATGGGGACTCATATTTGGCAGCATATTTGCTCCAAACATTTCAAGTTGTATACGAGGAAACCCATTTCCTAGCAACATTTGTTGACCAGCCTGAAGTATATTATTGCAATTAAGATATTGATCCTGTGTGCTTGTTTTTTGTGGTGAGTCCACGTTGGTTTTCATGCTCATGCAGATAGGACGATTGAACAGCTTTGTGCCATAGAAAAGGTCCATAGCATATGTTACAGAATTTATATGTTTATAAGTTATAAATCCAAATGTTCTCGGCTTTCCATCGCGATGTTTAGGAATGTAAACTTTTTGCACTGGACCACCCTATAACATTACAGAAAATATAAAACGATATTGTTAACATATTACTCATAATTCAACGTCAAGAAACTGTCTTGTAGTGGTATGATGTTAAGGTCGCATTAAAGATTAAATGCGCATCAATATTTTCGAAAACGTATGAGGTTAGAAAAATAATTTTTCTCTTTCATCAAATATTTATCGAAGTTTTTGATATGACTTTATTAGAGTACACAAACCTGCAAGAATAATTCATACAAAATTTCCTCTGTTACTTTCTCGCTCAAATTCCCACACCATAAAGTACGCCCGTCTTCGTCCATGATGCTAGAAAAAGAAATAAGAAATGAATATGAATTTGTATTTGTAATTGGGAGACAATAAAACAATACCCGATGAGGAGTTTAAGGTTAAATCTCAGTTATTATTATGCTGATAAGAAATATGCGTAGTCACAACTATACGCTTTGTTGTTTATGCGTGTATTAATATGGCACGAAAAATGAGGTAACTAACACATTTCACAAACGACAAGCTTGATTTTGAGTCCGTCTCAAATTTAAATCAATAAGGAATATCAACAACTGCCGATCTTAGATTTTTATAAATATGCGGACAAGATGTGATTGTATACCTTTATTACTGCCTTACACACAAAAATTATAAACCATTATAAACACCGTCAGCTTGGAATAACTTTCGCATTCAAACATGGATGATTGTTCCATCTAATAGACAAGGTTTTCACTAATGAGAAAGTAGTTTAACAATGCTCCCATAGATGGTAGTGTAAGTCTCTTAAAGCACAAAGTGTACAGTAATGGTCCTACTTCTACACACTTTCAGACCACAGTTCGATCCGTTAACGAGGGTTAACATAGAAATTTTCTTTCTTCTCATTTGTTGGCAATTTACAGGTGAGACAATGCTGCCCTCACAGTCAAAGAAAAAGAGATAAAACAGCGAGTAAGAGAGCATCAAATCGGACAACTATAATATGGAGCATCATACAACTACAACGGGAAACGGTGTCATATCAAATTTGATATTTTCAAAATTTCGCAACAGCTTTCATTTATTTGAAAGTTGAAGCTCTTTATAAATAGAATTTGACAACGCGTACCTCACATGGCGCGCCAATCAAACGAATGCGTGGAAAGAGCGAGATCGAAAGCACGGCGAAGGAAGCAAGCTAGGTTTCCTATCTATGTGTAATGGTGGGGATGCGCGAGCCAGCTTAGAGAGCAGGCAAAGTGTGCAGAAGTAGGAACTATTACTGTTCGTACAATCTACAATGGAGGTGTAGTTGATAATAATGAAAAATATGGTTCTGTTGACTTTGTGCTACGTGGGAAGTACCGGGCTCTGAAAGCACAAAAACAAGCTTATCATAAAAATGACGACCACGAATTATTTGGATTTGGACATTAATAAATTATTCGAGGACTTCACGATCAAAGAAATTGAAGGGATCCAAAAGAAAATTCAAAATGAAAGTGACAGGAAGAAAATTGAGCTTCGAACACTTGTCGGGTAACTTTTGCTCCGATAATTTGCTGTCGTTTACTACATCTGTTTCTTTTTCTCCGGGTTTTTCACTTTGCCATTGTGTTCAAATGACAATATTAATTGAGTATTACACGAATTAATCTTTTCGTAAGGATTCGTTCTGCTGTAAGGTTATTTTTATGCTACAGAACTAATTCGGCGATTAATCGAAGATTTGGATGTTTTTAGAGAAAGGTATCGTGATTTAATACTGGCAGCTGATACAATTGGGAATATGAAGATAACTTCTGAACGTGTTATTTCAAGAATTGTTAGTATTGAAGATAAATTCAGAGAACTGCAGAAGAAGTATCTAATTGGTTTTAAAATTGATCCGACTAAGAATCAGAATGATAGGTATATCTTACTGTCTTTTCTTTTTAATGTATTAAATTCTGAAGGTTTTTAATTAAATGATTTCTGGAGAGTATATTTTCTTTCCAGATCTGTGGAAGGAATTCAAAGTTCAATTGTTATTCAAATTAAAATACTAATGGACATTCCTCAGCATATTTGGTCCAATATTGAAAGCAAGAATTTATTATTTGCTACACAGCTGTATTTAGTAGCCCAACATATAAATTATGGTTTATTGTTTGAAGTAGGAGGTGCTGACTTGTCACACAAGTATCCAATTGTTTCCAAACAATGGGATGTAATTAGTCAGTTTAAAAATATTATAACCACAGAATGCAATCATATATTGCAGTCATTGGAAGTGCAACCAGAGGTCAGTATTCATTCAGATACATAATGTGGATTAAATTATTGAAGATATTATTTTTTTCAGAGTATAGCAAATTGTTTAGCTGCACTTGTGCTAATAAATGGAACTTCATTCTCAGACTTATTAGACATGTTGATATCCATGCGAAGTCATGCTATTAAATCCATTATTACAGATGAAAATGACAGCAGCGTTAAAAATAAGATCAAGTTATGCATTCAAATATTAATTCAAACAGTTAACTTGATGCATTCATGTTTCATAAGTAAATAATTATATGTATATTTAGTTTACTATATCTGTAAAGTATATTTCATTAAACAAGCTGTTTATTCTAGATACTGAAAACAAGTCAGGTGGTCTTGTTCTACAGTACATAACAAAAATTCAGGATCAAGAAGCATATTCTTTACTTTCTCAGTTGGATGTGAATGAAGTTTTGCTGAAAGAATTTCTACCCTCTGTAACAAAACAGCATAAACCATTCCTTCAGGACAATGCTGGCAACTTTCTTATACCTGACCTGCAAAAGAGTGTTAAGTCTTGGCTAGAATGGGTTGCCGATTTTTGTAATCGAGAGGTCACGAAGTTATTAGATTTAATTGTATCCATAAAAGGCTTATATTACGTTCGCGAAGAAGCGGTTTGCATTAATTTGCCAGATAATTGGAATTCCATCTGGGAAGAATTGTCTATGCCTAGGATCACGTTTTGGATGGAATTCTTTCAACCTATCATATCTCGAAGAGCAAAAAGTACGTCTAACATAGAGTTACCGTTTTATTTTTTAATATAAAATCATGATTACTTTCTTAGATATTATAAATGATAAGTGGATGGAAACAACAGCTAAATTGAAAGCTGACGTGGTGGAGTTACTTAATAAAGCAATGAACGATAAATTCGAATATCCGGAACACGATTTGCGATGGTTCGTTTGGAAGGATTCTCCCAGTGATATTCCTCAAAAGCTTAATAAAAATGGCGGGCTTGATGGCAAGAGATCCTTATTAATGAAAACCAAGGGATATTCACCAAATATTCTCAAATTATGCGACAACTTTGATGCAGAGTTGCAAGCTCTGCTTCATGATCTGGAACAATATTTATACGAGACCGAACGCGTAATGTCTATCAAAGATAATCTATTGTCTACAAATATATCTTTAATTACCGATACGTTCTCCGATCGCTCAGAAATTCAGGAATATCTGCAGATGATCAGTTCCACTATGATAGAAGATTTCATCAATTTTGTGAAAACCACGTGCGTTAATGATAAACCTGAACATGGTCAGCGCGATACAAATGCTATTGTAATGGCCAGATTACTTTCGGCGTTGACAACCCTCAGCTCGAACTTAAATAAATGCTTTACGCTTTCGAAAGTGTCTGGACTGACAATCTCGAATGCTAAATGGCAGTCGATTTGCGACAAGCTAAAAGAATACAGTACTTCTGTGTGGTCAGTTTGGGCCAGCGCGTATAAAGCTAAAATAATTGAGCATAGAGAAAAACACATATCCAAAGAACCACTGGAGGGTTATCGAATACACGCGATGATTTCAGAATGGCAAAAAGTAACCATTGAAGAAGATTCTGGAGAAGGTAAAAGGATAAAATCGGAGATTCTAGTCCCATATCAACCATCCATACAATTACAAAAGTTTTTAACTGCAGTTAGCAAAGATTTAAATAAAATAATACCGCATACTGTTCCAAAGTAAGTACAACTCTCATTCTTTCATAAACGTAATCCCTTTCATTTGTCTTTTAATTGTAGGAAGATATTGCACGACATTATAGAAGATATTGCTTTGGAGTTGTTAAATTACTATATAGCTGCGTGTGAGAATGCGAATCTTTCGCAAAAACAAGCGTTGCAGGTGCTATTCGATATTAAATATTGTACCCTGCTAATGGTGCCACGAGAAAATAAAGTTTTCTCTGATTTATCTACGAAAGCCTGCGACAGTGTACTGTCGAAAATAGACCCATTTGATTACGATGTCTTTAATCCATTTATTCATACCAACGTGAAGAGAAGTGTTCAAAGATCGCTGGTAAGAACTCGCAGAAAATTTTCGACTATTTTACTGTATATTAAAGTTTTACTTTAAATGATTTATCATTGTTTAGTTAATACTTGGAAATCTAGTGCCCCATTTAGAACAGCTACATTCGATTTTGGGTGCACGGAACGAATACAGTAATACCGAGGGTGTGAAATCAGATTTGCCTACGGTGTTAGCCCTATGCAACGGTG
Organism: Augochlora pura; assembly: GCF_028453695.1. Classification (NCBI taxonomy): domain Eukaryota; kingdom Metazoa; phylum Arthropoda; class Insecta; order Hymenoptera; family Halictidae; genus Augochlora; species Augochlora pura. The sequence continues at coordinate 25,238,890 of NC_135774.1, read as the reverse complement.
CACCCTGGTTTCCATCTTTGACAGTGACTGCACCAGCGAGGAGTTTGCCTTTGGTGCCTGTAACGATACCAGACAAATTACAGGTACATAAAGTAACAAAAGATTTCAAGATTCTGTTATGCATTTTGTAAGCATCATGAGATCATTACGTTTACCAGTTATTTCACTGCGATTCCTTATAATTTCAATTTCTATTTTTCATGTATGTACTCTTAGATTTCCAGTGCATACTGATAAGATATATCGTGCATTGCATTGCGGTAAGAGAAGGATATTGCATGGCAGTTTGCATTTAACTAATTTTTAACTGAAGAATTTCTTGTGTTTTTTTCTGTGTTACACGCGTAACATTCTCGATTGATCTAACATCCGTCTGTCTGAAAGAAAAGACGAACGCAAAGTTAAATAACTTTTTGTTTCATTTTAGCGAAAGAAGGTTACTGGTAAGGAAAACATTAAGAGCGATTCCACGGGAGCTACTATAAAGTCTGGAGCGGCGGCATTTTTCGGAGCAATGGGCACCGATTGGTTCAGCAGTAGTTAATTTATTTTGTTAATACAAATTTGTCGACCGTTGTACATATTGTTAACTGTGTATATATACGTTAGTTATATATTATGTAAATATCATGTCGTGAAATATTGCCTTTTTCATTACTCTCAGTATTGAATAAAACAATTTTATACAATCTTTACACGTATCGCGTTTTAAAAATTAATAAAAATGACAACCATCTGTAATTTTGTTGAATCTATCTATCTAATGCTTTGCGAAATGTAGTTTACAAAATTCAAATGTTTAGTCACGATTAAGCCACCCTGTAAAGTAGCGCCAACAGCGGTAAGCGATCGTACCAACTTTCGAAGCGTTTAAACTTTCACCAAAGAATAACAAAGCAGATTCATATGCAAATACGTGTTTAAGAAACTGCTTCGCTGCCACCGATTACAAGAAAAAACAGTGAACAGGAATTCGAAAGCGACCGACGTACTCGCGAACGACATCGAGTCGACCGAATATTTGCACTTCCTCCGATTGCTTTTGCGACTCTACTTTTTCAGGTAGAACCACGTTAGCACGTAGATAATATTGTTCGTAAACCGCGCGACGTCTTTGAAAATTTTCCGAACGTTCGTAGCGCCTCCGGCGATGCACTTTGGTGAGCGTTTCAGAAAGAAATGGAGCATAGCAGCGTGCAGTAGTCACGACAAAGACAGAAACACAGAAAGTGTCTCAGCCGGTTACGCAATTACCGTGAGAGTACCGAGGGTAGGAGGGAGAAAGAGACAGGGGCGAGCGGCAAAATACGCCAGCGCAGTATAGTACACGTTTTGATATACGGCAAGATGGCCGGATGGGCCCAGCTGTGGCAATATCGGTCGTGAGACACTCGCGTCATCGTTTGCGAAAAAAACCACGTTACGAGTCCGTGCAGCTTCAGGAATACCGCTGGGACAAGCAGAATCCTTATCTGAATCAAATGGTGAGTGAGAAACATCTTTATTTCTGCGTTTCGGCCGGTGAAGCGCACGCGGACCGGTGCGTGCGACGTTTCGCGCGCCGATTTTCAAACTTCGCCAGTTCCGCGGTGTTCGCGGTTCCACAGTTATGGTGGTTTCGCGGTCATCGTAGTCGAACGTCGTGGAACATATTACAATGCGCAATATTACATTTCGCAACTGTAAAATTTTCTTTCTTGCGTCTCAAACCTGTCTATTCTAAATGGGGAAATTCATTAATTGTTCGACGCGTGCATACACTCCGATTTACCGTGAAAATTGGGAGTTATGGGGAAGCCATAACCTTCAAACGTCAGCGGCGAGTGCGCAATTCGAACGTACCGGTGGCTTGAATTTCGAAGATGCACGTGGATTTCAGGAAAGCATCGACATGTAAGTCCGCATATCTTGTCGAATATTGTCTCTCGTGTAATTCGAGATTACGAGCCGCGTGCATTTATGCACGTCAATTCTAATGAGATCGAAAATCTCCCGGCGGATCACGACCTCCGCGTGTCTATAATTCATTCTAGAATTTAATCCGCAATCTGTTCTATTCACCGTGTGGCACGGTAAAGAAACCTTGAAAATTAATTTACATGTATTACTGCCGGAAACATTGTGCTGCGAACTCGCATTTTCGTGTGCACGAGAAATTCGAATGTACCGATATCCGCGCGCATGCGGCAAACTGATGTCGCGCAGTTTACGTTTTATTTTTTCTTTTTCGATAGAATTATCGTTAGGTACACTAGGAATCGTTCTGCGAGAGGATTCGATAGTTTTTTGTCTTCGCGCTGAAGACAAAGTGACGCTTAATCGGGAAGCTCTTGGCGGCGATTAATCGCGAGAGGTCAATATACAGACAAGAAACGGTCGAGGTGACGGTGACGGACGATGTTTTTTGTGGCTTTGCTACGAAATCGTTGCCATACTTGGGTCAGAACAGATGACCGTCGATTGGACGAAGGCCAAGTTTAAACGATCCACCAAAAATCCTCTCGCACTTCCGGTATTGAAAAAGGAGACGATATGGCAACGGTTCACCCTTCGTACACCTGAAATGTTCCTCTCATAGAACCGTGGCCATAAAGAAGTGGGAATCTTAAATTTCAAAAGATCTTTAACGCTATTAACAATATTCAAATTACAATTTAACACTATTTTTACCGAAGACAGTAAAAAGACCCTTTGAAATATTAATGTAAAATTACCTTCCAGTCTTCTCCAATCGACATTTCAATTTCCGTATGACGATTACATACCCAATTTAATGAAAGTAGATTTTTTCGTAGAAAATATCAGTAGAAAACAGTGTTAAATTCATTTCATTATTCGCAAAGTCTGAAGCGCTTCCCTTCATTTCGTCAATCGCTGTTTAATCGTAGCAGATTCGCCTTTGTTCCTCTACTTCCAATTAACGAAACCGAAATTATCTCGGTGGAACGTTTTCCCCTCTCGGCCATTTCTTCGCGTACTTTGGCAACGTCCGTGGAAACACGCGCCAGATTAATTTTGGAAAAAAAAGGCTCCTACAGTTTCGTGCATGCGTTTCGCAACCGCTTTTATATCGTCGCGACTATTGATTAGTAGAAATTAGCCGTTCAATTAGCAACGGGACGTTTGCGACAGCTCGATAAGGAAATAGGTTGTTGGCATTGTCGCTTCGAAAACAATATATTATCCATTGAAAACAATATTAACCATTGAAAACAAAGACGGCCGGCGTTTGCGCGCGCTCGTAGAATCCGCTCTCACGTTGCACAGTGTCCGATAATTAAATGAATGCGAGCGATGATTCGGCTGGATTGTTCAGGGGATAGGGAACCGGCCCGAGAAAAAGTTAACGAGTTTTCGTCTCGTTAGTTATTCACGGTGTGCCGGGAGACAATGGCCCGCCGGGAGCATCGAGTGAGACTCATAATGGGTAGATGCATGCATGTTCTCATTGATTATCATTTTGCCCCCTAATTTTCCGTCGTTAATGCCGTTGGTTGAACGTCTCCTCGTTGAACGAGATCTCGTTGGTATCGATGCGTAACAAAGCAGTGGGAGCGACGGTGTCGGGGACCAGAGGAAACGGATGAGAAATTCGTGGGTGGCTTTCACTGAAAGTTCATCGCGGCCTCGTGATCTTCGGTTGCGATCGGACGGATCGTTTTATCTAATCGGCCGTTGCCGAGTCTGACTGTAACTGGTCGAGACGTAACAGGATCGATGGAAAAGTCTTGAAATTCGTTCGAACGTTCCTCGAAGCAGCTCGATAAAGGCTCCCGTTTATCAATGACTAATCTCCAGCGTATTTTATCTGATTGCCGCGATCGGGAACGGAATCGTTGATTTTTTTTACTTCGGGAGAGATAACAATGAATACGCGATTCCCCAGGTTCACCTGACGAGTGTTTACATTCGTTACCCTTTCCACGATCGTAATGATTCTTCGCTTTGTAAATTAAAAGGCTCAGTCGATTCTGCTGCATGCAACGAGATCGCTCTATTCTGTTGGCCGTCGAGAGATCGTTCGACTATGTCGCTTCTACGATTTTATTGATTGCGAGACGATCGTTAGAATTTTGTTGGTTGCTCGATGATCGTTCGATCGATAGACAGTTCAGAGTACTCTGCGGTACAGATCGGTATTTTTTCGGTTTTGCTCGGTCCAGTTTCACGGATTAAACGTGGCTTCGCGTATCCAGCCGAGCCCGGCGATCGTGTTTCGTTCGTCGACGTGACCCAGATCGGGATCCGATCGGATCGAATTTGTGGTTATCCTGATACGGAGAAGCGCGTCGCCTCGATCCCCAAAAAATCCGCGGGAACGCGTTCGTTTCGAATCAGCTCGCAACGCATTGTCGCGTTCGTCTGATGTAATCGTATACACTGTCGTGTTCGGGTCGCGAGATTCAGTTTACACGCGTGACTTTTTCTCCGACTTAGGTCTACGGAGCTCCCTTCTTGTCGCCACGATACTGGCTTATCGTTTTTGTGTACTCTATCGTCACGAGAGGACGCACCCACTATCCGAGAGATCTCGAAACGGTGGACGATTTGATAAAACGCGAGTGCGTCATTGCACGCCGTGAAACGATTAAGATCACCGCCTCGAATACATCTATCTATATAGAATTACCAGAATTTTCGGACGGTAGAATTCTTGAAGATCGAAGGACCCTCTCCCCAACTTTGTTTCTTTTAGTCACGAACAAGCTGCGAGCAACGGTCCTCGAGTTCAGGCTCTGTTCTCTCGAAATACATCAAGATATTAGTCCCGGTGGTGCAGGGGTATAAAATCGGCGGCGTATAAATAAAACCGAGACGTCGATACGACGCCGGGGGTCCGCTCGAAACGGGCAGAATTGCATACTTCTCCAAGTCGAATGCATTCACGAAGGAGTTGTAACGCCGACCTACATCCGCCGGTCCTGGAATAATCGATGAAGGGGGCTGGTCGAATCGAGAATTTTTCACCTCTTGCCCTATGACTTATTTCGCGGCGGTGTTGCATAGAATTTGTCCGTCGTTAATCAACCGCTAAACACGAGAGAAAATTAATATTTTCCGTACATCTGAGTTTAGTTAACGAAACGGTAGAATGTTATTTTAATTCCCATGTAATAAATAGAATCTTTATTTAGCGAACACTGTTCGGTATCTTCGTCACGTATCTGTCAAGGGATTAAGAAAACGTGACGCGCAATGATTTTTTCGAAAGATTTTCTCGAAGCTTGTGCCTCGGAAGATTTCGTAGATGCATTGAACTCCGCACGGCGATTAATGTTATCGATGGTATTGTAACTGACGTCAATCGAAACTTCAGATTCGGTATCATCCGAAGATCCGTATCGGTACGTGTTCTTAAACACCTCGACTTCTCGAATTACACGAGCCTACTGACGTACGACGAATGATATCGCTAACAATCGTGTTATTGTTGGCACGAACAAAAGAATATGCTCTCTCTCTTTTTGTCTCTCACTCGATCCTTTGGCGTAGCTGCTGCCCGCGCGTGTCTCGAGACGCTCGAAGAGTTTAAGGGCTCGAGGCAGATTTCAATGGTGGTGTCTCTTTAGTAGCACCCTTTTCTTAACACCGATCATCAATCTGTGTCTGAACTCTTGAAAGAATAAATTAGAAAAACTTTTTTTATTTGCGCAATTTTATCGAGGCCAAAGTTATATCGACATCATGACAAGATCATGCCAAATGTTATTAATGAACGTTCCCGATCCCTGACTAATGTTGATCTCTGTTTAAAATGAACCAAAAGTTTGGAAAAATTACCAAACATGACCACTAGAACGACCACTGATAACCATTTAAATGATCACTGATAACTACTTAAATGATCACTGATAACTACTTGAATGATCACTGATAACTACTTAAATGATCACTGATAACCACCTGAATGATTACTGATAACCACACGAATGATTTCTTACAATGTACGATGACCGACACAGCTGATTTGTGTACAACAGTTTCGTGATCGATGGAAAACAGTTGAAATTCGCTTCTAAGAAAACGAAGCATTGTTGGCCATCATGCGGTATCCCGCGGTTCTTTCTACAAGACGACAGGCCGCACGTATTAAACCAGGAATAATTATTATCATCCATAATTATTATTGAATTATCAGTGATCAGCGTTTAATGATAGTGCAGTGAAAGTGAACGTTAGAGTAGCCTGCGCGGAGGCATCCTTAAGTTCGTCACTATGTTCCTTTTTTTCATACGTTGTTCGAGGTTAACGGATGAGTTTCTGATTAATAATATTTCTGAGACTCTACAAATTAATAAAAAATTCGGAAAATTCTTCTTCATTCCTTCGAACGTGGTTCAGAGTCTGAGCATAGCCCTCTCCTTCCATCGCGCTCAGAGCGAAGAATGGTTCAGCTCGTTGTCTGGACCTTATTGCAGCATGTTGAAAATTCGCGCGCTCGCGTCTCATTGGCTACTGTTTTTCATCAATAACTCGTAAACAAAGCCGCGGATTGAATTTTCGCTAAGGAAAAAGTTACTCCAAAGTTACTCAGGAACCCCTCACTTCCCAGAGTTACAATAATTTTGATACACCCTGTATGTATACATGTACGTGTTACCCATTTTGACAACAACGAAAATAAAAGCGTAGCTTATAACGAATGAGGTTCTAAAGAGCAGCGCTTATTTTGTTCGTTAGTCATAATATATAATAAAGAAATAGACTTTATTGCTTCTATCCAATTTGGAATGGAAAGGACAGTCCTGTCGATTGAGATCGCCGACGAGATGGAAAAACACAAATGAGATAGATGGAGAGGGACAAAGAACTTCGTAGAAAAAGGGAAACAATGCGACGGCGAACGAAATCGGAGGAACGTGAATCATGAGCATCGCGGCCGATAGCGAGGATCGCACGGTAGCGGTTCGAACGATAACGATAAGCCGGATCGATTGAGAATTTATTTGCCAACGCCACTTTCTACATATCTCCGTGAATCATTGTTCGTCTAGCTTCGATCGACAAACTACCGGGAGCGGTGCACGGTTTTTCTTCTTTTGCGGGAACAGTCGCCAAAAGACGCTTCCTGTTCGAGCATCGAAATCTCCGCGAAGATCAACCGCGGGAATCGTCCCGAAGGAGCTCCAACGCTTCGTGCTGAAACGAAACGAACACGGTCGCGCGTTCCTCCGAGTGTTCTCTCCGTTCTATCGCGAACGAATCGAACATCGACGGAACGTAGAATAGCGACAGGACGGATGCACGGAGTTCTAATTAAAGTTACCGCTCCGCTATTCATAGTGCGTAAACCCGAGTCCCCGTGTGTTTCGTCCCGACGCTTCTGGCCTTCTGTCCACGCGTGAAATAATTAATGAGCGGAGAACACGCGTCTTGCGGACGATAATAACACCACTTATTGTAATACTATAATCCGACCGATAAGTGCGTTCAACGGGGCGTGCAACTGTTGGCACATCCCGTTCGTAAATCGCGATTAATTGGACCGTGCCTGTTTCCACGCCATTACCGGGGGTAATACCTACTACGGCTACGTGCTGCGCCGCGCTCAAGGCAAACGTTTGCCCCGAAGCTTTCGGGGTAATTAACGAACACTTCGTTCGCTCTCGATATAGTAGAATCATATCTCGACGCATCGGAAACAAGGAAAAATCTTTCCCCTTTTCTCCGGCGGTTTATCTTCCCCGTTATCGTCCAGTGTCGTGCTTGACCCCCGACTAAAGCCGCAATTTCGGATCTTATTCACGGTTATCGGGGGGGAACCACGACTCCACTCTGCCGATAGTCGACAGGAGAAAACGTCGATGATCTTCGATTCGTGGCACGGATAGCCGGGGGTGTAAGCGCCGCGAAGATCGAGCGGAAAGATTTCGTTACAAAGGAAGTGAATCGATTCGCGAATTTGTTCGCGCGTTTCCACGATTTCCAGGACTGTAATAGAACATTTGTGTTGGCGGAAACGTCTTTCATCTAGAAATCAACTTTGGTCTTTACATTTAATTTTGCTATACTATAATATATTATAATATATTTTACTTTATCCTATACCTATACTCAACCACCAATTATGCTTTATTTTTCCTTAACATTGAAACTATTTAGTTAAATTTCCTACGATTTTTATTATAATATCTGCGTCTTGTTTACGGTTTTAAAAGTTGTAAAAGAAAAAAATGAGAAAGCATTTTGACTGGTTTCCTAGTTCCAGTGTTAAATTAATATTCGAACCTAATTATTCGCCTTGACTTTGTATCTTTAGCTCGTCGCAGTCTTCCGAGGTGGAAAATAAGTGTTCGCATCGCGGAACGGTGCAACCTGGCCGCGGTAATGGCAGCGTTTCCCGCAATGCGACGGCGCTCGAACTTTCATGTTAGAAATCGGTTCCGTCGTACCGCCGTTTTCTAGGCAGCGATCGGTAATGTCGGATATTCGCGAGCTAATAAACACTGCGATCACGGGATCGCGATTTATATGATGTAATGTCAATGCCCGTTATTTGCCGCTGAATCGAAAGAGAAGACGGCGGCGATCACGGCTTTCGGAGGCCGCGTTTCCGACTCCGTCTTTCTCTTTCTCCCGGCTGAACCACCCCGCTCCCTTTGTTCTCTCTTTCTGTTTATTTTCGGCGACCGATACGACGAATTCGGCGTTTCGTCGTGTTTTTCGGACGGAACCGGGACTCTTTATCGAGCAATTAGCTCGTCGGCGTTATCGAGTGCACGGACTCGGGAGGTCGCCAGGCAAATGATCCGATCGGGATCCGAGCGTTCTCCCGGCAAACTCTCGATTTTTATCCGATCGTTTCGCTTGTAAATAGCGTAAACACGCGCGTAGAACGCGGGGCAGCGACGGCGACGATGACGGGCGCGTCTCGTCGAACTGTCGCGTGTCGATAGCGTTTTGCGTCAGTCGCCGATATTTTCGGACGGCGCCCTGGCCCCGGGAACGTCTCGTTGATAATATCGCAACGATTAAAAGCGGCGCCGTCAACGTATCTTGAACTTCGTCAACAATTCAGTCGACTGGTAATTACTGGTATATCGATGCTCCTTGTCGCCAATCTCGTTACATTTTGCCCCCCCTTTTTCCATCGGCGAGCCTCGCGCTATTTCGTTATTGTTTTCTTATTAGATTCATCGGCTTGCGGGAAGAATTAATTTATTCGAATTTATAATATTTTAGAATTTTATAGAGAAAAACGTTTCAATGGTTTTTCTTTACGAGATTCCTAGGCTAACCGCATCAACGCCCGAAAATAAAAGACGCGCGGCCGGTCGATCTGGTGACCCATTCTCACCTGGTTCTAGAGTCCACGGTTATACGAATTAAAAAAAAAAAAATAGTACAAGGTAATGCGCAGATTAACTTTTCCATTCACTCCACATCTTAAGAAATTCAATCCTTTGAACTCTAGATCACTGTCGGGGGTCCACGCGATTAGAAATATATTTACTACTTTATTCATTTATTTACTTGTTCATAAACGAGTTGAACCCTTTGGGGTACAGGGAAAAAATTTTATACTAAGATCGCGGTAGAGGTCCCAGAGTTTGTTCTACAGTTTGAATCCTAGTTAATTCAATTTTGTTCCGATTTTAGAGGCATTACGAATAATATTCGCAATTAGTCAATTATGAATGAGCTCTTTGTCGCGAATCTAAATCGGTTGTTTTAGAGATTGACAATTATCCGTTCGGTTTCGTTTAAAAATAATCGGCAATGTTCCGGATGAGTTCGCGATCTTGTTTGTACACGCATTAAATACTCATTATAAAATATCTGTCTGGACAATGAACACCATATCGTAACGAAGACATTTTTTTTGTTTACGTGCTGCTGTGTCCGCGTTCAATTTCGTTGTCCTCTCGCCAAGGCCATCGGGATTCGGCGGTCCACGGCGTCACATCGTGGCGGCCGATTGTTGCATCACGGTCTTATGTATTTACTTAAAACAAACATTTCGTCAACCTTTGGCTTCGTCGGTGTGCCATCAAATACGGCAGTTAAGATTAGGCAGATGTCAGCGGTCAGCTAGACCCGATTCAAATTCTCTCAATCGGTCGACGAGTTTTGTTAAAGAATTAGCGACTGATTTCATTTCGTGGACTCTCGAGCGCTGTTGGGATCGTTGATCTCTCTCTCTCTCTCTCTCTCTCTCTCTCTGTCTCTCTCTCTCTGTCACGATCGCCAGAAACTGTTGGGATCGGTTATTTCTAGACCCTGTATCGCCGAGAGAAACGATACGAGACGAGAAGAGACGAAGATTATCGGTGGCAAACAGAAAATATCAATCTTTTTCGTTGTCCGGTACACGCGTTTCGTGTCGAATCCACTGAGAAATTATCGAGGGTATCGCCGGGTTAGAGGGAACAGCGGCAACGGTCCAATCGTCGTCGGAGGAACGATCGGGCACCAATGTTTTATCGGTGGTGTTTAGAAGATTAGCCGGAGGTTTGGCCGTCTAACGATACCACGAACGGCGCCGTTTATCTCGCGATGATTAGGCGGGTCTCGACGTCCGACGTGTGCGGTCGTCGCATGCGTCGTCTGACGCATTTATACCGACGCGACGGTATATATGCGACGGAAAATAATGTTTTCGTTCGGAGATCGATACCGGTATTGTGCAGGTATTTTTCAGTGACACCTTCGTTGCTTTTATAGATATCGATATACCGATATGACGTCATACCAGCATATGAAAATTCCACGTATGTTTATATTCGGACACTTATACTGGAAAAATAAAAGAAGACCGCGGAGGTGTTGCAATTATCATAGTAGTCGCGTTCTTGAGATCGATTATTGTAACAGTATAACCAAACCTGAGGTTTAGATCGATATTATACAGGTATATCGGTATTTTTACCGGTGCTGACGTGATGTATCGGTGTCTAGATATTTCAGTATTTTTATCAGTACGGACGTCATACACTGGTATTAAAATTTACCAAATAACAACACCTGAACTTCAAAATATTTCAGCGTTCAGTCCCCGCTTCGATTCCCAGAAAAGATTTCCAAATATTGCATCTTCGCTAATAGAATATGTATAACGACTTGCGTTCGCCGTTCGCGTCTGACATTATAGCAAATCCCATGTTAATGTCATAGGTGTCCCCGTCCCGCCCAACATTTTCCCATCCTGCCATTAAGAAATTTCCCCGGTATAGCAAGTTCTCAAAGAGACACGCGTAACAGCTCTAGAAGTGTCTAGAAGCGTCCTAACAACCCGAGCCTCTTTTACAGTACCGCGGCATTAAAAGCCTTCTCCGGCGACCAGAGATCTTTCTGAGTTGTTCTAGAGAGTAGGAATGATTTAAATGAAACCGACTGGTTACGAGGACGTTGTCAGGCGGGAACTACCATGTCCGTCCATTGCAACCCCTATCGATTTTCGTGGAAGTGCACCTTAAGAACCGGAAGCCGTACATGTTCCTGCGTTACTTATGTATTCCATAGAGAGGCAATTATCCGGAAACTATTCGCAATACGGTACGAGTGTGTCTCCATTGTTCTCGAAGAATCTTTCTGTAGGGTTCAAAACGGTTGCTAGAATTCAGACTCGCAGGTCTAGTCTTCGTTTGGGATGCCCAACGGCTGCCAGTTTAGAGATCTCTCGCGGATCGTTTGGAGCATGGTGGCACCATTTTTTCCGAGAAATTAAAAAAAAAGAAAGAGGGGACGCGTTTCGAGCAAAGACTGGATGCTAGAACGAACGAGAGCTCGCAACTCGCCGCAGTGCCGAAGATAAAGGGAAAAGGGGGGCACGCGCCCGTGTCACGATCCCTCGACCGTCTCTCGCGCATCCGTGGATCCGATCTCTCGATCTCTGGTGGCTGCACGCAATGCCGCGGCGCCGGCAGCATCTTTTTTCGAATGCGCGCGATAAGGAGGCCGGTCGCGCGCACGATAACGCTCTCCTGGCTCCTCTAACCCGGGCCAATAAATGCCGGGACTTTGCGCCCGGCGCTCGCACATTCTACGCATCCGTTTCCACGAAATTCCCACGCCAGTACGCACTATGAATTGGAATCTGTACGTCGTCGTGCGTTGCGACATGCTCCGGCTCCATTGAGTCTGCCCCGGCCGTTCAGTGATCAGTGTCGAACATGGGACGCTAACATAGAGCAACGCCAGCTTCGAGCTAGCTCGGAAGACGAAAAAGGACGTTTCGAGGAAGAACATCGGCGAGGAAGCTTTCGTCGATTGGCGAGGAGGACCGGTGACGATCCAGGTGGATTGGACGCCTGCCAAGTGGAACCACGTTTCAAAAAGCAATCTTCGAAGAGCAACGAATAACTTCGAAGAGAAACGAATAACTTCGACGAGCAACGATCAACTTCGAAGAGCAACGATCAACTTCGAAGTTGAGATCGCCAGCATTTCCCGAAGGAAGGTGATCGAGCTCGAATCTCGATAACTCAAAGACTGATAGATTCGTTAGACAAAGTATTAAGTGTAGTATTATTAAAAACCCGCGAGGATGTTGGATCGCAACGTGGTGCTGGTCCTGCGTACCAGACAGGACCGAACCGAGAGGCGGCTGCGGCACAAAAAGGAGGCGAACCCGCCGCCGATGGAGCCACCCCCGCAGCTCTTGAACAACAACTACCTCTACATAGACATGAACATGAACTTCAGCGAGAACAGCAAACAGCAGACCTGCCGGACGAGGAAGGTGGGTGTCGCTTTTCCATTTCGTCTTCTACCGAATTGCGTCCAAGTTTTCGACGACCACGCGAACCATGTTTTCGTTACGACAATCTCTCGCGGTTTTCCTGTGCGAGAATTCTGACGTAATGGTACGTCAGATGCGCGCGAGCTGACGTTGCCGATTCACGGGCTCGCGACGTTGTTTGTTCGTTGCGATCGTACTATCGGGTTCCTGCAAATAAAACGTCGTTTCGCGAGATATTGAATTAAACTTTTATGCGACGAACTTAACGAATATTTCTTTAATCGAAATAGTCTTCTGCGACTAGGAATAAGACTTTTCTCAACGCGGAAAAATGGGAAAATTTATAAAATTCATTAAATACAATTTTTATATGAATCTCGTATCGATAGAAGAACTATCGTGTCAAGTGCACAACTTAATCCTTATAATTCCAAGCGGCAGTAATGCTGCCAAGCTTAAGCCAGCGATCTGATCAATAAAATTTTTGGAGCGGTAATTTCTGTCCGATATTTTTGTTTGCCGTTCGATTTCCAAAAAGGTTGGAAGTGTACTTTTTAATTTTTGCGACATCAAAAGACCGTGCTAATGCGAACCGCTGAATGATGCAATTATCTGTCGGATACCAGACATTCTTTACGAAACGCTCGTAATTTTATTCTCGTTTTTGTCTGTCTCTCCACGACGTCTAATCAAGTTATTCAGTTCCGTCTGATGGCTTCTATCGGTTCATCGGATGTCCCGAGTACCATAATCGCTTCGGAAACTCAAGATCCGCATAAGCAACGGCGGTCTATCAGCGATCGACGCAAATGATGCTGTCCCTGTCTTATGTGATCGATCCTCCGGCAGACGCACGGTTTCTTTCGGACGTGTGCCTGATTTTACACGGCTGTCGGGATCGATTAACGCTCGATCGGAGATTAATGATCCTTGTGTAGGCGAGCGTTTGTTCTGGCTCTGTTACGTTCGCGTGCGCGCACCTTCTCCCGTTTACCGTTTACGTAAGTAAGGTGATCGGATCGTTTATGTAATAACCAAGTGCAACGCGGTCCATTTTACTTTCGACACGCGATTCTAGATCCCCGGTTGCTCGATCGACACTTTCCTGGCCGGTCTAGTTCATTTCTTCGCACGAGACTCAAAGTACACTTCGCCGGCTTACTTCGATCTCGAAGCTCGCGTTGACGCGACCCTTTTACAAACAGCTACAATATTTGATTCTTTCAATTTCAATCTTTCTACGTTGCGGGATAATTAGTTAATTTGAACACCTCTGCGCGTGCTATACGCTCATCCTCACTGTTCGCTATAGCTTTGTTTAAAACCGATCTTGGGTTCTCCGATCACGAATAAAATCGATTTTCTCAGCTACACTATCTACAACTGTAAAACGACATAATTGTTATTTTATGTTAATTTTATTTATTCTCCGTTTATTACGTCGAGCTGTTATCTCCATAAATAAATGAATTTCTACGAAATGTCGAGCGATCCTCTCGACGAGATTTAACGTTAACTGGAGACAGCGAGTAGAAGCGAAAATTTTCGAGCCACCGTTACATATTTCAAACAGGATTCTAGAGTTCGACGGTCCGATCCGACCGCTAGAAACGGCTCGATTTCTCGCAAGAAGGAAAGCAGTGCTGTCAGAGGGCAGGTTAGCGCACTTTCTCCGGCCAACAACTAGGTATCGCTGTGGGAGAATCTGCTGCGTTGACGGAACCGAGCGGGGTAATTAGATTTAGAGACACGGAGACCGGAACCGTTTCGTAACAGCTGCGCGTTCTTCGCGGAAAGTACTTTCGCCTTCGCGATCGACGATTATTTCGCGATCGACGCAGCATCCCACCTGCGAGACACGATCATAATGTCGTCGCTTTGCATGTTACATATTATATTATACTTGTACAATCCATTCGACTTCATTAGTAGAGTATCACGATTTTTTAAAGAATTTTTCAATTGTGAGATATTTCTCTTGTTCGGTCTAGTGTGGAATATTGCTCTGTCACCTGGCTGTTGTTTATTCGAAATGTTATTTAAATTCAATTTTATTCGATACGATATTTAGCTAAAATTCTATTCGAAACATCTACTTAAACAATTGTTTTCTTTTTAAATCGCCTTTTTGACTTCTACAGTTAATCTGTAATCTTTTTCTATACTCTGTAAAAGAATTCTTCTTCTTCTCATGAATGGAATAATAGTAAATAAATAAATAATCCTGCGCTCGATAATCTCGTCTGACATATCGACGTGAATTAGTATGATTACGGCGATCAAGTGGAATACGACGTCTTCGATCAGACCAATTGATTTTACAGTAATCATCGCCGACGCTAATTGAGACAAGGATGCTCATTCGAATAAGAAAAATGATCCTCTATGCTACCTGGACTATTAGGTGAATCATTCGATACCATGCGACAACAATTTCTATCGGTAACGCAACTAGTAGCTATCTCCAATAAATTATTGATAAAGCAAATCTCGAACATCGTTATCCAAGATGCAGTAGTTAACGTCTGACCAAGACTATGCTATTCTACTTCTTTTCTTGAAGTACACTTATTATTAATATTTTTTATTAAGTTTAACAAGATCAATATTGTTATTGACGAAACAAGATGGAAGATATGTATAGAAACAATATTTAATAATTTAATGCATTCATCCATGGCTTTCATGAAGATAAAAAAAGGTTTTTTCACTGCTTTCTTCGCAATTCTCTTTTTTCTTATTCATTTGGATGAGTATGCTCTGTAACCTTACCATCGCGCAATTTCATCGAAATTCAGTATATTCGTTGTTGCGTAACAGCAGCGATCGTTGGATCGTGTCGCGTCCCCAGAGATCGTGCGTGAATCCAGCAAAGGGAGAAAGGAAAACCGCTTTTCCAAAGGAAAGACAGACTGGAAAAGCTGTAATTATGCGAACGTCTAATTAGCGTCGTCAGGGTCGAAGCGCGGACTTGTCCCGTGCGGTTACGCATATGGCATATTTAACGGGCCATGCCGACAATCGCCGCGATTCCATCGATCGTCCCCTAGGATTTCTGCTCGATGACCGTTCGCCGGACAAGATCGTTCTAATGCGGAGATTCTTCAGTTAATGTCACGCATCGCGAGCATTCCGATGCGATAAATCGCCTCGATAGAACGTACGAATTATCGTCCTGCTGGATTCAGGGGTTGAAAACAGATCCCGACAACAGTTATGGGAAACAGAAAAGTGTCCCATAACTGTTACATCGATTAATTTTGCTTCTGCGTGACAGATAAAAACGCCGGTCCGTCGTCGCTTGTCACTGATATAAATCATCGTCGAGATTTATTTAATTATTCATTTATTCATTTATACACGGAGAAACCTGGTACAAAAATGAAGATCATGCGAACGACGATATTATCGCATATAAAAATGAGTAAAATTAATCAATGCACGCAGTTCGATCGTAGATCGTAGCTTCCGCTTTTAAACGCTGCTATTGCAAAATAATCGACGTCCCTTCGGCGTACATGCTACAAGTTACGTGAGCCCGCCTATTGCACACTGCAGTCGATCCACCGATTTAGCATTCGATTAATCAACGTGTCCGCGACGTTGAAAAAAAAGCCGACGTGTTTTGTACGTGCGACTAATGTCCCCCATTTTTCCGCGTGTTTACGATGTCGGGCCGGAGGGAAACATTATATAATTAATAAATTGCCCCGTAATTTCCATTGTCCCGATCAACAGCGACTTTACGACGGCAGTCGTTATTTACGCCGGCTTTCCAATTGTTTAATAAAAATTATTTAACGTTCTGATCTGTATTTTACTCTTTTTAGTTCAAGCTGCTAGCTATTGTATTTAAAACCGTAAGACGATTGAACCTTTATCGACGAACGTTACATCCGTGCAAATCCCTGTGCAACAATTGTGTTTTATATGTTTTCGAACCTATTTCTTTAAGGTCAACGTTGATCCTATTGCTTCTGATATAAATAGCCGATAATTTGATCTAATTAAAATATAAGTGGAACATTAGCTGGTTTCGGTTTCAATGAACCCATCTATAGGAGAGTTGGTCTCGCTGTAACTATTAATATTATCTATATGAATGTTAAAACTGATTGGTGTTGTTAAGTGAAGTTTCAGAAGTGAATTATAAAAATTCTGTAAAAATTGATATTTGAAATATTAGACATAAATGACGAAATGAAACTTTTATATATTCGAAATATTAAGAAAACATTATTTTTCCATGTGTAGCCAACAACATTAGACATTACAAGAGTTAGAAGGATTATTATGGAAAACTGCGTTCGGCGAGTCGATTGTCATTCGTCGCGCAGTTTGTCAGACGATTTGCATAGAGATTTGCAAACAAGGGTTCGCGATTCCTCGAAGCCGGCCTGTTTTCCAGCATTCGTCAAGGTGCACGGTCGCCTCTATCGATCTTGGATCGCCGCACGCGGAATCCTGCCAATTAAATCCGCGGTTCTCGACCTTCGCGATCCTCCACGATCGTGCGTAGATCGTGCGGGGTGGTTTATGTAAGATACTGGTTTGCGCTGCGCACCTCCGCGGTCCCAGTAAATTCGCGCGACCTCTTTGCCGGCTCGATCGTTATCTCGCACGGAGCAACGCAGTTTAGCTCCTCTCGCCGTTGTTTCGTCATGTCAATCTTAATCGTTGGATAATTATCTTCGTTTAATGTGCCAACCCAATGGCGATGTAACCTGATTAATTTTTTAAACGGGTGACAATCGTGACATTATCCCGCTTTAAGATCTTCGAACGGTGTAACACGCGTTTTACCATCGATTTGTTGTTTTTTTTTTATCTTTCGCGTTAGCTAATTATTGTGTGAATTAATAATGGAATCGTCGAGAAGACTGCCTTGTCATGCGGAAAGGTTGTTTGCATGGTGCAACACGAATTCCACGATCCTATTGTGTGTCTGTTTTTCACTTTTTCCCCGCATCGGTCAGGGTTCAGGCGAATGTAACGAGGAGAACAATTGAAATCGTGAATTCTGAACGGATTCATTTCTAAGACCAAATAAATTATTGAGTTATTTATTTTCTGGAAATATCTATCACTATTCGAACAAATGGTTTCGATTATTTAATAAAATAATTTGTCACGTAGGATAAAGCACGTTGAGAGTTTTCTTACTGTGATATTGACTGCTACTAATGTGAATTAATTAAGTTAATGTTTACAATAATTACAATAGTATGTTAATGTTATCAATCGTTCCACGGGATAGTCCGTTAAACCGAAACAAAATTTTTAATTATATTACTGCAAATACCAATTAATTGCTCGATCGTTGTAAGGTATTTTCTTGCTTAATTATTAAAATAATACTATGAAACACTATTCAGCGTTTTCCGAGCGAGTTGTTTCCATACGAAGCCGAATGTTTATCTTGCCCGTTCGTTGATCTCATTTAGGAACGACGCTCTCGTTCGAGAGGCGTCTTCCGCAACATGCTGGCAGTCTCGTTTCACGCGCTAATTACGCGTCGCTGGTCGACACTTTGCGCCTCCGTAGTCGGTTGCGTGCCGCCGCATCGTAATTCAGTTAATTAATTAGCATCGAACGGGGTTGACACATTGATAAAGTCCAAAGTTGAGCCGGAGATTAGCGCGGAATTTTTTCTCCCGCAATCTCGCGCTCGGTTGCTGCGAAATACTGCTCGTGGATTTCGCAATTTAATTAAAATTACGAAAAACTTCTTTTACTTACTAACTTACTAACTTAATTAAAAAAAATATTAATGATAATAGCGGCAATAATAAAAATTATATATATAATTTTTATCTTCGATAAAGAATTCAGTTTCTCGAGGAAAATATTGCTGGTACTTTGAAACATTCTTTTACGCAAGCGATTGATAGAAATTTTAGCGAATCTTGGCAAATCATCTCAAAAATTATTCTAATGTATGTAATACATTTTAATGTACAAGATTCACAGTTTACTGGTGCATAAAATTGCTACTTAAATTTTGAACGTTTCAAAAACTTGCAAATATAATTGCATAATTAGTAACTTTAAATTAAATTGATTAAGAAATGAAGTAAGTGTGGCTATGTAGAACAAGGTCAATTCTTATTTTACACAAGGATAAATATTTAACGGTGACTATTAGTTATTAAATAGTTAATATTGATTAATACCAGTTGTTATTAATAACTATTAGGTAGAGCGTTACAGCATCGCGCTCGCCGACCATGACGGCCAGCAAAGGACCAAGAAGCGCGGAAAGCTCGGGCTTCGTGGAGGGGCACCGGTAACATATGCTCCTCCCCGTCGTCGCCTGTCCCCTCGATTCGCCGATTTTTACCTATGCATTTAGTGCGACTCGACACACCGTTCGACCTGGCGGCAGTGCCTCCAGTCTCTCCCGCGTTTCGTTGTTTTCTCGCGAGCTCGCGTCGCTTCGTTTCCTCCTCCTGTTTTTATCCCGCGTCTTTTTTTCTCTCGCATCTCTCCCGTTCAGCGAAACGTCGATTGCTTTCCGTCGATCGAGGCGCTGATCGATGACAGTGCTGCTGACCCAGATCGAACCCGGCGATCCCGCGAGATTCCCGCGGAATCGTTTCGCGATCCGAGCCGAGTGTTCCCCGAAAGTCGAATTCACTGTGACACCCGGTCCAACGATTCATCGATTGTATGTATTCACTGTTAGCAAAAGCGTCGGAACAGTATTGAAACAAGTAATAACTGGTTTTTGAATCATTCAAATATTACTTCGAAGAATATAGGTAGTATTGTGGTTACCTAATATTGTGTAAATCATTTCTTATTTTTGGAATTGACCTGGTAATGTTTTGGCCTCGCAACGTTTCATATATTTTTCACCTGTTTTACACATCCCCGTGATAAAGATGGCCATATCGTTTTTATATCTAGGCTTGGTTGTTTTAATATATATCACAGTGAATCATCAAATACATTGTTTATATTACAATTGTTTTATTTAGTGCATATACGACAAATAAAAGAAATAATACAAATTTTTTAAAATAGAAAGAAAATTGTTTAAAAGGAAGAATAAATTAAAAAAGATATATCCCCTTGATAAAGATGTTCATGTCGTTTTTATACCTAGGCTTGATTGTTTTAATATATATCACAGTGAATCATCAAATATGTTGTTTATATTTCAATTGTTTTATTTAGTGCATCTACGACAAATAAAGGTAATAATAAAATATTTTTTGAAATAGAAAGGAAATTGTTTAAAAGGAAAAATAAAATAATAAATTAAATGTATAGTCTCGCCACAAAGCATCATCTCCGCTATAGACGATACATTTTTTAGCAGTCTATTATATCGTATACCGTTAAATTTAGGGTAACGTTCTTCTTGAAGAAATTGTGACAGAGAACATAATCGTGAAGGTAATCACGAAGCTGATCATGAAGCCAATCGTATCGGGTCGATCGACTGATCTCCTAATTCCGAGTCCCTGTTCCGCTGAACCTTCGAACATCCGAGAAACGCACGCGATAGAGTGAAAAGAGGATTCGATCCCATTCCCGATTATTTTCGGCCGAAGGGCCGCGACCAGCCAAAAGCAGATTATCGATCGGATCGTGAAAATGCCATGGCATGACCCGGACGGGGTTGGGTACAAGTGAACGAGTTTAGTATCGTTTCGGTTCGATCGACGCGCAACGAACCCGAAACTCCTCGAAGTGTCTGCGACGGGTGGTTGTCGAACCGAGGTCGTCCTCCTCCCGCGTTGTCACCCGAACAGCGGTGTATCCTGCGTGACGGGTGTCCCTGGAGAGTATCCCAGGCGTCTCCATTTCAAAAAGGCATCGTCCGCGGCTGGTCGCGGCGCGGCGCGGCGGAGCGCGTCCCGCGAAACCGCGATGACGGGGGGGCGCGAGGACGGGGCTCGCGGGCACCGATCGTAGGAAAGGGATCGACAGCTGGAAAAAGTCGACGTAGGAAACGGAGGGGGAAACGTGTCGGATTATCCGTCGGTGGCCGATCGGACCTAGAAAGCGAGTTCTTCTAAGGTTTCCGCTGGCGCTGGAAGAAGCCACGCCGTGGACTGTGCGGACCCGCGCGCTGGTTCTCCGCTGCGGCCAGAGAGAGACGCAAAACGCTTTGTACGTGTCCCGTGCGCTTGCTTCCCGACCCCGGCGGACAAAACGGGCAATAGGAGAGCGAGGCGCGGTGCAGGAAGAAGGGGAACGAAGAGAAGACGAGAGACGAGAAGGAAGAAAGAATAGAAGCGTGTGTCCTCTCCTTTCAACCCCCCGGGGGCTGGCCTAGGTGGTGGTGTCGTCGCGCGAGGCCTCGCGAGGATGGATCGGAAGGAGAGCGCAAACGAGGGTGGCAGCTCGCCGGATACGGTGATCGGCCGGTCCTCGTCCGAGGAGGAGCGGAACAGGCACGGTGCCACCACTTCCGGCGAGTACGTGACCGTCGGCGACAGCAGCTCCAGTCTGGACACTTTGACCAGCGGCACAGCGAACCCGCCCGAGGACAAGAAGAGAAGCAGATTCGGCGCCCTGAAGAGCAGCTTCCGGAAGGAAGGCGGCCTGTTCAAGATCAAGAAGAAGAGCAAGTCCGGCGAGGACGCCGCCACACCGACGGACCCGGATGCTGAAGAGAAAGGTTCATACCTCGCGACCGCGTACAGTGATCACTTAAATTCGCGCTATCGTTTCCCCGTTCAACTCGGAGAATTTGTTTTCTTTCAAACCCGTCGGTCATAAATCGTGTTCCGTCGAAATGAGGGTAGTGAAGCCGGTTACTGTGCGACGATCAATTTCCTTCAAGTTTCTTCAATTCATTTTCGGGCTTAATTAGCTTTGCGTTTATCGAATAAGACACGTTAAATTATTTTTATTCATAAATAGACGCAATAAAAGAATAAAGAAATTGAATATGTCTTACTCGACA
The DNA here is from genome assembly GCF_028453695.1 of Augochlora pura. Classification (NCBI taxonomy): domain Eukaryota; kingdom Metazoa; phylum Arthropoda; class Insecta; order Hymenoptera; family Halictidae; genus Augochlora; species Augochlora pura. Next base: position 25,217,288 of record NC_135774.1, on the reverse strand, counting down.
AATATAAAGTTCATTACGCCCATGAACGATACAAAAGCACAGCAATTGGTTAACCCTGAGATAATTTTGAAAGTACACGATTCAACCCCGAAAGCTTCGACAGCGAGAACCGGAAGATGCCAGCTCGTGAAAGCCTCAGACTTGTGATTTCTGTGTTCTGTCCGTTTTTCTTTGAGTCTCTTCGCGAAGGCAACCAGTGGTTGTCCACGCTAGTTACGACGCACCGGTGCGTCCTCCGCCACGAATACGTTCATGTGGACCCTCGGTGTTTCGCAGTTTGAATCCGGATCTCATTGTTCCGTTGTTTTGAATGCCGCGACACTTGACCCGTGACCGATCGATCCCCCCGCGACCCAGAATCCGTCAAGAGATTCTTTGACACTCGAGGTCGTCTTAATAGGTCCCGGCTATCTAAACGGTTACGGGTGCTCGTTAATTGCGATTCGATTCGCGACAGTCGACCGCTCTCCACCTAGCCAATTAAATCGAGCCTTGGTCTTCTTCAAAGTCCCCCGGCTGCCCGGCTCCTCTGAAACTCCATCGAGCCCTTCCTTAAACTGCGGTCACGCTATATCAAGCGACTCGCGACGTTTTTCTTCGAGCGTGGCAGTTGCGAGGGAGTTCGACTCGTTGGTCGCTGTCCGAGAGACGTTTCAACGCATAGTTGAGCAAACAGTAATCTGATTAATGATCAACGATTATAACACGTTACTTATTACAAGTTATTATAAATTAGCTGTAATATCTAGCAGGTTATAATCTTTAATCATCCATTTTTTTCATAAGTGGGATAAATAACTTATACTGTGTTATTTTCTATTAATTCCCCCATTTTTCACTTTATTCAATTATCTCGATTACTTATTTTATCTTCCATTCTTTCTCTTGACCACTTCTCTTCATTTCTCTCTTTATGTACTATCTGTGTGACCTATTTTTTAATTATTGTCACATAGGATCTTTCCTCCCGTCGATCAAATAAATATTATAACCAATCAGATTACTCTTTGCCGAACTATGTCTAAATGTCTACTCGCTAGCGTACATACTAGCTTCGTCTGCTGAAACTAGGATAGCCAGCGAGTCGAAGCAGGCGGTCCCAGTTACCCCGAGCTACCACCCAAACCTATCCGTGAATTCTTGGCCGTCTGACGAGAGATCGTCTGCCGACACAGAGACGGGTCGCAAGAGGAGCCCGGATGCGGAGGAGGACGAGCAGAAGGATGTCGGCACGGCCTCGACCTTGAAGAAGAAGAAGAAGAAGTCGCACTTGCTGGTGCGCAAGCTGAGCCTGAACAAGTTCCGTCTGTCGTCCGCGGAGCAGGAGCCGCGGCACACGCCCGAGGGTGGTGACAGCAGCCGGTCCCAGAGCCAATCGTCGCAGGAATCGCCTAGCCTCTCGGACAGCCCGTCGAGGATCGGCGCGCGGAAGGGGCACGGGACCGAGAGGCTTGGTCACCAGCGGGACAACGAGTCGGCAGGATCACGTGACGACGCCGCCGTCGCCGTGGAGAAGGGGGACGCCAGGAAACCGGAGAAGCTCGCGGAGAAACCGGTGACCACCGTCACCGTAGTGCAACGCAAGTCGCCGTCGCTGACCATCAGGACCGTTTCGAAGACTGTGCAGCACGGTGAGCCAACCGGGTGACACCCGGTCTCTCAGCCTCCAGCTTCCTCTGCGAACCTCTCTTCTTCGCCTCTCTACTTCATGATCGAAAACCCTTTGGCCACTTAGTCCCTCGCCACGCTCCCTCGATCATCCGCTTCTGGCTCGAATTGACTGTAGCTAGGCTCTTCGCATACGTTCTCAACGCATCCCTCGTGTAACCTCGGTCGCATTTCTTTTTTCTCTTTTTTCTTTTCGTTGCGGCTTCTCCGAATTCTGACGATTCGAAACCCCTGGCAAAACGTATTTTAAAACGCGATAACTTTTTAAATACTGAACTAAACTACTTGAATTTTGTGGAGGTGTTATGAGAATTGGTTTACTGTACAATGACTAAAATTTGTTTAATTTTGTTGTTTCACTTGTTTCATCGAACGACGATTTTGGATTTTTTAATTATTTGATTTGACAAAATTGTTATAATTATTTTCCGATTCTTTTGGACGGTACAAAGAAGGTTAACAAAAATTCCAGTCGTTTAATGGAGTTTTGACTAAGTTATTGCACTTTAAAATATTCTTCGTCGGGGATGGAACATTACTTTTCCGATCTCCCTGATTAGGAGAACATTGCTTCTCCGATCCCGCACCATTATCGAACATCCGAGCATTCAATCCGCAGTAGATTTGTGATATGCCGAGATTTCGTTCGTTAGGACGCTTCTAGGATTCGTTAGATCATCGTTCGCCTAATCCGGTCTCGTATTTTCCGCTGAAACGTACGATACCTTTGCGGCGATAGAACCGCATCCCAGACCTCCGCGCAATTGACCGTTTCGGTAACCAAGATCATCGTACTTCGTTTTAACCATTCTCATCCGTGTTGGCACCGGCTAGACTAACCCACCGCTATTCTTCGGATTCCCCCGATGAACGCCGGCCGTGTTTCGCTTAGATAATCTGGACCTCGAGAAGACCGACAAGGAGTACGGGCACTGCAGCTCGACGCTGCCGTACGCGATCTCGAAATGGCCGGAGCAGAAGCCCGGTAAACCGGGGGAGAGGAAGTATTGGTTGAACGCGAAAGCGGAATCGGAGTCCGGGATCCACGTGAAGTCGTCGCCGCACGAGGTCCGCCGCAAGCTGTCGTTGCTCGAGGAGAAGCGCGCCATTTTCCAGCGAAGGTTCTACGAGAGCAACCGCGACTCCGAGTCCGGCGACACGGTGATCGCCGTCGATCTGAACGACGAGGAGAACCGGAAGCAGGAATTGCGCCGCGAGGAGACCACCACCACCAAGAAGAGGGCAAGACACATCAGCGTGAAGAAGTTCGACACGTTCTCGACGTTCGAGGGCACGTTCGACGAGGAGACCGGGGTCGGCTATCTGGCCGGCATCGAGGAGGACTACACCGAGAGCTACGATCGTCAGAACGACGTGTACCCGGTGCACCAGATGCATCCGGCAGCCATGGGACCCATGGCGGACAACGCGGAAACGAGCAAAGTGAACAGCCAGGACAGCACGGTGAGCGCCGTCGATGACTCTCGCCTTAGTGCTTCTTACTGCACCCCACTTCTTGTAGTTCTTTTAGCGATTTATCCTAATCCTGACGCAAAACCTTTTACTCGGTTCTGGAATGCTGTATTGGGTGGTTTCCAGTAATTGGCTCGAATTATAGCTCTTGTGAAGATAAATTTAGAAAAAGTGTTGTACAGTATAATTTGTCACTATTTAAGAAGCTCTATTGTCTTATAGCGTTATCTTCCCCGCAAATGCGTCGGCGCACTTGCAAAGTGTAATTGTATTCTATTTTTAAATAGAACTGCATATTCTTGCAAGTAGATCGATTCTCTAGAACGTCCTGGGTAAAACAGTATTACAGTGAAAATTTCAGAAAATTTTCTATTTTTCAATTATTTTCCTTTGCAATATGATATGTAGTTCTATTTAAAAAATTAATACAGTTGCGAAGAAAATCGTACTATAGGACAATACAGCTAGTTAAATAGTGTACAATTTTCCTCTATATATTTTGTCTACGTTCATCTGGAACAGAGCTAGAGCTCGCCTCAGCCGTTGAGATCACTCTGTATTACATTTCCTTCCGATTTTCTCGAGGGTGAAGGTGTTCCTGCAGCAACTGGATCTTCTCTAGGATCGCTGTTCTATTTCCGCTTTTAATATTGATTTCGGCGATCCGTTCGCGTAGCGTTCCGCTAGTTTCTTTGCTTCCCGTTTGACACGTCAATCGGCCTGGTACTTGGTCGCAGTCGAAGTCCCAGGGTGGCTTCGGAATCTCATTAAAGACACACGACCTAGATAAAACACAGATTTTCTGTTAGATCTGTTATGCGTAGGCCCCCCGCGTCCCGCGGAGATCTATTTCGACCTGGTCACGAGACTCCAGCCAAGTTCACGGCGGAGCTTATCGCGACAGCTGAGTAACGCGTGCATGTGAAATTCACTGTGAAAGACATTATTTCGGTGTGCGCGGGGTTGCGTAACGCGCCTCGGTAACGCATCGTTTACCTCGACAACGCGCGAGATAAAGATCGAACGCGAATTACCGGCGAGGCTTTGCTTTCGAGGCGTGAACGATGGAAATCGATTTGAGAACGTGGTCAGCCGTTTCGTTCGGTCGCGGAATCGACCTCCGACGCATCGTCGCAGAAACGAAACGTAGCACTGGTGAGAACACGACACCGGGTCGCCGATTTTTCTCCGTGTCCACTTGCTACTCGATCGCGAGCCACGTTGCGCAACCGGCGGACCGGCGGGCGCCGCGCGGCAGTTCGCCCAGCCGCGTTCGCGGGCAGAATTTCAAAACCGTCGCGGGACGGTTGTAATTCCATGACGCAGAATCGATGGACGCGTCTCTGCGGTCCCGGCTTTGCGGTCCTCCGACACGTTTCTCTTTCTTCCTCGTTCTCTTTTTCTCTCTCTCTCCCTCTCTTTCTTTTCCTCTCGTTCTCTCTCCCTCTCTCTCTTTTCCTCTGTCTCTAGCGCCTCGATCTCTTTTTCGCGACGATCCGGCGGCGCGAGTTTCGTGTTACTGTTTTGCACTACTCGCGTGCTCTATCTTCTCCCTTGTCCGCGAGAAGCTTAATTGGCCGACGTCTCGAGAGGAAAACGCGGCGCGAGCAACGCTCCCCGGGCTCGAGACATTTATTGTTAGGGGACCCAAGAAGCGAGCTAAGTGCAACGCGCTCGGATCGTTATAGAACCTGGGGGACGGCGAATCTTCGCCGAGGGAAGACGGCTCGATAAAACAATAGAACACTCTTTGTCACGCGAACCTACATTTTAGAGACCCTGGTTCGAGAAACGGGGAATTATGCTCCGCGGTTCAACATTTCGTTCTCGCCAGCTGCGATTGTTTCTTATCAAATTTTGTTTCAGCGATACTCTTGATTTTTTCTATGAAACCATTGCATTATTTTAATGCTCTGCTATTACTATAGCACGAAAATCATCGTGACGTATCATATATCATTATATCCTTGTACTACTTTTTTATCATTTATTTATTTATTTTATATTTATTTATTCTTTAAATATCTCTCTATATCCGATTTGTTACCGTACACTACGTAACCATCCATTTCTTCGCATCAATAAACCATTATTATTATTATCATAAAAGTTGTTGGGGTGTCCAAACAGTTTGCTTCGTTATCGACCAGTACTCGCTACGGGGAAAACTGTTTCCAACAAGATAGTAAAATATTTTGTAATTTATGACCGCAATTTGCAATATGTAAAGGAACTTCTAGGACAAGCTAATATTTCAGTCGTAACTGAGAACAGCAAAGTGCACGCGTATCGAGCGAATCGTATCGTTTCGAAATGATCGATCATAGTAGACTGAAGATCAGTCAAAAGCGGAGACTTTTATTCATTCATTTATTTATTTACATCTGTACGGGTTACGGATACCAAAAATAATAGTTATAAACCGTTACATAAAAATACTGAAAGTGTACAAAACGAAAATGACAATTGAATTGGCCATAGTTAGTTTGACGAAGGTCTCGTCTTCACGGAGACTATTGTCTTAGGGCAGTTCAGGAAATATTCAAGCTGGGATGGGGTAAGTTATCTGGACTAGACAAGCGGTCATGAGACTGCTTGCAATAGTTCTAGGCAAACAATGGCTCTAGAACGCACAAATCCGCTGCACTTACGATAAAAACAAACGTATCGAATCGTGCGTCAGTTTCCCCATTCGTGGCGCGTCACTCGGGCCGATTGTTTCGATTCGTCGGCGGCAAATCATGCGTACGGTGCCCTAAAGCCGGCGAACGAGTTGTTTGCTCGCGATTCTCCCGGTCGATCCTTCGGACTGAGTCATTTCTGTGGTGCGCGTCATTCGGTTCGGATCCAGCAGCTAAGTATCGACCAACGATCCCTCCCGCATACCGTCGCGAACCATGGAGACCGAGGGCAACTTCTGGCGAAACTTCGAGCTAAACTTGGACAAGCTGAAGGTTTACCCGAAAAAGTGGACGCGGTGCAGGGTTCGTTGGCCAGTCATTTTTCTCGCGAAACTTTCACCGGAGATCCGACGCCGCTTTCGCCAGGCGGTGCTATTGTTTTCAATTCACGAAGTGCGCGCGGTCGTTTCGAATATCGCAAGTCCCGAGACAGTTCCGACGAAAACTTTCGGCAAACTTTCCGACGAAAACCAGCGGCGAAGTCGCGGAACGTGCGATTTATAAATCTCCATTTGTCGATCGAACAGATTCGATTGTTTCGCGCGGAAACAGCGGGGGTATCTCGGTGAGACGAGATTCGAGCAGTGGAAAAATTGCGATCGCAACCTCGATGGCGCGAGAGTTCACAATTTTCCGTGATCGATCCGTTTCCCGCGACTTTCGTCAACGGTAATCGTCGTTGTTCTTGTTCGGGACGCGATAAGATAATGGAAGAGAGCAGACCCGTAGGAGAACGACGAAACGCGGAATCGCTGGCCGATAATTGTGGCACACATTCAGAAACCTAGAGCGCGCTAATTAGATAAATCGAGCGGTAAATACATTTACGAGTCGTTTATTCCGTGCAATAAGCGATAACGCGAGCCAGGAATAAACGGAGAAATAGTTAGCCACGGATTTCGAGAGCTGTTTGATGCTATTTCAGGGAACATTGAAATGAATCATTGATTCGACCGCGGTGCTCGATGGATGCTCTGTTACCGACGAAAGAATGAACGAACGACTAACGATGTTCTTCTCTTTTGCAGTCGTCGCAGAACAATGCGCCGAATGCCGGAATAGGCGAGAAACGCGAGCACCTGTACAAGATCTTGGTGATCGGCGAGCTCGGCGCCGGAAAGACGTCCATCATCAAGAGATACGTCCACCAGTTCTTCTCGCAGCACTATCGCGCGACAATCGGTGTCGACTTCGCGTTGAAAGTCTTGAACTGGGACCCTCACACGATTATCAGGTTGCAGCTATGGGACATAGCAGGTCAGTCAACGATGATCCAAGACCGGAGCGAAAACAAGCGCGCCCTCGCGATCCCATAAATTCACGCGAGGACGCGTTTCGAGAGCTCGTGAACGGTTGTTATGGCTACGGCTCGGATTCGTTCGGCAGTGAGTTCTGAAGAAACCGTGTTCCGGTTTTTCAGGTCAGGAGAGGTTCGGTAACATGACCAGAGTATACTACAAGGAGGCGGTCGGTGCGTTCATAGTGTTCGACGTGACGCGGAGCGCGACCCTCGACGCGGTGGTGAAATGGAAACAGGACTTGGACTCGAAGGTACAGCTGCCCGATGGTTCCGCGATTCCCTGCGTCCTCCTGGCGAACAAGTGCGACCAGCAGAGAGAGGGTCTGGTCAACTCGCCGCAGAAGATGGAGGAGTATTGCAAGGAGAAGAACTTCGCCGGGTGGTTCGAGACGTCCGCCAAGGAGAACATCAACATCGAGGAAGCGGCGAGATTCCTCGTCAGTAAAGTGAGTAAACCTTCCTAACGCCGAACGCGGACTCGTATTTTATTCAAACAACGAATACAGTTTTATTCGTAAGATTCGTTCGATAAAATTTGATGTCCAAATAAAATTCTATTCGTAGAATTTATTCGATACAGTGCCCAACTCGAAAGAGACTTTCGTTGCTATCTCATGCCAAACTATTTGCATCCCGATCACGATTAACCGTACGTCACGTCCCCGGGATTTGTCTGTGACGTCGTTCGCGGCGATCGTCTTAACGGCGGAGGTTTCAGTTCGCGGGAGATAATTCCTGGCTATTCCTGCGTGCTGTCGTCACGCAGGTGGCAGATTCGATTGCCTGTCCCTCCGAATATCTCCCGTTCAGATGAATGATACAACCGATCTCGGCATAATAATTTTCTCCGTCCGATCTTTCTTCTTCCAAGCATGTCTATTACGTTACCGGTCTGCCACTTCTCGCGCTCCCGGATTAATTTACAGGTTAGCCAACCAGGGGCTTTGTACCGGTACGATTTCAATACCGGTATTATTCCAGCAAAGCCGTACCCGTAACTGATATACGAACATCGAAATATCAATACCCTTATAATACCGAAACCGATATACTGACGAAAACCGAAATAAATACCGTTATTATTTCGTTATCCCATTTCGTATTGATTTCTCTTTTTCGCTTGAATATTGCAGACTCGGGCTCATTAATTATTTTTCATCGTTGCGGGGTATCTCACATTTTAGGATTATGATCGTTATAGTGGGAAGAACTCGCATCCGTAAATTGAATAAATTACATTACGTTAAATTAAATTAAATACCATCGCAGGGCCACGAACCAGAGAATCGAATCGAACGTTTCGTTTCAGATACTGCAGAACGACCAGCTGATGAAGGGCAACGGATCGCAGTTCCAGACCGACGGCGAGCGATTCGCGTTAAACCAGTCGCCGACGAGCACGAAGAAATCCTGTTCCTGCTGACGAATCGGCAAGCCACCGATAGCAGCAGGATCCGCACGGTCCGTCATCGTCGTCCCTTCGTCGTCGTATTGCCGTCGGTGCCATGACACTCGACTACCGTTCCGTTTGGTCTTCTCCTCGGCTACCGGATCCCGTCTCGAACCTCGACACGTCGGTCACGTTCGCTGTCTGCCCTTCGAGGATGTTTCTATTAGCCCTTTGTACATAGCCGCCGCGCGAAACTCTTGGACGCTGATCCGAACAGCGGCAAGTTAGGCGTACACGTTCGACGTGGCCCTACCGAGCGGGGCCGAAGACGAACAGGGGGCCGGTGACCTCGCGTTGGTCCACGGCCAAAGTCAACACACGTCGTGGCTCCTCCCGCAAAGCTGATACCCGCTCGGTAAGCCTACAAGATCCACGGGGAGGGGCACATTGGCAAGTTCCGACGCGACCAACAGCGACAAAAGCCTGAATGGACGAGAAAATGAGCGATTTTTTTCAAGTTTAGATCATCGAGATTAACACGCGGCTCTGACAGCTCCTCGATTCCCCTCTGCTCCTAGACACCGGTGTTGCCAGGGAATCGATGACGCGTGGGGCTACCTGGACGTCGTACTTCCTGCAATCGTCCTCAAGCTACCTTTTTCCTTACTCCTACTGGAAAGTCTCGGATAGGAGAATACTGAAGTTGCCAGAAAACTGACCCACGCAACGTCACGTGATAATCCAATGCTGCTACTTATCCCTTCCATTCCTCCAACTTTAGTTTGTTGGCGATCACGGGGCTCGGCCCAAGTAGAAGGCAAAGACATTTCCATCGCGTCATCAATTCTCCGGCAACTCTGCTCGTCGCCTTCGCCGGAAACCGCGAGCGGTCCGCTTCGAACGGAAGCATTTAGGCGTGTTAGGTTCGAGTTCCGGTTATCGGGGGGAAAAACCGAAACAATTGCTGCAACATTCCTAGAGCAAAGAAAGACTCTTTTGTACTTCGAGTCCCGACCTGCTGTCATCGCATTCCATTTCCACGTCGACTTGAATTATCCGAGCGAGATCGACAACCGCGCGGACGATTCCGTGTACAATCCCGGAAGAATTTCGACCTCTCTTTTTCTATTGTTCACGCGAGGAAAGTAAATATAGGAGATAACACGAAACGACGAACACGTTATAGTTTAACAGGTTGTCGACTATCGATCGCCGTACGTTACTAATAAATCCTAGGTTACGCAACTAAGCTCGAACGAACGGAGAAAATCCGTCCGTGGCGACGGTGTGCAAATAAAAAAAAAACCGCGACTCGTCGGCGGCTGTGACGACTCCAACGACAGAACCCTTTTGTACTCGACAAATCCGGCCAGCCGATCGCCGACGTAACCGCGTTTTCCGGTTCTCGGGCGTAGCAATCGTTTAACCGTTTACTAACTCGCGTAATGTTCGCGAACGCTTACTGTGTTCGCGCCTGCCACGTATTTCGTGTCTTCGAAATTGTCTATAGGTATTATATATATATAATGTAAAATTATACATAAGAGACATATTATATATATATACATATAATTTATAGTAAATTACTTGAAAGTCAATATATTATTAAATTGCAAAGCGACGGACGTTCCTTAACCTCGTTGAGATCCTGTGGGTGACGCCTGAATTTTCACTGGCTACTTTTGAGGGAATATATCCTTAGGGAGTGGTCTAACAACAATAACGGGTGCGAAAGGGCGGTGCTTCGTTACGCGTTTCAAGTCCGTTTATGAAACTGTGCAATCACGCATCCTCCGGTCTATAATTGCTCATGAATAAATCCTTGATAAACGGCGACGTTAGCGTAACATGTCGCATAGTGTTCGAAGCATCGAATGGCGAAGTCTCGATGAGAAGTCGGTGGAACAATGGGCGGAGCAACGCTGCACGTTCCACGCCTGCCCGTGGTATTTTTTTACCGTGCGCCCTTCAGATGGTAATTTCACATGAATGATTTCTCGTTGCACCGAGACTTAGCATAACGGGTCGCGTAGCAGTGGTGGTGGCAGTAATATAGGAATAGGCGGAGCTCGTTCGTTTATCATTATAGTTTATTTAAATATCAAGATGACAGACAAGTGTTGCGTAAATTTGATAATGTCCGGTGCGTCAGTAAACAGCTTCCTTGCGGCTTCTGTAACGAATGATTAGGAAACCGGCGAAATGACTGACGGCGAATATCACCAGCAGGCCGATCAGATCTGTCATGTAGTGGTTTGGTAGGTAACCATACTTCTCCAGGACTCCGAGTCCCGTGGATATGCAGGGCTCTTCCGGGTCGGGGGAGCAATCTTTGAAACACGCAAAATCGGTATGAGAAGTTTTTGGAATCGTTTCCGAATTTGCGAAGAGATGAAATATACCTATCTGACTGATTAGTAACCACTGCGTCAAGGAAACCGCTTCCAAGCCGTAGTAGAACTGGGACAGGTACTTTAGCCACGCGGTTCCGGGAGCCAGGTGTCTGTGAATTTAGATATAACTTAATCGAGCAGCTGCTTTTAAACCGGTAATAAATAAATGACGATATATTTTTTGTTATTAATAAGGGTTTGAAACAATTAGAAAATACTATTGCATTAGTTACGTCTTACTAATATTATTAAGAAAGGTAAAACAATTGATGCAGATTATTTTTATTCTGCATAAAAATCTGCAGGGAAATCGTGACGAATATATTCATTGTACTGCAAAAATCTGCTGTTTAAATTGCAAGTACATCGCGTAGATAAATTTTCATATTTTCCGATACATGCAAAAGCTTTTCAAAGATGTCGCAACAGCTAACTGGTCAAGACAGTTTCCACTTACCCGAGATCCAGATAGATCCCGCAGAACATTAGGCCAAGGAAGTCGAGCGGCACGGAGAACAGCGAGGCCGTGTCCACCGATTTGAATGACGCCGATATAAGCAGACCTGTTTCATTACGGATCACTTTAGATCGCTGATAAATAACAATACGAATGTTTTACACGAGAGATCGCAAAGTGGTTACAGAACAAATGGAGTTGTATGAAGGTTGAGCATGAAATCGAAAGCTTACGGGCCTCGCAAGGCGGCGGCTGGATCAATCTCAGATAAAATCAGATAAAATGAATTGCTGACACATTGGGCGCAATAAGAAAGCGAATAATAGGTCTACGACAAATGTTATGGAAAATATGTTTCGAAAGATTACTGAACGAAGCACGGAATTGCTCTAAACGTCGCGAACAGTTTAACCGGCGAAGCGTTATAGTATATTTGCGAGTCCTCACCGAGAGCGGACGCGGATATGGCGCAGATTACTACTGGCAGTGCGAAGTAGATGAATCCTAAGAATCCACCGTTCAGTCCAGTGATATTGAATATCAGTACCGAGTAGAGCAGCGGCTGAAATATCGCTCCGGGCATCTAGAAACGTTAGTGCATACTATGTAGCTAAAAAGCTTTCTATTCGAATGCGCTAAAATACGTCGATCTGAATAGGTAGAATTTCGATCGATACGGTTGATGGAATGGAGTTTGGATTCGACTGAATATAATCGGAACGAGGTCTCTGAAATGAGGCGTCGATAGACTCGGTTTAGCTCGTCAATTGGTCGACTCTCTTTCTCTCTCTCTCTCTCTCTCTCTCTCTCTCACCAGAACCACCACTTTGCTGATGTAATACGGTGCTGGTCCGTAAAGTCCGCCGGCGATGTCGCGCAGCAGCAACGGCAACTCTTGCGGGAACGTGTAGAAGACGGCGTAATTAAAGGTGAACACGGTTTCGACGACCACCAGGTACAACAGACCCTGCATGTTCTGTATCCCACCCTGGTTCATCCGTTTCGCCGTGATGCCGATGTACGGCGACGCGATCAGCAGGCCTATGAGCTTGAACCCACACGTTTATCGGCTTTCAAAAATTCGTCTTCAAGGTATAATTAAAGGGGAGATGTCGATAGGGGGTGAGAAGTATAAATGAAGCAGTATGATCTCGAACGGTATCTTTAAATGGTATTGTAATGATCACCGAAATGCCCCGAGTGTAATTTTGCACCATTTTTGTAAGCAAGGGTCATTATTATTTGTATTTTTTGTTTAATAATTCCGTGGTTATAAAGAAATCGAGATATTCATCCGCGTGACTCATTTTCAAAGAGAAGTGGACTTCTACCGATTAGCTTCTGAACTTCCCTAGTATTTCAGAAGAAAAACGAGGCACAAAGTAATAAAACAGTAACAATTCATCGCGTCATCGCGCATGATTCACTAGTGTTTGAGTTGTTCCGAATAAGGGTTCGTTCGGTCTCGCTTTTCCGTCTACCTTTTTGTATTGGATATTTGCGGCGACTCACCAGGTAGGTGACGAATCGCAGCAGAAGCGCGGTGCTGCTTCTTTTGTAGTCGACGTAGGTCCTCCAGGTGAGCCACTCGATCTGCGTGAGAGGCAGAGCCTTTTTGAAATCGATGGGCGCCGGCGGGACGTCGGAAAATATTAATGGCAGTGGGTTGGCGTCCGGCACGCCGTTGCACGAATACTCGATCAGCTTCGACACGTTTTGACCGTACTTCGACTTCTCGTACTGGTCGCAGATCCAGTTCACCTGCGGGGGGAAGCGAACGTACCATCAGCCCTTTGTACATGCTTCGCCGTTATCTATTTTTTACCTTGTGGTAGCTCTCGGTCTCCTTTCCCCGGACGATCGACAACTGTGAGACGTAAAACTCGGCGCAGTTAAAGGTCGGCGGGCATCTCAGATCCAGGCTGGAAAATAAACGCCGGTTTTTCTCGGCGATATTGCTAAATTTAACACTTTCGAGGCTGTCGGGACGTCAGAAATGGTTCAATATGCATAATCTGCTTTATGAATAGACTCGACCCAGCTTTTATTATATCTCTATTATTATATATTATTATGTGTATAATATTCTTATAATTTTTATTTTCTATACTTTATTATATATACCTTTATTATTATGTCTAAAGGGTCTTTAGAACGTATATGAATATACTAAAATATTAGTGAAATATACTAAGCGTAATGTATACGTCTTTTATAATTAAATATATTAGAATACGAATTATTCTAATATATTTAATCGAGATGAGATGGTAATCCATCTCGAAAGGGGTAAAAAGCGAACCGCGCGTCTTCGAAATAAATGGCAGTGTCGAACCTGTCGAAGAATTCAGTGGCGTCGACGGACGATCCCTGGAACGCGACCCTTCCGCCGGAAAGCAGAAGCACCTCGTGGAAAATGTCGAGCAAACCCGAAGCCGGCTGGTGTACCGAGCACATGACGATTTTTCCTCTGGCTGCGACCTCTCTGAGTGTCCTGACGACCGTCAGAGCGCCGTAGCTGTCCAATCCTGTGGTCGGCTCGTCGCAGAACAGGATGCTGGGCTCGGTCAGCAGCTAGAAAACATTCCCTAACCTGTGTCTACTTCGTACCAACGCGATCAGGCGGATTCGATTCCTCGAGCCTTCGGCGGAACGTGTTTTTTTTTACTGTTCGTTGATTGCTCACTTGAACGGCCAATGTGACTCTTCTTCTCTCGCCGCCGGACAACGCAGACAGCCGGCTGCCCGTGCACTTTTCCAGATTCAGCTCTGCCAACATACCAGCGATCTGCTGTCTTCGTATGTTCGAGCGAACCCTTCTGTCCATTTTCATGCAAGCCTTCCGATAACAAAGAATTCTCATGAAACTGGTGCGCTAAATCGACAGTATCAACCCTAATGCTAGCAACCAGGTGTACTAAGGTGATCGTTTACTATGATTCCTTCAACGATTCTTCATATTCTTATAAATAGACTGGATTCTATGTATTTTTAAATTAACAAGTCAAAGACTTGTCATTGTGTTTATATTTAACTTCTGTGGTTATCGATAATTTCTTTATCTTTCATAAAAATCTAAGATCTGTCTTTATAACCATGGAACAGTTCCGACTGTCCATTGTTTGAACGACGTTAAGTTATTTTGTCGATTCAAGATAAAGATTTGTATAGGTGTTCAAATATCCCCGTTAATTTTCGAAGCGGTTTGTCCTCGAAAGCGATACGAAGTTTTTATCGGAGTGAAAGTTTTTGCCCGAGCACGTTTCGAGTTACGACTCCCGGTCGAAAAACTTCGACACGGCGATCGTTGAAACTCGGCGACCTCGGCAAAAACTATGGACAATAAAGCCGATATCAGAATCGGGAGAATAGACAATGGACAAGGGAAATTTAACGGTCAACGTAAGGTTCGAGGTGATATGTGTTCCGAATCTGCGTGGCGCGTTTTTGCCGACCGTCGTGGTATACGCGACGAGACATCGGCTGTTCTTGTCTACACTGCGCGACAAAATGATAGGACACCCCAGAATTTTTCGTGTTTCTCGGAACGAATAATGTACAGAAAGGTTTTGCATGTAGCTATATAAACGGTGTCCTTAACCCTTTGCATTCGAAGTCATTTCAAGAGAAAATCTGAAATAATTTCTCTGGCTTCTAATATTTCCATTTGATATAACAAAGTGCATTCTATACACGTGTATAATTATTTCTCATCGTTCGTATCAATGTAACATAACCTTAACAATTTTTAAAATGCAAACTTGATTACTACAGAAATTATTTTGCAACGTGATAGAACAATTTCATTGGCGCCTCACAAGCGCCACTCGAGTGCAAAGGGTTAATTCAGTAATCTGAACGAAAAATTTTGGGATGTCCTATTATTTTGTCGCGCATTGTTCCTTGTCTTTCCAAGAAAGCATCGGCGTTGTCATATCGCTGGCTCACTCAGTTCGGTTAAACGGGTGAGTGGTACCTCCTAACGGTGGAGCACGCGTTTCGCGGCTGACCAGCAGAAACGAAGAACGAAATATCCGATCAACAGCTTTGTTAATTTGCTGGTGGCTACGGTCAACTTTTCTTATTACAAAAATCTAAAGCAAACCCCGATCGGCTCCCGGACCTAGCCACGACCGTCCACGAAAGCGACCCAGGAGGCATCAGGCTGCGAAAAAAGGCTCCTGCACAGAATAACTAATAAATCGCTGGGATTGGTTAAACGTCACCAAATAGAAATTTAATTCAAAAACCTTATCACTCACAAATCCTTCAGTTCCGAAAAAATCGTTAGAATCACGGTTAGCCGATCTACTAACAATAGGAAATCTAAAATGATTTACGTATTTGGTCGCTAGCGGGTGGTTTAACGGAGGGAACCAACCATGAACTCCATATGCTCTTGAACAGTCAGCGACTCGACCGCCAGGTCCATTTGCGGAACGAATCCCGATATCCTTATCATCTGCTCCGTGTCTATCGGCTTTCCGTTCAGCAGTACCTCGCCCGTCGCACTGCCTGTCAACGAGAAATTTCGATTTTCCGTGATCGGCATTTTCCCCGGGAAGGGCTTGTCATTTGTCAGCGTTAGAAGTCGGTTTAATGTGTCCGGAATGGATGAACGTTTAGTCGGAGAGCTCAAAGGGAGTGCCGGAGACCGTGAAGATATGAAAGAGCGTGCGTGTGGATTCGGAAATGTATAAAGCATTGGAGAGTGTATAGATTGAAACGAGTGTGAAAATTGTTTAATTTAAACTATTAAAAGTTTGAACAGTTTAAACAGCATAAATTCTTGAAAGAACAGATACATTCGAAAGAGTATAAAGAGTTGAGAGAACGAAAAAAAAGCAGAGGAGAGACATATTAGTCGTGGTTAGCAAATTGTTAGAGCCAATTCCGTGTTAAAACATGTTAAAATGTTCGTGTGAGAAATGTTCGATAATCGTGTTGTTTTAAACGACGTATGAACCTTTGACTCGCCGGCTGATCGTCGCGAGCAACGTAGTTTTCCCAGCGCCGCTGCAAACCGAGAAGTTCGTTCAGTCGAGGAAACTTTTCGTCCTGCTGGAAACAATTAACAACCCTGTGGCATACTAAGCGCCCGCAATATATTCCGAGTCCTCGATAGAATCTCTGCCTTCGCAGGAGACCATCGACACTAAAAGTGGCGGAACTGAAAGAGCAGAGAGCCGATTGACCGCGACAATGGAAAACTTGCGTGCCGTTCGGTCCATTGGCTCCGCGCGTTGGGAGTTACTCGAAATATCGTTTTTCCCGAGAGAACGCCG
Source organism: Augochlora pura (assembly GCF_028453695.1). Taxonomy (NCBI): domain Eukaryota; kingdom Metazoa; phylum Arthropoda; class Insecta; order Hymenoptera; family Halictidae; genus Augochlora; species Augochlora pura. Next base: position 25,200,641 of record NC_135774.1, on the reverse strand, counting down.
CAGTCTCGAGGCGTTCGCAATGCCCCGTGGAAATTACCTTGGTCCCATGATGGCCATCAGCATCCCCGAATTAACTACACCGCTGACTGAAACGCGAAACAGCAGGTGGTCAGAGAAGGATCTCTTCGCGGTACACGATTCGGATCGATCGTCTACTACCTTCTTTCAAGAGTGTGACGTATTCGGTGCGCTGCAGGCCGAACATCGCCTTAAAACCGCCATTGCACTTTTTCTGGGTCGTGTACGAGATGTTCCTCCAAGTCAGGCACAAGTCGTTCGGCAATGTACGCGGCAACGGGTGGTACTGCACCCTCGCGTTCATCTGGAACAACGCGCAACAGCTAATTCCGCGTCGAGGGAAAAGAGATTCGCGGTTAATCTTGTTTACCGTAGACCGGTTCGCTGGAAGAAATTCGCGACGGCGGAACGATTCCCGAGAAAGTTACGTCTTCCACGGCGACGCGGGTACGATTGCGGAAAATTGTTTATCGCGACGTTAATTGAACGCTTTCCGGCGAGCATGACGTTATATCGGGGCATAAATCTTCGCGGTGAATCGAAGCGTCTCACCGGCCGGAGATCGCGATAACGAATCAGCCGAGAAAAATGGGAAAAGCGCGGACGAAAGACGCGTCTGTCTCTCACGGTCGCGTAAGCAGCCAGTAATTACAGAGGAATTCTAGCCGGCCGTGATCATTGGAGCCCTTCCACCGCGTTGTCGTAGCTGTAGGTCAGCTATGGTTACATAAAGTACAGGTCCGGTTCGCTTGGTCGCCATATTGGTCCGGCTGGCGCAATCGTTGGTCGTTTTATTATTTATGTAATTCGGTCGAACGATCGATTGATCCGTCTGCGCGTCGATTCCTCTCCGTCCTTGGGGCGCGCGAAAAAAATCGGAAGGGGTCACGCGAGGTCCTGCAACCTCAAACCGCAACCACGCGAGCGATGGTCGCGCACAGTCGTGTATCAAATGAAATTTCGTTTTACTATCCATCACTTACGCTAACGGTGTGGAAGAGAACCATCCCGAGGATGAAATTCGAGAACCCAGCCGTACGGTACCCGTACATCCGACGATCCACAAAACGGCCGATCCTCAACCGAACCTAATCACTCGGATCATGCCGTGCGCGATCGACGTCGAACAAACGAATAGAATCGTTTCCCGTTTGATTGCACTGCTTCCCGGCGAACCTTGATGAGACCCGCCATTGATTGCCGTTCGTGAGTTCGTTCTGTCGACACACGCGTTACGCAACCCGTCGCGGAAAAGAACCTGCCCGATGGTGACCGTCCACGATTAGGCGAAACGAGCGGTTTCCCGAAGGGAAACGCTTGCGAGACTCGATCGGTCCGCGGAAGATCGCGGTTGTTTAGGCTTCGCGTCCAAGCTGTGGGGCCCTGACTGGACTTATGGTAACCGGAGGCGAGCGTTATTCGCGACAATACGACACCGTTGCGAGCGGTTTTGCGAGGGAAGAGACAACCGTGTGTGTCTCTTGCACATGGAACGGTGGCTGGTTGTTACACAACGAAACCGTGGCGCGACGAAGAAGCTCGCGAATGGAAGGATTACGCCGCTCCGCTTCACTCGGCTTTTGCACCGATCCGCAACCAGTCAACGCTTTTACGCATACCGGCAGGGATTTCATACTCTCCGGGGAACAGAAAGTCCCCTGCCTAGCTATCGTCGCGAAAATAGATCGTTTCTCTATTGTTTTTTGAAATTTTCCTAGCGGCGGATCGATGAGAGATGCGCGACGATCTACCCCTGGTATTGCTATTTTAACCCTCTCCACTCGAACGCGGTAACTCCGAGTCACCGTTAAAAATGGTTATATCAAAATCATTTTTACATTGCTAAATTTTTTTATGGTTCAAAAAACTGCTAAAAGCTCAGCAGTTGTATGAATCATAAGACTTTATTACATATACATAAAATGCATTAGATCGTATGAAATGATAATACTGTAGGTTAAAAAATGTATTTTGAAATTATAGTTGGGATTTCTTCGAGTGCAAATTATTTTTTTCGCAGTTACAACGATTAAAACTTCTTCCATTAATATATATTTCTTTAGAAGAAAAACTACTTAAATTAACTATTCTCTAATTTCCCAGTTCAAGCTTACGGTATAGTAAAAATGGCGCAAGATCTAAATCAATTTAACCTTCTTTATAAAGCATTTGGTAATCGATTGTGTCGGCGTGTTAAACGAATTGAAATTAAATGACTTAACAATTCGGAATTTCATCGAATCGATGATGCACCGAGCAGATCGCCGGCCGAAAAACAAACGCGTTACGATTCGAACCGACGGCAAACAATATTGATAAAACCGAAATGCATATCGTAAAAAACAGCATGGATACGCGGTTTCGCGGTAAACGAAAACAGCCTGGGCATGTTTCATTTATGTATGCGCGCGCGCGCGCGGCCGCGGCTTCGTTGCAGTTTATTTATTCAGGGAAGGGGAGTCCGAGGGAGAATTATTTGATACGTACATATCTAACAAAACGCAACCCGTCGGCGAATTGTTTAACTGAAATTTGCCGTGCGCATATATTGTTTTTGCGCGTCGCGCGAGCCTTTCGCTTAGGTAAAAACGTTTTCATTAACCGCGAACGCCTGAGCAACGGTCGGAGAACAGAACCGCCCCCCACGGCCAGGTGGTGTGCACAAAATTTCGGCGAGTGCAATCGCAACATGTTTAAATTGTACGGTATATTTCCCCGTACAAGTCGGTAGTTTTATTTTAAAAATTACGATACGCGTATGCGAGACGTTTCTTTCGCAATAGTTCTGTCAGTTGCTCGAGCCAATAAATTAGGTCATTAAGTATAAAATGGATAGATTTCATGGTAAAATTATAAAGTATGCATTTCATACTTAATGAGCTAATATGTACCGGCTTTACGGACTTCTAGAGTAATGTTTAACACGATTGCCAAATCGAAAACCATCAAAAATGTAAAATATCAAAATACATAGTTGCATTAAAACATTAACTTTATATTTATCGAATGAGATATATTCAACTTTTTTGTTCTTTTATTTCTTTTATTTCTTAATAAAATTCTAAAATTTTTCTTTTATTAAAAAATAAAAGAAATTAATATGATCTACTTGATAAATACAAAGTTAATTATGTCCAAAAATAAATCAACAGGACGACCGTTACTCTATTTTCTTTTTAATAAATATCTGGCGGTAGTAAGCGAAACAAATTCAGAACAACGTGCAAGCAGAGTATTATAATTTTTTATCTCGACTTTAAAAAAGTTCCGGTTGAACTTTTTTTGGGGGATGAAGCAAAAATGCAGAGCTTCGGAAGATTAAGATCAATGATCGGGCAATCGGGAAATGTCGACGAGTACAATGGATGAGAATCGAAGACAGAAAGGGGGAGGGTGATCGGGGGCAATAAAACGATGGAAATATCGGAATCTGCGCAATATGATTCCACGCGGTATCACGAAATGAAACGAAACAATGTTTGCGTTGCGCGGAACGCTAGTTCCCTTTCTCTCTCTCTCTCTCTCTCTCTTTCTCCCTCAACATGCGTCTCTCTCTCTCTCCCTTCTGCCATGTGCGCCTCTCTTTCTCTCACTACTTCCACCCGCATCTTTCTCTTTCTCACTTCTTCCATGCGCGTCTTTCTCTCTCTCGCTTCTTCCACGTCTCACTCTTTCTCTCTCTCTCCGATCTCTCACCGTCTCTTTCTCTCGTTCCTACACTCTCCCCCTCTGATTCACACGCCCTTTCCTCCACCCCTCCCACGGGTTTCGCCTTCGTCATTCCCTGTCCCACCAGCGAAGCGACGCTCCCTCTCGGCTCGGAATCGAGGATTTGTTAATATCGAGCGCCTAGCTAGTACCGTGCCAAAATGGCCGACGTTTAGTCGTTCTTTAGTTCAGGTTTAGCCGAGCTTCGCGTAGTATCGCGCCACGCCGTAGTCCACCGACTTCCGGGTCTCCTCCGGTCGAATCGTTCGCCCACGCATCTCACGGTCGTTCAAAAAATGCACGCGAAGCTTCCCCGCGAAAGCTCTTAATCCAGTACTGGCCTCTTTTTTCCCCTGACCGTTATAGCTCTTCTCTTTCACCCGGTTCGACCCCGGTTCACCCCGCTTTTGCCCGTTTAGTTCGCTGCCCCAACTATATCGATTCGCCGAGGCGATCCGAAAGCTCGAACCGCTATCGTGTACAAGTCCATAGAACCGTACCGCGGTAATTATTATTTGTCTGCACGCACGGTCTCCCGTACTGATTTTTTCTTAATCAACCCCCCTCGCAACCGTCGAGAACTTTGGCACGCGAGCGAGAAAGATTCACTTCGCGGTGAAAAAGTTCGCCGAGCATCGGAAGTTGAAAGTGTTGTTCCTCCGACGAAAGTTTTCGAACGCGATTCAATTTTTATATTCGATCGGTCGTATCTACCGTAGCCTTGCATCGCAGTGCAAATGGAATAGCGCGCGTGAAACGTCCGGTAACGATTGTTCCGAATGGACAACGCGATCTTGGGAAGCAGAGGAAATCGTCCGAGAGTGTGATCGATCCTCGGCGCTATGGATCCAAACCCCTGACAGGGGGGATCAGATTTCTTCACTCCTAGATCTCTCACGAGCACCCCCGGCGTGAATACTGTGTCTATACACGAACGTGTCTGCGTCGGTAAAACAGTTTAACCCCTTGCATTGTAACGTCGTGTCTAACTTGCTGCGAGGTTCTCAAACAGATTGCACTAAGTATGAAAGTTAGTCGTCTGTTTTTAATCGAAGTAACATTCTGTTTCTGTACTATCGATATTTGGCAATCACAATTAATCCAGATGTACGATTAATATCAATTTTCATTCCCGTGCGGGACTTGATAAAAACAAACGTGGTGCACGCGGTTAATCATCGATCAACCGTTGGCTGTTGGATTAACATAGACGGAAAGTCTGTCGAGTTTTTTCACGATTAGGTAAAGAAGAGATGTCGCGTTTTAAACAGTCTCGAACTACAATGTATACTGCTCACTAAAATCAATTCGGATGATTTTCATTCAATTCATTTAATCACGGGAAAAGTCCTTTAGCGCAAGAGAAGGTAATACATAGGAAAAAAAACAAAAGAAAATATTATCGCTTGTAGAGGTTAGTAAAACGATTATTGTACAATATGCTGTAACGATAATTTTAAACCTTCCAGGAATTGCTCAATTATATCTATTTTCACGTGTACAGAGTTAGCATGATTGGTTATTCTATTTATATAATTTTAAGATCCATATGCTGTGAGATGGTGTACAAAGTATAATAACGTGCAATATCTTAGACATTTTGGTGGTGTATACAAGGAGAAGTGTTAATTATACAGTGTTTAAAGATTTGTATTTTTAAATGAGTCTTTATAGAACCGCATTCATAGTCGAGTATTGTTTACATGATCGCTTTAAGAAAATTCTCAAGAGTCAACTATGAACCTAGGTGGCGCTTTAAGCCATGCTTAAGGCGTTCTTATACCTTAGACTCGACTACGAATATGGCCGATAGTCACGTGAGCCAAATATGATCCTCGAAAAGTAACGCACACGCGAACCGAGGTCCATCGCTACCGAGGACACGTTATGGATCAGCCCCAATAGTATCCGACCGTTTCTATTTTAAAACATACCTATTCCGGGATGATTCTCATGGCGTCATCTTCGAAGTCCTTTTGACGCTACAATTTTTTTCCAGCAGTCGATCCACCTTCTCGAAACGGCCCTGGAAGCTCTTTCATTTTATGGCTAGCAGCTTCTACGATGCTGAAGAATTCCACGTTATGTTTCCGAATAGGCGTGACCAAGTTTTCGGCAAAACTTGACGCAAATTCTTTGCTCGCTCTGTCCATAATGTAATACGATGTTCGGGAGACGTAACATTTATAGAACTCCATATTACTGTCGCCTAACCAATGTCAGGTTCGTTAATCGGTAAGGGTAGTCATAAAAGACCCTTCTATGCTCCCAATACCTGCTTCTTACAATTAACTACTTAAGAACAAAGGTGCATACGGATGTCAGATACTTCTGTGACACATATAGTAGACCAAACAGTCCGTGTTTAGAACTTGAAGTGAAAACAACGCAAATCGAGTCTTTGTCCGCAAAAATTAGCGGGATCTGTCGATCGCGCCAAAAAGGAAGGTGGAAGTGGGAAGATCGGTGAAGTAGTGCACAATGTCGTCGTCCTATGAAACATTCGCAAAAAGGAGGGAGCGGACTCAAAATTGGCTCCCGAAAGAGAAACAAGCTCTTTTCGTCTTGATCAGGGCACATGCTCCCGCGATCCTCAACAAGAGGATCGACGCGGCCGCCACAGCCATGAAGAATCAAGCTTGGTGTATAATATACAACGATTTCCTGGGGAAGTTCCCCACGGAACGGGACATACCCAGGATCAAGCAGCAGTGGAGAAGGATGAAAGCACAAGCTAGGCAGGAAGTGCGCATTCATAACGACGCGGTAAGTAATTAAATCGAGTTTTTATTACTTAATCGGCAGTTTCTAGTACTATACAGTAATTATAATATATATAAATTTTAATATATATAAATTTTAATATATATAAATATTAATATATATAAATATTAATATATATAAATATTAATATATATAAAATATTTCAAACTTTTTTATTTTAAAGTTGTTAAAATCAGATAAACATTTTTCTAGAAAATTATTGAAAAGATTTCTTGATCTAAGTATAGATTATAACAAAATAGCGACAGATATAATTGATTACAGTCGTTTGATCGTTATGAAGCGACATAAGTTACTTTCAGTGATCGGTAGATTTAGTTAAAACATTTCTGACACCTCCACGATTTAGTGTTAAAATTCCCGTTGCGTTCTCAGGTGAAGAAATTGGGAGTCTTGCGTGCAGAGAAGTATCTGCCATCGAATCTATCGTTAGAAGTTTGGAAATTGATGGGCAAGGGCCGCAAACGTAACTGCTGTTCGTTTGAGAACAATCTGCATACCGCGGACTCGTCGACGAATTCGCTGATGAATACAGTGAACTCGATGTCGTTACCGGTGAACTCGACGTCGTTCTCGATGAACGAATCGGCCTTGGAGAATTTGGCGACGTCCACTCCGGAAACGTCAGCGAACATGATCAAAGTCGAAATAAACAGCGACGATGGCAACTCCATCGAGGAGAACCAGGCCGGCTTATCCCAGAGGAGTCTGGATGATCCGGAGGCCGAAGACAACTCGATTTCCAAATTAGGTAAACTTTGGATGTTTAATAATAACAATTGGAACTCGTTTTCATCGAGTTCTCGTCTGCTAGATCTATCCGGGATGCAGAATTCGACGAACAGGATCGATCGAGCCAAGGACAATGTCGATCCATTTGAGGACATGGTTGATGAACCTGAGATCAATGTCAACGAATCGGTGAATAACGTCGATAAATCCGAGGATAAAATCGATCAATTGGAGTGTCAACAACGCATGCTGAAGATCCAAGTGTTAAACGCAGAGCTGGAACTTGTAGAATTAAAAAAGCAAGTAGCGATGAACGAGCTAAAAACCTCAGAAATTAAGAGGCAACTGGCTGAGAGGCAGGCGGCGGACTATAAAAGCAGGTATCATTTTTATTTCTCGTGTAATTTTTCCTCATTAGGAAATGAGGAAATGAGACGTGAGACTGAACAAAATTATTAAGTAATTTTGTTTATCCAATATACAGCGCTGTACCAATAAGTTTGTTTAAATACTGAGATATCAATCGTTGACTTATCCGGTGCAACGATGCTGCAGTTTTCGTGTTATTACTTGTGCGGATTTATTTGTCGCCTGTGCATGAGAAGGTGTCGTATTTTTATATATCGTGTTGAGAAATGCAGCGGGAAAGGGGATCGAACGGTTCCATGGAAGAATTTGAATTAATATTGCCGCCATTGCGAGCGCCACCATGTTGGTATGTGAAACTATTGCAGGAGAGGGCGACACGAAGTCCTCTCGCACTTACTGTGCCTCCGGAACAAAATATAGCCGTAGTCTACAGTCTATCTTATACATTGGTACAGCGACATTCTTCGATTTCTCATCTCTATTTTAACCCACAGTACTTGTTTCTATTTTCTACCGAGAACAATGCAACGCGCTATTGCGAGCTTTTCACGGAATATGGCTTCATTAAGGTATAAAGGAATACGTTTCGCGATATTTGTATTAATAAATTACACGTATACATTGTTCTTTCACTGCGCCGCGGTTGTTCGATCCGAGCCCGGCTTTTATCGCGTTCTTTTGTGATATTGTTCAATTATACGTTCTACACATTCAAGTTTGACATTCCTCAGCTGTTTTTCCGCAGCAATTTATTCAAATAATCGGTATACGATCTGTTGAGATTTCTTTTGCAAATTTTTGTTCGCGGCATGCAGTACTTGCCGCAACTCGTCTATGTGCACGAAAATTATGTAATACCTACACATTATTGTGATAGAATTTAAATCAATTGCGCACTGCAACTATATGCGTTGACGATATAACCGCACACTGAGTATTTTTAACTTTGCCAGTGCCACCTTGGAGTTTCTGTGGGTAGTACAATTACAAGGCACTAATTGAGCCGTTTTGTTGGGTGTTACAGCCATGCAAGAATGAGTGGCGAACCTGGATCTGGAGCTGGTAAAGGTGGTGGCGGTGGTGGTAGCATCCGTGATGCAGGTGGATCCTTTGGTAAAATGGAAGCAGCCCACGAAGACCAGTATTTCTATAATTTGGTTAGTTGTTATAATCTGATTCAGCAGTGACATATTAAAGCATATTTTTATATCTACTATTCAGTTACAAAGACTTATATGTAATATTCTTTCTTTTTAGCAAAAAGAACAATTCAGAAAACTGAAAGAGGACCTCCACGATGAGATTTCGTTCCACGAGGAACAGATCAAGCGTCATCAAGAAGCTATAAACCGCCACAAACAGAGAATCACCGATATGAGCAACAAATGAGCTGTGTGAGGTGTACTGTTCCAAAAATCCTTCAAACTGTCCTTCATAACGATATAATTGTTAAGCTTTGGAGATAGTAACAGCGGTAGATATAATCATGACTGTACTTTTTTTCTTTTTAATTACAATGTTAAGTGATATAGTAAACTATCATTGATTTTATTACTTATTAAATAAAAAAATGCAGCCGTTTATTTTAGTGTTTTTGATATACCAAAGTATAATAAGCTAGTTTATCATATTGCGCGTGAAATCGCCCGATAAACATCGATTATTTTTCTCTGGCATTCGTATTCAACTGTTTTCCTGTTCGTGACAGAAAGCAACAAAATTTCTGTCACATTTAACTGTTCAAAAACCACATTCTCTACTTAAAAATTAATATTTTTTCTTTCTACCGTACAAAATGTTGCGACACACTTTCCGGACATTAACGTCTCAAGTCGTCAGGTACGGCATGCCTCGTAAATCCGTATTGACTGCGACTGTTATCATTTGCGGTTAAGTTTACTTTTCGATCGTAATCGCTAAAAAATTTCATTTTTTGCATTAGCTCCAGATTCTTAACGAGTAAATACAGCGATTCCAGTACTAACAAAACGTCGAACGACAATATTGCATTCGAAGCCGATTATTATTATAAGCAGGTATTATTTTTGAAAAATGACAATCCGTTCAGAGAAAGATTTTAATTAATCACGCTACGCAGGATAAAGAATTACTAGAGATATTGAAACAAAAGTTGCAAGAGGAGGTGAAATGCATGCAAGACGAACTGAAAGTAATGCGTAACAAGATGGATGAATATAATCGCAACATCAACGAAAATCTTCGGTTTTTGAAAGGCCTCGAAAAAGATTTATCAGCTAGCGATAAAAAATAGAACCCTGTTCATTTATTCGATGAATAGCCTTCGATTTTCGCAGCCACTGTACAAGTCTACCAAATGCATTTTATATTATAATATTCCGTTTACTAAATGACTATGGCGAAATTTGTTTTTTGACAAGAAATGTATTTGTAATGTGTATACAGTTAAATCGATATACAGAAAGATTACTATAACACGTGTAACCTTTCTTTATTTATTTCATTTAATTATGATTAATTTTAATATGCTATTTTAACCCTTCGACGTTGAGGCACCGCTAAGGTTTTTCTATCACGCACGAAAATAATCTTTATACTAAAAAAGTTTATATTTAAGAAATCGTTGATTACATATGCATAAAATGCACTATGTCACATATAATAGAGACACTGTAAGCTAGAAAAAATATTATAGATTTCCAGTTAAAATAACTTCGAGTGAAAAGGGTTAATATAAATGAACTTTTCAAAAGAAGAGGACAACATCATTATAACCATTCGTACAACTTTATAGATTTGATGTAGAGGAGAATGTTTTTTATGTCGCTAAATACCTTTGAATCGATCTTAATGTAAATAGAGAAAATTCAAGTTCGAACGGGTGTTTTAACGTTTTTGTTTTATATTGCAGAATAGAGGGTGTTGAAGTAGGAACGATTTGAATTTCGCGCGGCGTCGCTGGCGAATAGTTGACACGTTCGCCGCCGCGCGGCGCGCGCATTCATCCCAAAATGGCGGCGACAGCGAGCGACGAAAGCGGCCGATCGACGCGCCCTCAGTGTCTCGCGGTTCATCGATCAGTGTGGTGTGTGTCGCGTTGTTGCTCCGGTGGATTTTTTTGGTGGTTTGTTCCTGCCTTGGACGTACGGCGTACCTTTTTCGTTTGGGTTTTCGGGAGCGGTGAGCGCGGTGTCGATCGAGGCAGGGGGCTCGTGAACGGGCCCACAGAGCGGCAACCAGAGAGGACAAAATGCAACCGAGGATATACTGGATTCTGATCAGCACGGCCGTCATTCTCGCGGGATGCAACGCCGCTACCGAGGTGAGTGCTGTTCCTTTCATCTTTCTCTGTTCCTGTTACGATCTCTCCGACACAATTTTCAATCTCGTTCTATACGAGCCGTGATATCCCATGGAACGGGATCTCGGTCCCGATGCCGTCGAACGCGCGCGTTCGATAAATATTTCGGACGCTCGATCGTCTGTTTCCCGATGCGCTTCTGTTCAAGATCCCGTGTAAACGCACTTGTACACAGAGATAAAAAATCTTCAAGCATCCCTTCGTCTTTCAGTTACCCACGAAGAATACAATTTTTCAGACCATAAATTTCCATTAGTACATTCACCGTGCGCCGTGCACCAGTGAAATATTTTCGAATAATTTGTAGCTTGATGTAGCATCGGCACGATTGTTGACAGCTGACAACAAACGTCTGTGTAGGGATATTTATCCGTTACACTCGTACTCCGTGTTGTTTAGCGTGCAATGTTTTATTTGCCATTTCTTTCGGTATTTTCCCGTTTCCGCATACCAACTTCCCCAGCTTCCTCCCGTTGTTTACACCTCGCTGCGAATTGCGTGGATTTTGTTTACTCAACAGACAGCGGCGTATGGGTAGTTGGGGCGACGGTTGGTCGGCTGGCCGACACGGTTTCCCGTTAATTATCGGTTCTCAGAAGGTCCGATACCTTTCTAGGACCATTCTTACGTGCCATTTATTGCTCGACGCTTTGAATTACAGCGAATTTATTGTCTGCGGCTTTCAATGGTCCACGGTATGGACACGCTGTTTCGAGGTAGCTCTACCTGGAAATTAAATAACGTTATTGTGCGGTAACATTGTTTATCGCAAATTAGAAAATGTCAATCAACAGACCTTTATTTCGGAGAAATATTTCTAACTTGTGAAATAAACATCTCCCGCATCTTTAATCCGAAAATAATGTTAATCCTACTAAATTCTATCACATTTAAAACATCTTTAAAAATATAAGAGTTGTATAAGTCGATAGATAAAATAAATCATATGAAATTGGAGCACTATTTGTCAGAAGAAATGTCTCAGTTTTTTTAGTTAAAATAGATTCGAGTACAAAGCGTTAATAATTTGAGCATAGTAATAGTAGAACAATATAACACTTTGGCCGGAACGATGCAGCGTGTGCATCGATACAACGGTGCACGTCGTGGTGGGGATAAATCTATAATATTATATTTTGCATAAATAACACGGACTGGATATTTTACAACGAAGTGCAAGCATTGTTTGGGTATCGATCGAGGCGCAGTTACGTGTTTGTTTTTCGGTAGAATTTTTCTTGTTCCGTCTCGCAACCATAAGTTTGGGATTAGTGACTCATGGCCCGAGGATTTGTTTGCATTCATCGACCCTCGGTTTTTGAGGGCAGCTCCATTCGAGGCACGCTCGTGAATCTCTCCCCCCCTAGACCTCGCCAACTCGTAAATAACAAGGTCAGAATTCTTGACGAGAATGCACTTACGTACACACTCGCGGGAAGCAGTTGAATTTATTTTCACCCTTCTTTTTTTCTTCTCCTACCCGCCTTCAACCCGTTCCAACCCCTCTGTCCGGTTTCTTTAATATACCCCTTCCGTTTGCGCGCGTGGCGTTCACGTTTTATTCAAGACGCAAAATGGCCGCACTTAGGGCACGTTAAGAAATAATAAAACGGGTGCTTGTAGGTCGAATCGAACCTTGTAAGGAGAACTCGCTCCGTGATTAGTATAATCGAAGTCCCGGCCGGCGGCTCCTGTATTGCCCGACGGTGCAGCGCACAGAATAGCCTGCGTATAAATATCGGGAACATTAAAGTATCATTTACACAGTTATTATACTTCTTTTCAATCTCCGGCTAGACCGTAAACCTTAAATATTTACAATAAAAATGACGTGATGAAATAGGGTACAGTACTTTTATATTGTACAATCGAATGCAATTAACCCTTTGCACTGGAAGCGATCTTAACTGGAAATCTGATATAATTTTTCTGGCTTCTAATATTTCCCTTTTATATAACAAAATTCATTCTATGCATATAAAATTAAGTCTCGTGACTCATATAACAATTACACTTTCAATAAATTCTTCAATCTAAACTTTGGTGATATCTATAAGAATAATTTTATATCTTGTTACAACAATTTTAATGGCACCGCAGAGTCGCCACTCGAGTGCAAAGGGTAAATAAAGCAACGAAAAATTAAGACCGTTCTTCACTGAACAATGACATATTTTCTTAGTTAATCTTTAGGTTTCTCTTATTTATTCCATACTTAATTATAAAATATGTGACTATTGTAAATAATATATTTAAAAATGATGGAAACCTTAAAGTAATTTTTCTCTGTAAACAGTCGAAATCTTTTTATCCTTGCGACAATTTTATTAAATAAATCTCCATCGACATAAAAGTATAGTATCTTCCACCCTGTATATTCAGTCGGTTACACGTGGAATGTATTTGCTCCGTAGATGATTCCGAACATCGAAGTAGCGTATAATCGGGATCCTACTGCATCTAGAATTTCGTGGTAGGTCGCAGATTCATTCTCGCGGAAGATAAATTGCGGAATATAAAGTGACGGCGGCGATCGGGCCGCCGCGCGTATTCGGCTGGAAATGCGGACCGTTCGATTTTATTAGATTCGCGAGTGCGGTTGCGGTTACAGAGGTTGCTAGATTAGCGGAATTTTGTTGGATTAGCGGACGCGATTGCGGTTCCGCGTTCCGAATGTTGCTGGATCGGCCGATCGCGGTTGCGGTTCCAGTTTTGTTTCATTCCCGCGCGCGGTTGCGGCCACGGGATCGTTCTATTGGCCGAATGCGGCCGCGGTTGCGATTTTGTTGCAACGGTCTCTCGCGCCGTTTTCGGATAGGTACGGTTGCGGTGTTCCGTCGAATCCCGCGGTCGCGGATGCGGCTTCGAATCTCGTGAATAATATCCGATG